>NW_010972775.1:22738746-22923338 GCF_000737465.1 Haliaeetus leucocephalus | reverse complement strand
CCACGGCCCCGATGCCCTGGGAGGCCCCTCCAAGTTCGGTTCTGCTCCTTCATTATTCATCAGGGTATTGCTCGGCTTGCCACCCCAGCTAATTTTGGTTTTCCCGACCCACACCGGCTCTGCAGAGCCCCGGGCATCATTAATGGCCGCCGTCGCGCCAGCTAAGGAGGGGACTGGGCTGCGGCGGAGGAGGTGCCGGGTCCTGTCATTCCCACTGGGATGACCTGGGTTTTTCCACAGCTGCTCCCCCGCCGGAGCCCCAAACGCCCAATAACCCCCCAGCGACGGGGGGAGGTGGGAACGCGGGGTCTCGCGCGGGAGAGCAGCACCCAGGTTTGCATCCCAAGGCGCAGGCCGGAGAGCGAGGGAGGGTCACCTCATGGCTCCGCTTCCCACCTCCCTCCGTTGTATCTCCACGCTGGAAATCGGCGTGTCTCGGGGCGCGCGCGACTGGTGCCAGACGGCGGTAGTGCCGATGCCAAAATCCTCGCGGAGAGCATGGTGCGGTTCTGGCCCGTACCGCGCCGGCACCGCGCCGGCACCGCGCCGGCACCGCTGGAGCGGGGATGGGCGAAAGGTGTTTTGGGCACTGGCAGCCCCGTCCGTCGTGCCGAGAGCTGCCTGCGCCGCAGCGAGGGGCTGATGCTGGTTTATTTTTAATACTTAATGAGATAAAAAGTTGGAATTGCTTTTAAGCCTTAAATTGCCTTAGCCCCTTTTTATCTTTAAAAAACACGACAAGCAGTTTTGGAAGGTATTGGTTTTTTTTTTTTTAAAGTTTGTTATAATGATTCCTGGTAGCTATTATGTTGGAAATATGGCTCTTTCAAAGACTGTTGGGATACATTAAATGTTTCATTTTTCAGTCTCCGTTTCTTTGTTTTTGATCTCCATTCAGATTGATTAAAGACACTGACTGCTCAATTTTGATTAAATCCTAAATCATAACTGGCTTACAAAACAACTGTGAAAGCTGACATTTATGAAGTTCAGTAAACTAGTTGTAAGAACAGGAGTGCGAGATGGAAAAAAATAATAAAATTCCTTTCCAAACAAACATCAGTTGACAGCAAACAGATGGTTAGAGGCTCTTACTTGTAAACTGGAAAAATTAAGATTTGGCAGGTTCTGTGAAAAAATAGTTACAAAACATCTTAAAGTTTTCCCCTTCATACCCTGGTGTTGCTCTGGGCATCGTTTCAATATTTTCATAGGCTACTGCACGGAAAAGGTTCTGAATACATGAAAGCAGCTGGCATAAAAGGGCTTAGAAATACTAGTTAAGATTTATAGGAAGCAAGGTTGCCAGCATCCCAGAGATGCAGTATTTAAAACCCAGCTTCTCAGCCCACCAGTAAATCACTGTAACTTAGCAGCGTAGCTTGAGTTTCATCTCCAAAGGTGCAAGAAAAGTGGGTAAAATGTAACCTTGGTAGATTTTTCCATATTTGTTGACTTACCCCGTGATAATGTTAAGCTAATGTTTTTGAGCAAAGCACAGCCGCATAAAATTAAACCTCTTGCTTACACAGGATCCCCCACAGGAGGGGAATTCAGCCAGAGACCTGCTTCTTGCAGACAAACATTTCCTCCTCCTCCGAGCTGCAAGGGAAAAAAGGTCGAAGGAAACACGGGAGGAATGCCCCAAATCCCGGAGGGATGCAGCCTGGGAGATCGGTCGTGCCAAGACCCTTTGGGAGCATGACCTAAACCTGTTTGGGACTTTGGCCGTTGCAATACCCCGTCACAGTGCATACCGCAGTGCTTAGTGGGGATGCAGCACCTGCAAAACCCCCTGCGCACCCTGTATCTGCAGCGCCCGTGCACAGGCGGGTGTCCTGGGCGCTCAGGTGAGAGGAGCAGCACGCAGGGTGCTCCCATCCCGCACCGGGTGCTCCACGAACCTGGGAGGGGTGTACTGCTGCCCCTGCGTGCTTTCCTGCTTGCACACCTCATGAGCGCTGCTGCTAAAGTCAAGGGACGGTGGAGGGTGCTGGGAAGAGCAGCTCTCACGCAGCGCCCCAGGCTCCAAACTGGCGTCTTGAGCCCGTCCCTGCAGCCAGGTTGCAGGGGCTGCCCAAAACCCAGGCCAGCCCCTCGGGCAGCTCCGAGCGGTGTCCTGGCCATCCTGCCCTGGCGTCGGGCAGGTCCAGCTCTGGGCGGCCCCGCGGCACGCAGGCAGGAGCCGGTTCTCCAGGGTTAACAACTGAACTGCTCTGTCTTCGCCGGAGAGTCAATGGGGCCTTGTCTGCAACCCGAATTACTGGCCTGCAAACAATCATTTCAGAGGCAGCATCCAAGCCCAGTTCCTCCCCTTTTCTCCCTCCCCCTCGCGCCGAAACAGCCACTGAAACCATTTGCAAACTGTTTGCAATCGCTCTGGGCGCAAACACGAGGTTTCGCCGGGTCCTGCAGCCGCTCCCCACGAGCCGAGGGCTGCTGGGGAGCGAGAGCCCCGCTCGGCTGGCGTCGCTCAGCCCACGCGGAGCAAAAATATACTCGCAGGCTGAAAACAATTTCAATTTTAAGATCAAAGAGAGTCGCAGGAAGGAGGGAGAGACCCGTCCAGGAGAGAGCCTGGTGCGTGTCTCTCCTTTTTAACAAGCTGCAGCAGTTGCAGGAGCTGAGCAGCCGCCGGACTCCGTGCCCGGAGCGATGCCAGCACCGCGGAGGAGCTGCGCGAGGAAGCTGCAAACGATGGACGGCCTGAGCGAGCAGCTGCAGCAAAGCGTGCAGGGCTGCAGCGGACCCCACTGAGGAGACCAAGGCTGTGGCATTAATTCAGGCCATTTAAAATATGCTGTGGGTGTGAGAGCTCAAAGGTGCCCTGAACCTCAGGCAGGAGATGTGCAGGTCCTGTGGGTGCAGCGCCGGTGGGTGCCGATTCACCAGGTTCCCTGCAGAGCCTGTGTGGGAGCACAGTCACCCCAAATCCATGCCAGAAATCACCTGCTGGCACGGCTTACCTCCTTCTTCTGAGTCTATGGGACACCGCGTTGCGTCTGCTGCTTACCTAGCAGTGCCGTGCCCCTTTTTTCTCCCCAGAAATGCAAGTGTGTACCACATTTCCCCGGGACGTGGGATGCCCGTGTGGAGATTCTTCCAGAGCAGCTGTCGCATTTCTTCTTTTCTGTAAGAACAGAAATCCCAGGACAACTGGGGCTTCGTTGCCTCTGCTTCCTTCCCAGGCAAGGCTTGCTGTAGAGAGATGCAGAAACATGTTAGAGAGAGAAGAAAACATGCAGGCAAACATTTCTGAACCTCATAGCACTGCTTTGATCCTCGTTTCATCTCTGGGTCAAGCCTTCTTTTGGCAGAACCTGGTTTATCATTCATACATCTAAAGCCCTGGAAAAGAAACCCCCATGTCATGAGACGTTGAAAACTCTGTTCAACAGAGTGCTAAAAATAATCTCCTCCAGGGAGCAATCCTGCTCTGCCCTGGAGGGAAATGGAAAGATGAGTTAATAGGTCTTTTCCATCTCTGGTTCCTGTAATTCTGCAAAAAAACAAGGCTGAGTCTGCTGTTTACTTTTCTGAATATGCAAAACTCGTCTCTGCAGGTCTCCGTCCCAGCCTTCTGGAACAGAAATACTGACTGCCTTGCTGTAGTCCAGCTAGTCCAGCTTTGCAAGTGCCTCTGATTTCTCCTTTTTTTTTTTTTAATCTTTCTCTGCTGCAGTTTTCTTCGTTTCTCCCTCTGTTCCTTTGAATGAATGCTCAGACAAACACTGCTTGTCTCCAAGGGACTGCCTCAAATTGCCAACTTTTCTTCCCAGGAAGAATCCTCTTCTCTGTGTGTTGAGCAGAGATAATAAATCAGGTGAGCAGGAATGCACTGTCCCTGGGCCAGCACAGCCAATGGCTCTCAATGACTCCTCCGACTGGAGGGGAAAGAGCCTGGGAGGTTTATTTTGCAGCCGTCTGGCTGTGCTGGAGATGCGCTCCATGGCACTCGAACTGGCAGATGGGAGACGGGTTGCTATTTCTTAAAAAAAACCAGCAACAAACCCCAAAAATGTCAAGTGCATTTATAAGCCTGTCTCCATCACCACTGGCTGGGCGGGAGATGAAGGTTTTTCCCTTGGAGCCACAGCCACCAGTTTGGCCAGGGCTTCCCTGTGAGGGATGCCAGTCACAAACTGGGGCTGTCTCTGTGCTGGGGACCAGGTGGAAGAAGCATCGCAGCCCCTGGGCGGGCAGAGGGTCAGGCAGAGCAAGCACATCGCTGGGATGCTTGTGCAGCCCTGGAGCTCCCTGGCTGCATCCTGCCACGTCCAGGCCATGCACAAGCGTGATCAGGGTGGCAGGGACCAGCCGGATTGTCACCAAATCGCAGCCAGCCAGCCACCTGGACCAGCCTGCAGCATTAACCGGCATCCTTCAGCTCCATTCCCCATCCAAATTCCTGCTGGTTCTTTGTTTTCTGTATTTTGCTTTTTTAAATTTTATTTTTCCTAAAGGTTGTTGTGGTTTTGCTGCCTGCATAAACCCCAAATTGGCCTCCTGTGACCCCCGAGGAGCCGGGGCCGGTGCTTCCAACTCAGAGCGGCGCGGGTGGGTGGCTGGGCTAATGCCCCCACTGCTGGTTTGGCCCAGCCCTCCACTGACACGGCCGCTGGACTGCAACGTGGCACCAGCTGCTCAATGCTCTGCAGTTAAATGCCCTTCCAGTTGACAAGACCAACCGTGCTGGCACAGCGCTGATGGCCCAGCGGGTTGCCCAGAAGTCCATGAGGGTCTCAAGCAACGCAACACTGGGGCGATTTGGGGCTGCTGTTTGCTCCATGCCCGCCTCGTAGCCTTTGCCAGCATCTCCCTCGCTTCATTTCCCTCCCTCCGCCTGCTCCATGATATGATTTACCGCCACCGCGTTGCTGGTCCCGTCCAGGATGTGCCGCAGCCATGTGCCGCTGCCGTGCCCTGTGCAGCAGCATCCTTAATCCTGGTGGCCCTGGGTGCCACCTCCTCAAGGTGTTTCTTGATAGGGATGGGTGAGGAAGGCTGCACTGCTGGCAGTTGTTTTGCCCTGTCCATAGATAATTAGAAATGCTACCGTTACCCAATGTTTAATTAATCAAGAGGAAAGAAAAGAAAGCTGGGTTGCCCTGAGGGAACTTATCACAGATATTAAAAGCATATCAAAGAAGTTCTGCAGCTCTTTAAAGGGTGCTTTAAAATATGGGACCAAGCCCAGAGCAGGAAAAATGAGGTTCCTGCCTGGTGAGTGATGGTACAAGAGTGGCCATGAGGCATCCAGTGGGGCAGCTGTGGGTTAACTGGGGCTGCTGGTGGCACACTGCTCGCCTCCAGCCAGGAATGGGCATGTAAGGCTTCATTATTTTCTGAAAACCTCTTGGAGCCTGGGTGTAAGTACCTTCGGGTTTTCAGGCAAGGAAACAAACCCAAGCCCCAAGCCCACCCTCCACTACAATCCAATTATCCATCCAAGAGCAGAAAATCACAGATGGTTTTGCATGGATTTTCTGAAGGAGTGATACTCCAAATGCTGTTATCTGGGGAACCGTAACAAAATGTACACGGGCACTTATAACTGCAGCATCTGGAAGGAATGGATAAAAATCTACTTATGTGCACAGGCAAAATTTTCAAGAGTAAGAGTGCTTCTGCAATTCATCGCCTGAATAGGAAACAGAGCAAGAACCGGCCGAGTCAAGGACTGTGAGCCACTGGGAGTCAGCCTTATCCACTGCATCCCAGCTTCTGCTGAAAGCCAGAGCAAAAAACCTTCCAGCCCCCGGGATTCAAATGCTGCACAGATTCAACCCCCTTGTGCTTATGTGGGGCAGGAGTGATTTGCAGCTTCAGATGCTGAAGGGGAGTTTGGGACCAGCTGTAGAGCAACGGAGGGGATGTCATCACAGAGGATGCTGGAGGGATGGAGGGAGGAAGACAGAAAGCAAGCAAGGCACTGGTAAAAAGCTTTGTACTCTGGATTCCTCTGGCAGGCGTAATGGAAGGGGGACCAGGCTCAGAGGAAGCAGAACAAAGGACAAAAGTAATGCAAAGGCTTGGCAGAAAGGGGGGACTTCTAAAAGCTGCAATATTGAAGGGGTTTTTAAAGGAAGCATTTGAAAAGAAAGCTGCCTCCACTTCAAAATCCAACATAGCGTTCTGCTGCTCGCGTGCTTCAGCGCAAGAAGGACCAACAGCAGACAGAGGGGAACAAAGAGAATTTTTAATAAAAAATCAGAAATATGGCCTGACCATGCGGGGCACTTGAGTGGTGTGATGTCTGGCTCGAACATGCATCTCCCGATAGCTGGCAGTCACATGAACTCATTACAAAACTTCCAGAGGGATAAAAAGTCTCTTAGAAAACATTAGCATCAAGCTAAACTGGTGCATTGGCATACTGCCCACTGAACAATTTATCTCAGATATAAATAGCATAATGAACCTACATGGTATATACATCGCGTACCACTAGGATGACTTTTTGTTGGAAAACAAATAAATCTTTAGAAGTTTGAACCCTATTTACAGAATTGCTGCTCCATAAATCATTCAGATCATCAAGGCTACTTTATTAACGCCTTTCTGGCTGCATGCTTGCAAGGAAAAGGCAGAGAGCTGTAAATAGTTTGGCTTTATAAATATTCCCAAGCACACAGCAACTGTCTTTCAGCAGGTAATGAAACATATGACATGCTCCTAATCTATGACCGAGGGCTATTTCATGGTAGTTTCCTCCCAGTACGCAGTTCCAGTTGTTTTCTGCTCTCACACTGGAAAAGAGACTGGGATTTCTGTAACGTGCATGGGAAGGGAGAACTGGGTCTGCCTGATTTGCAGCCAAGACTGATGTCATTAATTCAAGAGAGCACAGCTTAATGCACAGTGAGGTAAAGCTCTCGCTCAAGTGCTGAGGACGAAGCGCTGCAGCAGGGTAAGGGGCTGCTGTCAGAAGGACCAAACTCCCTCCCCATCACAGGGGTGTGCAACGTGAGTGTGACCGTGCCCCGGCCATGCGGGGTCCTGCTATGAGGCAGGGGTCCGTGTGCGCTGGCCAGTGCCAATGGGACCCCCAAATGCAGCCGGGCTGAGCCTGTGCAGCGTTTCAGAGGCGAGCACCCATGCCCACCTGCAACCTCCAGCTAATCCTTCAAGGGAAGACTCCAGTTTGCACTCCAGCTGTGGGAAACAACGTTCAAAGCCGTTGTCGTTACCAGCCTGGCATGGCTGTCCCCCTGGCCTGCTGCTCCAGGGCACGCGGCACCTGCAGACATCTTCACCCTTTGATTTGGTTGCAATGGGAGAAGCTTAATTGAATCCAGCTAATTTCTCTGAAGTCTGGAACCACCCTCAGTCTGTCTTTATAGACTTTTGGTAACTAACGGTCAATTTACTGTGCATGCAGAGAGGGAGACAAGCACAAATATTAGTATTTCTTCTCCCTCGGTCCATCCCTGCTGCTGAAACAAGGCTGGCTGAGTGGTGAATGCAACCCGAGTCCTGCTGTGCTGGAGTCACCTTGGCCAGACACCTTTAGGAGGGCATCGCCCACACTGGGCATGACCATCAGTACAACCAGGAGGGTATCACTGATGTTTGCAGGCTGTTTAACCCCCCCCAGAGCCGAGGAGAGCTGTGGCAGCCCCTGCAGAGCCAGGCAGGCTTCAGGCACCTCCCCATGGCTTTGGTGCAATGCCAGCAAGCTGCAGACCGGTGCGGGGAGGAAGGTGCGGGTGGTGGAGCAGGTTAGCACGCCGGGCTGCAGCTCATCCTGGGACTGTGCGGGGATGGCAATTCTGCTGCTCCATCGCCGGCTCCACTTGGCTGGGCTGCGTGGGCTGGGGGCTGCATGGAAAACCTTCTCTGGCTGACTGGGAGAGCAGCTCATCACTGTAGGGAAGGAGGAACGCACGTGTTAGTACCTCTTCTCACCCACCCTCAGTCTGCCCGGGAGCTGAGTCCCGGCTGGATCCCATTCCTCCCGCTCCTGCCTTTGGTGCCGGGTGGTGGTTTTGGTGGCAGTGCCAGGCTCGGCTCTGCTGACACACCACACTGCTGAGCGAAAGCGGCTCTGCAGGCTCCAGTGCTGTGGCAAAGGCCCTCCAGGTACAGCACAGCCTGGGCTTTGCTGCCTGCCTCTCTCCCACCTTTTGCTTGATGCTGTGTGTAGCATTTGGTGTGTGGCATCTCCTAACGCCCAGTGCTGGCATGGCCCGATGCCAGCATTTAGCCCAATGCAATGACCCCTGTTAGGTATTTCTGCACAGCTTTTGCAAGGCAACCCAAGCAGCTCTGAGGCAGGCAGGAGCCCCACTGCCACCGAGGCTTGGCGTGCAAGCAGAGCAAGCTGGCATTTGCCAGAGAAAAGCAGCAAAAATGTACTCGCAGCTGGACATTTCCTTAATATAAACAGTCTTGCCACAAGTGCAGAACTGCCTGTTTTCAAAGCTATTTGCAAACATCAAGGGAGTGATCCTCACCTCTCCCTTGCCCTTCTGTTGCAGAGGTGTGCAGGGCAGGCAGAAGAAAGAGGCGGCTGCTGCTTACCACAGAGAGACTTGGCGATGCAGCCGTTGGCACCCAGCTCTCTGCTCTCTCACGCTGCTGGATGTGCTCCTCAAAAACCTCTTCTTGCCCATCAAGACCAGCTAAGCATGGCAAGAGCAGCCATCCCCCTCTGCTGGGTTGTCCCCTCTGGTGGGGTTTCAGCAGCAGCTCCAAGACCAGCACCTCCTGTGCACCCTCTCCTGCTCCTTCTCCAGGCGGCTGCTCTGTTCCTCCCAGGATCAGGCCATAGGTGAGGGGCACCTTTATTATTAATGCCTCCTGGCATCACCTAAACAGGCCTATTGAATTCCCAAGAGGCTACTTAGTGCCTGTCAGGAGACGAAATACAAGTTTGTCCATTTATGCCTGGTCGTTAGCTCGGTAGGTCCCCGGCACCAGGGAGCCTGCGGCGAGGCTGCCTCTGCTTTACAGCTCCCTGCGCACAGCCTCCTCCTTTTATTTTTAGTTAATGGGATTTAGCATAAAATAGTGCTGACCTAGCAGTAATCTAAAAAATTTGCAATCGACAGCTAGATCATCATGTGCCATATTTTTGACTTGCAAATAGCTTCCACGGATAGCGAGGGTGTATTTATTAAACACAGCTAGTGTTGCATCTTTATTTAGCTCCTTCTGTTACCACACTGTATAATTCATGAAATTGCCTTATAAAGTTAGGGAGGAATTAAAACATTGACCAGCCCGTGAACCAGGGTTGACACTTCCATTATTTAAAAAGGAAAGCTGAGAGAAACTAAAACCTGACCAATAACCCTGTGCCACGGGAGAGGGGCCAGCAGCAGAGCTCACCTCCAGCTGAGCAGGTGAGAGGCAAATGGGAGTCAGCTCTGGAGCATTGTTCCCCAGCTGAGTGTGGCTGCCGGATCCATCCTGCACTGTTAGGGGAAGGATTTCCATCCCAGATGATGGGAAGCCTTCCCAAGCCCTCCTCGGGGTGCTGGGCAGCATGTCACATCTCCTACCAAAGCCAGGCAGTCGCAAGGGTGAGGAAACACCAGCGACATCCCACTATCCCAACGAGGATGCTATTTGGGAAAGCAAATGCCATTCACCACCATCAACTGCATTTCAGAGCAGACCCTGTCTTTAGGAGATCTCAGCCCCATGGCAGCATCATACATCTGGGTAAGGAAACGCTTGGCTTTCCAGCTCAGTGCCTGAGCCTTGCTCCACAGGAGGGAAATGACATGCCATCCTCTTCTGAATACAATGTTTTACAACACCATGCTCTCTAATAAAATGTTCCCCTCAAGTTCATCTTCACGATAAAAACAGTTTCTTTCCTTACATAGAGGCCGTGTATGCCTTGACTCATAAATATTTCATTAGCACCTGGAGAGTTTCCAGCAGAAAACCATGTGATCTGGGACTCTAGGTTGCCTGGGCATCGCATGGACACAGGCTGGGTGCAGCCCGGCATCTCAGTGTTAATGTACAGCGGCTGCTGACGTGGGGTACGCTCCCTGCAGTGGGGTGTATGACTTGTAGTGGGGTGCACTGCCTGCAGTGGGCTGCACATCCCGGCCATCCTTGCAGCATGGGACCCACATAGCCTTGACCAAGCCTCTCTGTCTAGCCCCTTGCCTGGTCCTCACCCCAATGCTTGTCCCCGACAGCACTGATGTTATGGAAGAGAAGAAAAAATCCCAGTCAGATAGTGGTGGCTTGTGTCCATGAATAATCTCAGCACTTGGAGGTGTTCTCATTGTAAACAGGAAAGAAAGGCAAAATTCTCACCTTTTTAAGCAAAAAAGCTAAAACGTTTTCTCTCGTCAACATCCAGAAAACAAAAGCCCTAACCACAACGCCCAGCTCCGCAGGGCAGCCGGGAGGGTCCAAAGCCAGGTACTGCTCCCCTCTGCAGGGGGGGAGAAGCTGTGAGCGTGCCCCCCAGGCAGCCAACCCCCAGCTCCAGGCTTTCAGGGTGAACCTGCCTCTCCTCCAGCCCCAAAGCCTTCCCTTTGGAAACGTCATCCCGGGAGAGGCATTTCCCTGCTTAGACATGCCACATGCAGACGAAAACCAGATTTCACCAGAAGCGCTCCAGCCAGTACGTGCTCTGCGGCTTTAGGAAAAAAAAAAAGTATATAAACATCAAAACAAAATTAAATACTAACACTGGCACACAACTTGACACGAAAGCCTAAATTCAAAACATGCCCGTCTCTGGAAGAAATTCTTTTCCTATAGGAAACCTCAGGCAATGCGTCTTCCAGCCAGCCCTATCCCGGGGGTCTGCCCTGTGGGTCCTGTCCTTTCCCTGTTGAGACCTTGCAGTGAGCAAAGAGCAACTGACTTCAAAGGCGTTATTTTCAAGATGGAAAACAGCAGAAACTAGCCAGGGAATGGCAAATCCTGGGTGCGGGGGGTTGCACGATGCTGGGCAGGCTGTCCTTACCAAAAGTGCGAGCCCTAGACCCACGGTGCACAGGGCTGAGCTGTGGCAGAGCTCGGCAGGCTGAACCTCCCAGACGCTTCTGGGAAGCAGACTGTGTGTCACAGCGAGCGTTTGCTGACAAACATTCCCATGAAAAATGCCAAATCTGTCTTCATTTACAAAATGTTTCCTTTCTCCTCGCCCTGCAATTGTTGTCTCTAAAATGTGGGGAAGGGACCCGAGCAGCCGGTGCTGCAGTGGGCTCAACACCGCCCCATCTCCCTCCTCAATGAAAAAACCCTCATTATTAAACCAAGGAAGGAAGATCCTTAGTCTGCCAGGGGCATATCCATTAAGTGGTGTGGGCTGAATAATTTCCAGTAAGTGGTGTACTCAGTGTTACCTCCATTCCCACATGGAAAGGCTGCCAGCAGACAAATGTTTCTCAGATCTATCAGTTGTTCAAAACCGTTGCCACTCTTGTTTTTGGGAATGAAGCTTGGTGCCTCGGATTGTTTGCAGATAGCTCCCCGCGAGCGTTAAGCAGGTTAAATTCGAGCTGTGTTTGCTCAGCTTGGACAGGCTGTGGTGGTCCTGGGGAACGCTACGACCCCCCAGTTAGGTGCCTGTAACACTGCAATCATGTTTTGTGCCTGCTAAGGTTCCAGTTTGCACATTCATGCTTTTCATGATGGTTTTCCAACATTTGCTTAAAATTTCTAATTATTTCCCAAGCCGGTTTTGCCAGCAGCCGGGTTCACAAGCAAAGCCTTGCGTGACGATGCCCAGGGCTGGATGGTGCAGCGTGTGGTCGGAGGGCCGTGGCTGGTGCTTGCCCTGGAGCCCAGCAGTGCGCAGCCCCCCCCGCCTCCCCCTTCACTGCTCTACACAGCACTTCCACTGCAGGATTCGATGCTGCGGGTAAAGCAGCAAGTCCTGCATTTACTTCCATACTGCCTCCAATTTTTTCCTAAGGATATGTGTATTGGCAAATTCTCAGAAAGGGTTCACCTGGAAAACCAGGGCATGGGCTTTCTTACGACCTTATTTCTAGTGTTAATATCTCTGGCTGGGAAGGGGAAAAAACGCTGCCGCTCACGCGGCCGTTCATCTTGGCAGAGGTGATCCCTCAGCATCAGTGTAAATAGCAGACCCGGGTTCTGGCGCACACCAAGCCCGGGTGGCTGTAAATAAATGATCCCCGAATGCCCTCGCCAAGGGAAAAGAGCACCGGGGGTGTTAACATCCCAACCCGTGTTACCGCTGCCCGTGCTCCTTTCTGCTCAGCTATTCATGGCACTCCATGCCTGTAATAACTGGTGTTTTGGCAGCTGACGCCGTGTAATCGAACCAGGGCTGTCAGGGAAATTTGTAGCTATTTGCTTCACAGGGTTTCTTCATTCCACTCAGCAGCTGTCAGCCTGCACCGCCTGGTTATTGATGATAGGCGCTAATCATGCAACAGATTCCCCACATAAATCAAGAGGCAGTAGAAAATAAAGTTTCTTCACACTGAGGTCATTTGCCCCCCTCCCAAGTGCCACGGAGAAGAAAAATACAAACTCTTACTCCTGCTATTAATAACCTCCCTCCCGCCGGCCCCCGGCAAAGGGAGATGGTGTCAAATTTTAAATTACAGCTTTTGTTACATCAACTGAATTGCGTGTTTATAAAACTAATTACTGGGTAAGTTCTCCATGTTACGGCCTTGATTTGTGGACTGTCACATGTTTGCAAAAGGGATCCTGTAAAAGGCTTTTTTCTTTTCTTTTTTTTCCCCCTCCCGTAGCACAGAGCAGAGGTCAGGCAATGGATCTTGCATATTGTAAGTGACAGCTTCAAGTACCTCAAGGGTGCTAATCCACCATGAAACTTTTTTTCCATCATATCTTTATTGCGCTGAAAATGGAAGGCACTTCTCTCTCCTCGCGGCTGTCACTCCGGCCAAGTGTAAACCGGACAAATTTAGCCCTGGTTCAATGTCAGATGGCACAAACCCAACCTCGGCGCTGCTGCTTGCGGGATGGCTTTCTTACTGGTGGCACGGGGCCAGCAGCACCCGGGGGACTGGTGTGATGACAAGGGGTGGCCGTTGGTCCTTCAACAAGTGGTACCCACCACCGCACTGGGCTGGACATATGGCTCTTGCCCCCCCCCCGTTTTGAGATGTTGGGCTTTCACCCCCACAAGCCTGGAGGGGTGGGAAGCGGAGTGGGGGTTTTAGGGCTGCGTGAGTACAGGGAGGGGAAGAGCCCAGTGCTCCCACACTCCGCTCCCATCAGACATCATGAACCCGGGAAAAAAAGGGGTTTTTTTTCTCTTGTTATAGCTCTGTAAGCCACGCTGCAGTGCTGGGATATAAGCGTGTGCTAAAACACCCCCTTCCCAGGGGCAAGCAAAGCCCCTTGCCTGGCTCTGCAGGCAATGGGGATGCACCATGGGTGGTGCAGGGAAGCCCCTGCATGCTCTCCCACCTCCACTCCTCTGTCAGAGCAGCTCCTGCGGCATGAGATGGGTTCATTTCTAATCCAGGTCACAGTTTGGGGCTGAAGCTTTAGACTTCACGATTCACCTCCCTCCTCCCACATGTCTCCCTGCTCGTTGTCTTCGCAGCAGGATTGCAGCCTCTCTGCTGGCCCTGAGCACGTGGCACAGGCAGTGATGGCTAAATTACCCCTTCGTTAGCTGCTGTGCCCATGGCCCAGGACCTGAAACAGGCTGGCTGCTCACATCACAGACAGGACATACAGCCATGCGTGACTGACAGGGGAGAAAAGCCCCTGTGATGGAAAATATTCTTGGAAAGAGATTGCAGCTTTAGTCCTGGGAAGGAGAACAGGAGCATGTGTTATCAGGCATGTCGGCACCGGCACCTCTGGCATCCCCTGCTTCAGTCACCCCAAATGTCCCATGAATGGCCTTACCTGCGCCTGCGCCTTCTCCACTGGGGAAATGCGTCTCCTGCCCCTGCCCAGAGCAAATGCATGCAGCATGGTGGCATTCGAGACATGCTGCTGGGCGTCAAGAAAACAGCTAATCCTTTTATTATTTTTTTTTTAATGTACAGTTACCAAACCATGAGTCCCAATGCTTGCTAATTAACCTCTAGAATGATGCGTTCGTTACAAAAATGGTTAATTCGCTCAGCAGTGTGTCTCATACAAAAGAGGAGCCAGCCTTTGAAGGCAAAGCTTTTATCCTTTTCAAACACATCCTCAAGTTATCAACTTCAACACAACATCAAGGCCTGCTTTTGTTGGAATAATTTAACACTAATAGTTCGCGAATGCTGCCACCGCTCTTGTTGCGGAGCTGTCACTGGCTGCAGCAAGACATTTGGTTCAAAGGCAGTGCCAGCACTAAGCCAACTCGGGCTTATTTTTTTTTAAAAAAACTTTTTTTCTCCTTTCTGATAGGCAGTTCGGAGCTCTGGCTGTCTGGTTTGGCAGCATTGGTCTTGCCCATACTGGCGGTGGGGGCATGGCTGGTGGGGGATGCTGCAGCAGCCCCCCCGGCACTGGGAGGCAGGCAGAGTTCTGCTGTCGCAGCTCACAGAGGGCTGGTGAATGGGCTGCCTGGCTGGTCACACCAGGTCACTGGTCTGGGTGGAGAAGTGGCAATTTAATGGACACGGATAATGCAATGCTGTGTTGAAGGGCCACTCATGCACTTGCTCAAGAAACGTGCCCTGTGCAAGGAAGGTGAAAGCTCTGACGGTCCTCATGGCAGCACGGGCAGTGGGGACCTGGAGGGGGCTGTCACCACAGACAGCATGACTGTCCAAACCCCCTCCATGGGACCCCGTGGCTGGCTGCGATGCCGAGTCCCCCTTCCAGCCCCCGGAGCTCAGCATGCCGGGCGGATGCGGGTGACTCCAGCACAGCTGCCGGTGAGGGATGGATGCGAGCGGGGCTATCCCAGCTGGTGCACACGAGCATCCTCCCACCCTCTCCTGAGCTTCCCACTGAGGTGGTGGCTGGCTCACAGGCAGCTGCCAGGTGCTGCCAGGTCCCCGGGGGTGCCAGCCCCAGCGCACACGTGATGGGCGATGGCACAGCACGGGATGCATGTGGACCCGCTCCAGCAGCACGGCAAGGCAGAAGCAAGCAGCAACCAGTGTGACAAGCAAGTCCTGGCTACAGCCATCTTCCAGTTAACACCAGTTACAGCAGTGAAGCGTCCTGTCACAGGCAAAGGAGCTGTCCGAAGAGGAAGTATCAACGTTGGTGATCGTTGATGCCTGCATTTTGGCACGTCCCCAAGAGCAGCAGCTCCGGTGACCTCCTGGGAAGACTCTCCCAGCTTGGCAGGACCTCTCTTAGCCAGGCCTTAGCCAGCTCTCAGGCTCAGTTTACCTTTTGTTGATGCTGGAGAGCTGGAACTCAAACCGATTGGCAAGGCAGGCTGTCCTCGGGCACACGATGCCTCCCTGTGTCACTCCAGCCACCATTGCTGCCACCGCTCAGCCGCTCCTCCCCCTGCTTTGCCTCCCACCTCTCTCTCCAAACACAGTGACATCGGCCGGAGCGTCTCCGTCTTGCAGCCTTGTCACCCCAGATTGGCACCGATACGTTGTTGTCCCTGCTGCTGCCTCTGCATCGCCCCACGCGGGATGCACGTTGACAGTGACAGCATCGCCCAGCCTCCTCTCGCCGTGTCAAGTAAAATATCCACCCATGAGTGGCAGGTGTGGAGCCCAGCTGGCAGACCGTGCCAGTGAGGAAATCACCAAGATAAGGGAAAATAAAACTGGTATTTCAGAGAAAATCCCACTCAAGGGATGCTCTGCCAAGCAGCTCTGTCCACGGCAAGAGCAGGGACAGAATCCGGCCAGGGAGGGGACGTGCCTGGGGGCTGCGGGGCTGGGTTTGCCCAATTGCATCTCTCATGGCATGTACATCTTGCTCTGTAAAATGCATACACATGCTCATGCTTTGCAAAACACCAGCAGAATATTTTCCTGCCTTTCCAGAGGGGTCCCTGCACCAGGGACATCTCCTGCTCCCCGAGTCCCCACGCAACCCGCTCCGCCTGGGCAAGGACGTTTCCTCCCCTCCCCACCATGCCAAATCTCTCAAGCCGTGTTGGGCCGGCTCCAAGGTGGAGCAAACCCCGGATTTCCCAGCCTCAGACACCATCCCATGAGGGACCGGCCGCTCACCGCGTGCCGAGAGCTTCTCCGCGTCCTACGTTGGTTTTGGCAGCACGGCAGCACCCGCAGCAGAGCAACAGCACTCGCCCGGCTGAGTCAGAGCTAGTCCTAGGTGAGCAGTTAAATAATTCAGTGACGTTTTATTTCAGAATTTAATTATTTTATCATTTATTTATTGGACTAAAGAGAGCTCTCTGGCACGGCAGGCTATAAATCCCCATTTCCTCCCCTGCTTTTCCTCGCTCGGCTCTTACGTTCCCTGCTCCTGCACTTCCGTGCATTATTCAAGGTGACATAATCCCACATGAACACATCTCCCCCACCTATTTCTCTGAATTATACTTTTTTCCCTTTGTTTCCCCCTTTCCTTTTCCCTCAGCTGCTGAGCGATTGGGAAACAAAAAGGCAGGAAAGACCCAGCATCCCTGAACCCAAAAGACATCGGCACCGAGGATGCTGTCTGCAATATCGAGCACCCTTCTTGATGTACGGTTTTGCCACCACGTGTGTGTGTGTGTGTCAACAGGAGTGAAGGCGCACAGATAGATTGTTTTATTTCTCCTCAAGACTGTTCTCTAGTCTGAAAAAAGAGCAAAACTTTAATCATCCACGCCCAGCCCTGATGTCAAGGCTGTTGGCTGCACGCGTAAGACAACTCCCTATTACGGGGCTCTAACATCGCTCAGGGTGCCACCACATTGTCTTCAGACAACGGCTGTCTGCTCATAAATTATCACACCTACTTCATCCTTTTCAGGTATAACCAGTAATTTAGCTTTTGGAAAGAAAAAAAAAAAAAAAAACAACCAACTGTGGAAAGGGGAAAATCATCTCAAGCAAGAAATAACTAAAAAAATGTGCAAAACAGAATGAAAATGACACTTCAGCTTTAACATCACATCATTAGCAAGATATTTTATCATGCAATTCATCTGCCTACCTACCTGCTTCCCAAACCACAATGTTCCCCTCAGAGTTCTGTTCCTCTTTTGCAATGAACCATAAATTACATGCTGACAGCTTTAATTTGTGCAAAGTATGCCTGGTTGCTTCTGGCACAAGCAGCCGGCTGCTATAATAAGGTCAATATATATTCATTGTCGCATTGCTTGATGTGCCAGATAACACAAAAATGCAGAAATGTGGTAGTTTCTTTGGGGCTACAAAGTGGGAATGATAGAAAGCTAAGAACGCTGCATCTCATCAGGGCATCGCAAGCAGTTGGCTCATCATTTATGCATGGCATGAGCAATGTTATGATTTAACTAATCATCATCAGTTATTCATCCCATTGCTGTCAGGGGACCATGCAACACTTTCATTTCTTGCCAGTTCTGGATAATTTATGTTCCCCTATCATTCAAGGGTTGGTTGGTTTGTTTGTTTGTTTGCTTCCTTTTTTTTTTTTTTTTGCCTTGTGGTTGACCATTAGCAGGTAAACTCCAACATTTCCTCTGGAGCATGAGGTGTTGATGTACGAGGAAGCCTCTGAAGCACTGCCCGTGGAGGAGGAGGAGGAGATCTGCCCTCGCTGGGGAATCTCGAACACCCCACGGCGTGGGGGGAAGCTGCCCACACTGCGTGCAAACCCCCAAGGAGACCTGCACTTTACAGAGGTGCTGGGGGGTTGCGTTGGTGCTTTGGGAAGCAACACCAACCAGGCTGATGCTGTTTGGACACCGAGCATCCTCTCCCATTGCTGCCCGCTCCCAGAGAGAACAGTGATGGTGACAACCGCCCTGCAGAGCTGCTTTTGCAGCAAGCATTGCTCCCACCTATCCCCTCTCTGCTCTTGCCCTGTGCACCCTCCGATGCTCAGGCAGGGAAGAGCATCCCCAAAAACTGTGGGAACCAGGCACCCCGAAACCGTCTCACTGGCAGGAGGCAGCTCGGGCATTGTGCGGGTCCAAGAGGCCCCTGCAGCCCACTCTACGCTGCCCAACAGGGGTTTTTGCTCTTTCTGATTCCATTTTAAGCAAATTAACTGAAAGGCAGGAGCTGAGGCACATGGTGCCCAGAGTCACAGAGACCCTGCCGGAGTTGGTGGCAGGTCCAGACCAGCCGGGATGGCTGCGGGTGCCCAGAGCCGGAGGGACTGGCACAGGGTGGCCATGCAAGTGAAACAGCTGCTGAACACCAAATTTTTTCCAATGCATCACAATTACAGAATTACCTGCCCTAAATGACTTTGCATGGCACTGCTATGAACATTTACAGAGCTTGGTACCCCCAACACCCACAAACTCCTACCTGCAGAAATTATAAGGGTGGCCGGTGCTGTGGCCGTGAAAGAGCATCGCTGCCCCGTGGACGTCGGCACCGGGGAGGAAGACCCCTCAGAATATGCACCGCGATAAGCCCAAGCGTTGCTCCCAGTGGTAACACCAGCAAGTTTTGGGGTATGACCATTGAAGACTTACAGGTTTCAGGGCATGGAGCTGCAGCAGCATGGCAGGGATGGGGAGAGGTGCTCAGGAGCTTGCCACCTTTAAATCAGAAAACAACTATTTGGTGGCATGCTCTAGCAGCAGCAAAACCTTCTTCTTGCTTTGAGGGCAAGCGTTGCTTTTCTGGGCTTGGAAGGGCTTGAGCCTGGAAATCCACTGCCTCTTCTGGGCTCTGCCCGGGTGCCTAGGGCTGCTGCTGAGATTTTAATTCAATCCTAGTCTGTAAGGGAATAGATTTAACTCGTTATTGTGAAATAGGAAAAGGTGTCCTGGTCTGTGCCGGGGAGGTCTGGTTTCAGAGATGGTACTGTCCCCCCAGCACTGGGGATACAGGGAGAAGGCAGCAGCCCCCGAGCCCCAGAGATGGGGTTTGTCATCTGAGCATCCCAACAACAGCCTAACATCGCTTCTTCATACGTGCAAATGCAAATATAAACACAAGCATTACTGTTACACTCACGGACATTTTTGTAGAATACGTATTAAAGGAAGTAGATTAGACAGCTTTTCCCCGAGATCATAAGTATTTAAAAAGCAATAAGGCTTAATGCCTGTTTTTCTTACTTTGTAAGGTGGTTGGGGATGATAAATGATAGGCAATTTCATGGCTGGAATTTCAATTTCCCAAAATATTAGCACTGTTCTCCACTTCCAAGAGCTCCCTTTTGGCAGTCTCCTGCGTTGCCTCCTTCTTCTCCGTTTCCGAATTCATTTTCATGTCAGACATCCACTTCTTGGGCCTGGCAAAGGTCTTGCGAAGTCAGCCAGCAACACTCAGCCCTAGCCACATCCCATCAGAAGAGACTTTGGAAAGGTGAAAATGTTTATTTTGGCATTTTTAAATGGAATGACTCTTCTCTTATTTTGAAATATATTTAGATGCAGCCAATGTAATTGGAAAAGAAATAAGAAAGCTCCAACATCGTGACATGTTTCTATTTCAGAGAGATGAAATGTGTCCACTTCAGCGAAGAAAAGGAAATTTCACCTGAGACTCATAGCTGATGGCTTTTGTTGTTGAAGTGAAGAGGAGAAGAAAATGAGGCATGTTTTTAGGCCGGTGCAAATGACTGCTTGATCCCAAAGCAAGAAAAAACAAACAACAAAAAGCCTAAAACAAGAAGACATTCAACCCAGGTGTCACACTGATGAGCACTTCTGTGAAACCTCAGCATGCATAAGCTGAAATTCCCAGAATTTCTTATTATTTTTCATACTTACCTGTGCTACTTACCTTTCTCCTTCCACCTAGAGAGATGCAAATGGGCTACAGGATGTCCCAGCCACAGAGAGACTAAATTAAGTGATTTTTTTTTTTACCAGCCACGCAGTTGATATATCTTTCCATAAAAATGCTGCTGAGAGGATTCTCCAGCCCCAGGAGCCAGGATTCGGGTGGAGGAGGGATGCCCCTGCACTGCTGTGGGGCTTCAGATACAGGGCTCAGGGCATGGCTGGGGCGATGTGATGAAAGAAGGAAAACCAAAGGATGAAAGAAGGAAAATGTAGGGATCTTCTCCAGCTAATGACAGACAACCACCCTGCTCATTGCCAGCATGCTCTGCCAGCGCTCTCTTGTCCTTACGAGGCTCCTCTGGAAATACCCTCCGTTTCACAGCTCAGAGATGCAACCTGAAGTTTAGTACTGTGCAGTGAAGGTGACATCGGGACCGCTGTGCAACCACAAGTCCTGGCTCTCAGCTACCCATCGCTGATGGAAAGAATGGGTGTGCCAGCTGCTCTAAAAGTAAAGCCCCAAAAATCTGACACCCAGAAAATGTGGCACCCCGAAAACATGGCACCTAGCAAGCTCCAAGCCCAGTCCCCAGCACCAGCCCCAAATATCTCAGCAACATCCCTCTCCCCAGCCTGGGCTGTGTGCAGGGGGATTTCTCCAAGCTGGGGTCCCTGAGCCCCACAGCCGCCCCACGGAGATGGGGCTGTGCTTGCCCTGAACCCCCCCCCCAGCATTTCCTCCCCGGACCTTCTTCAGAAAGCTCCGTCTGTCACATGAACTGGTCAGGTCTTTTAGAGGCAGAGATGTCCTGCAGCGAGCACAGTGGTCCCTCCGGCTGTCAGCACCACGGCTCCGACGGACCCCCGGCCCCGGTGATGTATTACTGAAATCCATTAAAGCGCGGCAGCTCTGACAGTGCTCTAAGGTAATATGTCACGGCACCACCGCTCTGATGATGTACTTACATAATATCTCAAAGCCCCATCACTCTGATTATGTTCTAATACAATATATCAAAACGCCATTGTTCTGATGATGCACTGTTACAATACATCAAAGTACCGGGGGCCTGCTGATGTGCTATTACCGAACATCAAACTCTTGTCAATCTGGTGCTGCGTTGTCATGCAATGGCCACTCAGAAGACAGTAATAAAATTAAGCTTATTCTTTAAAATTTATCTCTCTATCCATCTGTGGAAAGATATTGATTTAGCACAGCTTGGGAACTGCATATATATCCCATAAGGTAAGGGGCTGACTGATAAGGCTTCATATGTTTTAGAGCTTTTAAAATGCAAGAGGAGCTTGATTTTTTTGAGCTTGCGGGTCTCCAATGCCCACCAGAAAGGAAAGAAAAAAACCCTCCTCCGCTTTGCAGCCATGCACATGCCTGAATATTGCAGAGCAGCCAGCGCAGTCCATGGTTTCAGGAGAGAGGTGCTCAGCGTGCTGCTGCAGGTGCAGGAGAGCTGAAAGCCCATCAAGCTTTTAAAAACAAGAGGTGTTGGGCCTTTTCTAGCAACCTGAGTGCATTCTTGCTTCTCGATATTCTCCTGAAAAACACCATCTCCTGGGTGTCTCGCAGCCTGCTGTGGGTTTTTTTCACCCTTAGAGGCTAATAGCAATTTGCTGGGAAGAATCCACCCCCGTGCATTGGCACCGGGCAGCTTCCCTGTCTGTTCCCACTCGTACATGAGGACACATACCACTGAAAATATATGAACAAAGGCTAAAGAGCAATTAGAAAACCAGAGGAAGAAAAAGAAACGCTGCTTGTGATGTTCCTAGCCCCGGGGCAGAACTCCGCAGCCCTCTGCAGCAAAGCCTGATTTATAGACCCGGCAGCACCCTGAGGGTGCACAGCACCCAGGTGGGCATCAGTTGAGCCCCCGGGCACTTAACCCCTGCCTTATCCAACACCCACCACAGGGCTGGGTAGACAACGTACCCTGTGAAAGGCTTTTATCAGCACAGGGCTGAGAATCCAGTACTTTCCATAAAAAGAAAAGGGAATAAGCAGTACACATCACAAGTATTTTCATGACACAGAAATAAACACAGATACCAATGTATGCCGGTTGACACAGCAGCACCACCTTTGGCTCAGGATGTCAGCCCAGGCCAGAGGCTAGAAACGTGGCCTTAGAGAAATTCAGCCACGAGACCAGCCCGGGGCCAGGGTTCTGGACCAGAGCGATGGGGATGGGCACATGCAATGGTTTCTCCAGCAGCAGAGCAGCTCGGAGAGATATCCTCACCCATCCCCAGGGCTGCAGTGGGTCACTGCTGGGGTGAAGACCCCAGCCCTGGTGGGACTGGCATGGGGACCCCCGTGCCGCCGGAGCTGGCACCGTGATGCTCGAGCATGCGGGACCATCCGGGCTCAGCCCTCCTGGGCGAAGGGCTGTGCCTCAGGGAAGCTCTTACCACCCTCACTGTTTAATTTGGCTCCAGAACAAACCTGAGGGTGGTTAATGACATCTGCGCACTTTCCAGCTCCCTCCCTGTAATTAGGGCTGCCCGGTGCTCTTCTAAGGAGGGCCAGAGGAATTTCCCCGGGTGCTGAACAGGGAGACCTGGCAGAGATTGCCTTGGCTCAGGGAATCCTCTACAAACCTCCTCTGGGGGAAAAAAGAATATAAAAGCCCTCCGTTATGGCACTGGAGCTTGGCTTTGAGCGAGGCAGCAATTGATGAGCACCTGCCCTGATAGCAGGAGTGGTGTTTAATGGGGTAAGAGTGGTTTGGAGCTGGGGAGAAGCAGGCAGGGAGCTGCAGAGGCAGGTGGGGATGGGAGGTGTTTGCTGCGGGAGGAGGGGAGAATGATAAGAGCCGTGAGACAGCCTGGGGTCATCCTTGCTGGCTCTCTGGTGCTCCTCAAACACTTCCATCTGCAGAGATAAAAGTGCTCAGAAGAGACCGAAACTCTCCCCACAGCAGCGCGGGAGGGAGTGGAGACGTGGGGGAGGCTGCCAGCATCTCCAGCAGAAGAGAAAAAGCTGTTTTCTTCCCATGACCCTTTCCTCTAACCCCTGGGCTGCCACATTTCAGTTTTCACATGAAGTTTCTCCCTCCGTCTAGGTTATTGGCCCTTCCTGCACGCCCCGGGAACGGCAGCGATGTCTTTGCCTGCCCTGACCAAGTCCCTCAGCCCCTGCACACCCCAGCCCTTCCTTGGCTACCATTCCACATGCTTACCTTCCCAGTCTGACCAGTCCCCCGTGTCCATGCTGTGGGGTACAGCATGCATAGGGGTAGTCCGACCCCATAGAGAAAGCTCTGGTCCTCTCCCAGCCCCTCCATAGGCACCGACCGCCCACCAGTGCTCACTGAAGGCAACAGACTCTGTTAAGAGGGATCCAGACCCCCTGTCCCCAGCAGGCCATGCTGGCATTTTTTTTCTGTCTTAATGCAGGTGAGAAAACGTCATTAAAAGAGCAAAAGCAGAGTTTCTCCCTCCTCAAGCAGGCAATACCCAGAGTCGGGGACCACAGCGGTGATGCTGAGCAGTAGGGCTCAGCCTGTGGACCCTCTTCGTGAGAAGGGCTGTGGGTGCAGAGCTGCCCCGGGGGTGGTCCGGCATGGCAGGGACCTGCCCAGTTTGGAGAAAACACTGGTGAAAGTGAGACCAAAAGGAGGTGTGAACTCGCCGGCTGGTCCAAGGGACCCTGAGGAGGTGTTGAAATGGGAAAACAGCATCTATTGTCCCTAAAATAGCTCGGGGTCAGGAGGCTGTGCTTGTAGCAGCTGGGGGAAAAGGAGGAGGCAGCTTTTCCTTTGTAACTGAGCGGCCAAGTCTCCTCTGCTTCGAGCAAAGGGGGGAGGCAAAAGGGACTGAGAGTGGGGCTGGAGCCAAGTCCTGGGGACCCCAAGCAGCAGCAGCAGCAGCAGCAGCAACCGGTGCTGCAAGGCCGGGGAGGAGAGCGGAGGAAACCACCCACAGCGCCTGTGCGAATGAGGAGTTTTTCCAATCTGTCTAAACCCGATATTAAAAGGAGCCCGCAGGAATGCTGGATGCCTGCCATCCCGCTTCACACCTTTTGCAAACCAAACCAGCCAGCCGAGCAGCTGGCACCAGAGGGGGGGATTTTTGGGAGCTCGTGCCTTCGTTAGGAGCCACATTGACCTGCAGAAACCTCCTGCACAGTTCGTCCAGAGTCCCTGCTCCCATTCCTGGGGGGAAGCCTCTGTCTTTCATCTGCCAGCAGCTGGGAGAGAGTGTCTGCCTCTCCGGGTGCCCTTTCCTCAAGAGCAGCAGGTCCTCGGTGCCCGGACTGACCAGCATTTCTGAGCGTGGCTCCAGGTTGTGCAGGGGAAGGTGCGCTGGCATGGCTGGGAGAGCAAACAAGAAAAAACCCCAACCTGATAAGATGCACACGTTTTAACCTGTCCGTTGCAGCGAGAGACCAGATAATGTGAGAAACTGTAGTTGCTCAAGAGTAAGTTTAAAGCTTGTTGATTAATGAAAAGAAAAATATTCATTAATGATGTGTCACTTGCAGAACATCCCCGCGGGTGCTGAGCAGGGCGAGCCGGCACGGTGCCCATCCCCAGCAGCCTTACTCAGCCCCCTCAGAGGGACCCCCGGCCCCGCACCCCGGCTGGCAGCAGCGGGATGCTGTGCCCACGCCTGGCCCCCATCGGGGAAAGCAGGCAGGATCCGACCTGTGCCGTCACGTCGAGGGCTCCCGTCCAAATCACCTACCTCCAGAAGAGCCATCCGAGGGCTGGGAGCTGCCAAAACGCCTTAGCTTCAAATGCTTGCGTAACACACCGTGCCACTCCAAGAGCTAATTACTTCAAATAAGAAATGAGTGCATTTACAAAAGGACGCCTGCAAAGCCCAGCCCGCCGCAGCAGAGCCAGCCCCAAGGAGCTCTGCAGCGAGCCCGGTCTGGTGCTCGATGCGTGGTGAAGCGCTGCTCTAACCCCGGCACTGTGGGTCCTGCAGGTACAGACAGAGGCGTTTGTCCACCCGGGTGCTCAGGGGACAGACAGACAGGTCACCTCTCGCCCCGACGGCATCACTCCAGCCCTGTGTGGCACCGGGGCCCTGCAGAGCGTGGGTGCGCCCCAGCTGTGCAGGGGGAATTGGGGCTATCCAAGCCCCTCGCTGTCCTGCGGAGATGCTCGGGATGACCCCGTGTGCAGCGGTGCGGACCCAGCAGACCCCATTTCCTTCGGTGGCAGCATCCCCGCGATGCCGACCCCCCCGGCCGGCCACCAGCGTGCCAGTGCCAGCGCCGTGCTCCCTCCTCAGCGATGGGCACCTCTGCCCCGGAGCAGAGGGGAACGCCTTCAGGCTGGGTGTACTTGGGTTAAGATAATACCGGTTTTCAAACCAACTCTTTCTCGTGCAGCTGGGCTGACGGGGCTCTTCCGCAACTGAGTGCAAGGAGGCAAGCGAGCATCACCGCTTCCCTCCCGCAGCCCCTCCGCTGTTTATTTTAGTGTATCTTTGGGAAAACGGCCATTGGTGGCAGGCAGAGCTGTTTAATCAGGTTCGTGTTTACTTTCGGAGCCACTGTACAAACAACACACTGTGGGTAAGTTAAACAAACACCGGTTATAAAGCCTACATAATCAGCTTAAACTCAAAGGATAATTACAAGAGTCAAAATCTACAGTATCATAAAGATAGGCAGTCAAGGACTGGCTCCAGCATATGACAGAAATATAAGTTAGCTTTGAAAGATAACCTTGTGAGCTACAATTAACTTGCAGGCTTTGACAGTTACCGAAACCCTAAATGAAAATAGCCCAAGGAAAACAAATACAAGGTTTGGCACTCCTGAAGAAATTTAAACCTAAACATACAAATTAAAAGCACCTCGAGAGGCAGGGTGGGATTTAATAACATAATGTCTCCCATTCACTTGAAAGTAATTGATGCACAATAAAAAACCCTTTCTGTCAGCACAGGCAGTGGGAAAACCCGCCGACTGGCTGTGGAAATCGAACCCTTTTCATGTAGAGGTTGGTTTTTTTTTAAAGCAATGACCTGACAGCAAAAAGCCTGCAGGGAAATGGCTGATTTCGAGAGATTGTTAACAAAAAGCACCCGAGCCAGCCTGGCCCATGCACAGCGCCCGCTGCAGTGAGCAGCAAGTGCAGCATTCATCGCTCCCCACAAACACAAATAATAACCTTAATTAGCGTGGCAAAAATACAAGGATGCTGGTAGCCCCAAGGAAAGCTGGGTTATTGCAGGCAGGAGGGTTACTGAGGAAGGTAGCAGGGAGGGGACTTGGTGGCAGCTCCTCAGGGAGGGGGGCATGCAGATTCCCCCCTGCGCTCCTCGCTCAGGGACTGGCCATGGGAGGGGGGGTCTCACAGGACAGTGGGGACCCCACAGAAGGAGAGAGAATATGGGCAATGCCATGCACGGATGGGACAAACATCACGCAACAGGCGCGTGAAGGATGGCCATACAATCCTGCAGCAGCAGAATTTTTAATTGCTAAATTAAATTATTGCAAGCTATCAGACAACTTCAAAATTCATGGGATAAATGTGGAAATGTTTTGGCAGTGCTTTCATCATTTCCCAGACAGTTCAGGCTCAGGATACAAACACGTCCCCAAAATGGGAAAATTTCACAACTCTGGCTTTCCTCGCACCCCTTGGACGTCAGCCCAGGTGTGACCATGGGTTGTGACGGTCTGCCACCCCCGTGATGGCCGAGATGGAAGGAACGTGCTCCTTCTCCATCCAGCTCCCAGTGGACGACTCCCCTCATCCCAGAAATCACCACCGCTGGGGCTAATTGGGATGCTGGCTGGCAGTCTCGGCAGGGAGAGAAAAGAAAACAACCTGACACGTTACGACTTCCAACAAAGCTTCAGGGAGCAGCAGGCTTTCCTCGGAGACGGGAAAACAAATGCCTTTTAAAATAAAAGCCGATAAACTGACGAACTTAGTGCTGCTTCTCGCTTATAAATCACAGCACTGCACTAGCTAATGGCTCTGGCAATGGGAGTTCAAAGGAAAGAAGTAACCTAATTATAAAGTTTGTTAGATTTATTGTCAGTTAATAACAGCGTTTTCAAAGATGCTATGAGTAAGATCAGTGGGTTTCTCATGCTTTACGCATTTTTCTCTTCCCAACAACTATTCTAGGTCAAATTTATTGCGCTGCGTTTCTTTTTCCATCACGGAGAGTGAGGACACTTACAGGCAAGCCTTGCAATGCTGTGATTAGCATAATGAGGGCAGGTGAATATATCGTACTTCCTTGTGGCTTTTTTGGCTCAGATCGTGAGCGAGAAAAGGTGTCAAGAGCTGCTGGCAATTTTTGCAAATATTAAGGTAATGAAACAACTCGACGTTGCTGAATTATTAAAGGTTCTCCTGCGTTTCTGATATTTTATTCCTTTTATTAAATGTGTAAGTGAAGTATCAGGGAGCTGGGCTGCTTTCCTTCTCCCACGCCTTTCCCAAAAGTGGTGGATGGGAGGAAAAGGCAAATCCAGCCCAGTGCAGCCGTTCTGGCTGGGGTCAGCCAGGCCGGGTGGCTGCACAGCCGGATACTCATCCAGCAGAAGAGACTGGCCTGGGCTTCGGATGGATGAGCCCAAGCATCCCACGGCAAAGCAGGAGCATTTCCCGGGGTTTGGAGGCAATGGAGGGACACCAAGCTGTCTTTTCCCATAGCATTAACGAAACTATCCTGCATTAAGCACTCCAAAATAGGAGTAATATTCTAAGCTTAATTATCATTTAAATATAATAGGAATCTGATGTTTCCACCAAGCAAGCGTGTGCCAATCAGCCAGCAGTAAGCACTGCGTTTTCTAAACAAATCGTTATTAACTTTAATATATTGCAGGCATGTAGCAAGCTGGATCCAATTTTAAGTGAAAATTAATGGCAAATTCTTATAACCACATTAAGAGCCATCTTAGTTCATTTGAAATCAGTTAAACATGAAAACAATATGAAAGCCATCTTGTGTGCCTGGAATATAAATATTTGTCCTTATCCTTGCCAGAGCAGCAAGAAAAATTAAGAGACGTTGGCATGTAAGCTTTATATAAACACACTCACAAAAGGCCGACATTTGATGGATTAAACTATTTGTCAATTTTTCCATTTCCTTCGTCAAAAAGTAATTAAACATTAAGCAGATGTCAGAATCTAATTGGTTCTAGAGAATATTGCACAATAGGATTTATGGCAATTGTGAAGTTGTATTTACATGTCTGTAAACAGGCAGCCGCTTGCCAGAAGACGCTGGTCACAGAGCTCTTGCCTCTTCTGAGTTTAAAAAAGCCTGATTTTGAAAAGCCCTTTTCAGATTTGCTGGCTCCACACCCGCTGACCAGCCTAGGAAGTTTGGGAGGTTGGATGGGCTCGCGATGCCGCCGGGCTGGGATGCTCTCGGCCACATCCTGCAGCGATGCCTCAGCTGTCCCAGGCTGGGGGACCGGAGCGGGGCAGGGATGGCGACCGTGGTCCTGCCTGCAACCCCCGCCACATCCCGGGCACTGTACAAGGAAATGAAAGTATTTCCTTTCCTTTGAGTCCTTTTTCTCCCCTTTCCTCCATGGAAGAATGGGAGAGGGGAAAACAAATAGGAAAAAACCTTCTCCTCGAGGCTGCCTTTGTATTTATTTTTTTCTTTTCCTGCTTTTTAAACTGAAGGGAAACCCAAGTACAAAAGAAGGAAAGACCTATATTGGAACCTGTTTTTTGAAATTTATAGTCAAAACTATATTTTTCTTTGTAGTTTCTGCCCCAGTTCACTGGCTTCCTCACAGCAGCCCCCCCAGCCCCGTGGTCCCCGTCCTCTGGGAGGGACCAGTGCTGGGCGATGGAACCTGGGTGTCTGGGGGAGCCACACTGGCTCTTAAACAATAATTCCCATTAAATTAGTCATCCCTACCAGAAACCTTACAGCTGAAAATGAGGAATACGGGCCCACTTAGGCAGTCAGGTGCATCGCATTGGGGACCCGGCGTGGAGAAGCAGCGAGCCCCCAGCTTCTCCCACCAGCCCTGGCTTCACAATTAGCCGCTGGCACTGGTGACAGGGACTGATACCCAAAACACCCACAGCTGCGGGATCGGCGGAGCCCTGGAAGCTCAGATATCTCATCCCGGGACAAAGATGCCTTCCTGGAAGAGGATGCGCCCTGGATGACCTGCGCTGTGTGCTGGGGTTCATCTTCTCACCCAGTCATCGTCCTGGAAGGTGGTGGTGCTGGCGTCGGTGCCAGCAGAGCCTCTCCTCCAGCACTGGCACAGCTTGTGCCGGCTCCAGCTCTTTGGATGACGGGGAGCTCTTGGATCTTCCTGACGACTGGGGAGCAGCAGGGATTAGGTGCGTGGGGAGCCTGGGACATCCCCCCAGGTGAGCAGCGAGTCAGCACATCTGTCGCAGCTGGTTATTTTTTCTGTTTTTCTTGAGAAAAGTGATGACGACTTTCTTGTTTTCATTGGAAAGATGTGGGTCTGGAACACTATTCCCTAGAAAATTATGGTGGGTTTATGACCGATAAAGCATCTGTAGATGATGCTGATACGGGAGGTTCCTCTGCACAGCTCCACCAGCGACCGGGGGTTGTGACCTTCCTTGCCATCACAAATTTGTGCAATTTCTGGGCAGGCGAGACCTCTGCAAGGGCCAAATCCATCCCACCAGCTGCTCTGGTGGCAGCGCTGATGGCAGAGGCAGGCCATAGCAACATGCAAAGTACAAGAGGGGCTTTGTGCAGGGATATTCAAAGGGCCCTTCCCAGCCCGGGAGGGCGGCAGGGCTGGGAGCGGGGCTGCAGGATGGGGGGCACAGGCATGAGCTGCTGCCAGCCAAAACAGGACCCGCTCGGGCTGCGGTGGGCTCCAAGCACTAAGACGAAGCAAGACGCTCACCCATCTGCATGACAGCCCGCGACCACCCGGCTCAGGGCCGAGGGCAGAGCCGGCTGTAGGATCACACCGGTGTCACCCTCTCCAATAGCATCGGGAAGACTGCCATAACCCAAAATGCCCCAGAGGTGGCTGACGGGCGATCTGCAGGGATATATTTCATGGAGATTAATTAGCCGACCAGGTGCCAGGGCCGGGGGAGGCAAAGATGATGCTTCGTGTCCTGCAGTCAACAGGAAATGTCACCCTCTCGTGATGCCCATCACAGCGGCATTGGGCCGCCTGCCAGCTTTGACAACATTAAGTCTATGCGCGTTCTGCAGAGACGTCAGGGGAAGGATGGCCCTCGTTTCCAGGAGGCAGAGGAAACGTCCCTGTTTACCAAAGCTACCCTGCACATTCCCTGTGCGCTCCCCGCACGCTCTGATGGGCTGTACCCTGCTGGGAGCCTCCGGCAGCCGCTCGGCACTGGGGAGATCAGCTGTGGGCAGCAGGGAGAAAGTCTGCTGCAGCTTCCCTGAGAGATTAGAAGAGCAAAGCAAAAGATCCTCCTTCTCATCCGCCAGCTCTTGCTGCGAGTTAATGCTCGGATTAAATCCCGGCTGCCCCTGCCCAGGAGAGCCACTTTCTGCAAACCTTCCCAGTGCTGATGCTCAGGAATAAAATTACAAAGACAACATGCAATAACTTTGGATGATGAATCCGTTTTAAGAAGGATTTTGTTCATATCTGGCTCCGAGCACATGGGACCCAGTGCTGCTGCTGCGTAATTCAGCGGTACCAAAGCCACAGCTTTTATTCGAAGCAGGGAAGCTCAGCCCAGAGCTGTTATTTCCCTTGCCATTCACCTACCTTATTTAACAAGAGAATTAAACAGTTGCGTGAGCTTTTGATCAAACCAAACGTCCACTGAAGTCACGCGGTGACCTGGCTAATATTTGCGTGGTAGATCGATGCCCGGTTAATCTCACGGCCGCAGCAGCAGACGCAGTGCCGTGGCAGGAGCTGCCGCAGACTTGCGCTGTTTGTTCCCGCTCCCGGTCCCGCTCCCGGTCAGCCTCCACAACCAAACACTCCTGTTCGCCCAGCAAGAAAAAAAAATGCAATGTCAATAAAGCATCACCGGTGCCAAGCTCGGAGCAGGAGAGGAGCTCTGCTCCACCAGCAGCGGGCTGTGCATCTTCCCTGCGAAGCCTGGGCCCCGCGGGCTGAGCTCGGCCCCTTCCAGCAGCTTCCCCTCGGCTTGCATCAAGGCAGTGTTTTCTAAAAATGCACATTATAATTTACAATAAAGACATGGGAACAGTGACATTTACTGCAGACCTTGTGCTCATTAAAACAGTCTCATTGCCTCATTAATTCAATTTTTCAGAAATTATGTTCATTTTTATGCACTGTATTAGCTCCTCATGCATTTCACATGCTGCTATTCCACATTTAAGGAATATGTCTCGGAGAGGTTTCCAAATCAGCAATCCCAGCACCCTAGAAGCGAAATAATTACTTTTTCCATTGCTAGTTCCTGTTAACCCACTCAAGATAAATAAAATTAATGCGACTACATTTGTCATGTGAATTTAATTATTCCAAACAGCATTAGCCTGGGCTATAATTGTAGAGCAAATGTGCTTCATGATATCAAGACTCACCGAGTGGAATTTAGTAGCGGATGTTTTTACGTTTCCAAAAGCCCCAGGGAAGCAGAGCACCGACAGTACGGAGGGAAGGGCTGCCCCAGCCCCACGCATGGGTCCCAAGCACAGCCGTGGCCAAAAGGGACCCATGCAGCAGCCGGCGATGCAACAAGTCGATAATGGGATACTTGCAGAAAATTGCAGCAAATGCACGGGCTTAATTCAGTGTGCAGGTGCACTCCCCTTCCCCCAAAGGCAATTCCCTGGCGGATGCTGCTCCCGCAGCCCTGCGACATGGGCTGTCGCCAGGAGCCCACCGGCAACGTCGGCGCCGGTGCAAGCAGGGTGCTGCAGTGTGCGAGCCCCAGGGAAGGGCTGTCCCCAAAGCCACGGTGTGTCACATGCACCTGCATGAAGATGGGTGACACCTTGTAGGCAAAGTGCTGGGCAGCAGGACCACTCTGCCAGTCCTGTGGCCCTGTCCGCTCCTGTAGATGAGCTGTGGGGTGATTTGTATCCTCGAGGCCACAGCTGGCTGCCCTTCTCCTGCCTCTTTAAAAGCACATTTTGGGGTGGGGGTCCTGACTCCTTCCCTTTTCCCCCAGCCACTGCTCATTTTGCAAAATCCATAATGTTTTCCCGGCACTTTCTTTGTCTTCTCTGAAGTGGAAGGATGCTCTCCGTCATCCCCAGAAGGCAGGAGCGCTGCAGGCATGGAGTGGGGTGGTTACAAGGGGGGTGTCTGGCTTGCCCTTCCCCTGGGGAAGAGCTTGGCCCCCTGCTTCCCAGCGGTCCCAGCTGCGAGGGCACGTGCAGCCGAGGACAGGGCGGCTGGGCTCACCCGCGGAAGCGGGGCTGATGCACCGTGCTTGCCTTGGCCAAGGGCAAAGTGCCTCTGCTGCCGAGTTCCCAGAAACTGCTCTGGCCAAAGTGGCCATCACAAAACCAGCGGGAAACCAAAACCTCCAGATTTCAGACACCTCCCAGACTTTATTTCTTTTCTGCAGGGGGGTCTTGAAGGACAACCTTCCCTCTCCGCTAGCTAAGACTGCAGGTGTCCCAGGCACAAGCACACTCTCAGCCATTGGTACCTGCAGGAATATCTCGCGCTGCCCTTATCCCCATCTTATCTCCTCCAGGCTTTTTCCCTCTTCCCAGCACCGGAGCCCTCTTTCCTGCACCTCCCAGGAAGAGGCAGCCTGCACTTCACCACCCCTGACTCTCCATCTTGTTCCAGCTCAGCCAAAACCAATGTATATATATTTAGTCCCTTGCCTATGCCTCACAGCTACTCTCCTTCTTTGGAATTAATTATTTAATCCCCCAGCTGTGTTATTTAGCTCTCCAAAGCATCCCAGGCTGGAGATTGCATGAAAAATGCTACGCAGACTAAACCAGTAATGCAGCGCATCCATCCCCAGCTGGGAAGGGGTGCTGGGGGAAGAGAGGCACCATGGGGCTGGGACCTGCTGCCCCTGAGCTAACCTGGCTCAGTATGTATACTTAACAACGCTTTCTATAAGGAAACAAGCCTGGGATGAAGATGGGTTATGGCATCCCCTCTTTAGCATGCACATTGGGTGCATACATCGGGCTATACAATATTAATGAAGGAAAGGTTTATTGGATTTCATTCCCAGGGCTTCTCAAAGTGGCACTGGGCCACAGACAGCAGGTTATAAATAGGCATGTGTTGTTTAGAAGGTCACGCAGCGAACCTCGAAAAGTGCCAGAAACTTAACAAGAAACAGGGAAACACAAATCAAATCAGAACGGAACAGGCGCTCCCACGCACGGCCCCTGGCCCAGCGGCAGAGGAGCATCCTCGGGGCAGAGAGGTGCCGCTCAGGAGCAATTACGGGTCTGCCAGGAGATACTGCCAAAACACGGCGCTGCTCCTCCAGAAGAAGAGCTGCCTTTTAATGGATAACTTAATATCATCTGCTGCTTCAGCACTCAGCTGCTCTGGCAGATTCCCACACTTTTTCTTGCGGCATTAAAGGTCAGGGGATCCGACAGTGCCAGCGTGAGTGGCAGCATGGCCGGCAGCCGTCTCACACGCCCGGCTTTGCTCCCTGAGAGCTGGCCGAGGGGAGGCCGCGCCTGCACTGCTCGCGGGGCCACCGCAACTTCTAAGGAAGCAAACACGAACTTTAAAAAAAGCCGATTCCTCTGCCCTAAATAAAAAACATTCCCTGCCTTGCAGAAAAAGACTTTTTTTTTTTTTTATTATTTCAAAGTACCCTGTTCAGCAGCAGAGCATACAAATACTCATAGCTACGCAAATAGCAACTCTTTATTTGCTTTGTTTGCTCAGCTAATATTGACTTTCCAGCCTAACACTGCTGCTATTGAGTTTGGCTATTCACAATAATGTTTGACTAGCATTAGAACAGCGCAGCGATAACAGCATGTGCAACCGAAAAAGCAATCCATCACCCCTCCGTGGGATAGTGCCATTATGACAGAGGGGAAAAAAACCCCGTCTGCTTATTCAGTCAAGTACAACTGTTGAATATAATGCTGGCAATGACACTCCTGGCTAGTTCAAACAGCCCAAGGTTACAGCGTTATTGTGTACTCGTGCAGAGCAAACACTGCGGAAAGGCTCCGTTTCTGCTTGTCTCCTTGGGTGGGACCCGAAGGGTTTGTTTCGGGCCGGGGTGAGTGAATGCTGCCCCATGCCAAGGCACCCTCGTGCCTCCCAGCATCGCACCTGCTGTGGGAGAGCAGCACCGTGCCACGGATGGACAGACAGACAGATGGATGGACAGAGGAGACCCCTCTGCGGTGAGAAGGGCAGCGAGAGCAGTAGAGGAAGAGGCAAGGACGGCCGCCCAGCGATTTTGGCTTATATGGAGCATCAGCATGGCATCCTGCAAGGGAGATGAGCTGTACCAGCACCCCATGCTGCCACTCATCCACCCAGAGTGGGGTGGCACCCGTGGCTCGGGTGCCGCGGGTACCTGCTGCCCTGCGCTCCCCTTCTTCAGCAGCCCCGCTCAGTGCTTCTCCGTTAGCATTCACTTTGCAGACATATTTTGTTTCCCTTCCAGATTGCACAGCCAGACTGATTGCCTTGTTTACCTCCCACGTGCGTCCACTAGTTTATATAAAATAGACGTGTGTGCATATCGGATGTACACAGAGGCAGAGAACAGCCCCCGTCTAGCAAGTGTTCATCAGTCGGCTCCCTTTCCCAGTAAAGCCCAAAATGGTGCAGCTGGGGGGGCAGAGGGGACCCTCGGAAGCCTGTACAGGGGGCTAACACTGCTTGGGGGGAAGTAGAGGGAGGAGACCCTCATCTTCCTCATCCTCTGGCCATGAACAAATGGCACGAAGGCATGGAGAGCAAGCACTTGAGGACTGACCGTGTGAATAAACAGAAAAAGGCAAACATGCTTTCTGCCGCAAATAACTCCAAAAGAAGGAAACAAAGAGGTAATTATCATTGCTCAGCTGCTCTCTGGGCAGGGCACGGACTGCCTGTTTGCTTTGGCTGAATCATCACCACCAAGAGGCACTCAGGCACCTGCGCTCAGGGGTTTACGCACGCAGGGGTGATCACCCTTCACGGAGGACCAGAGCAAGTGCTCGAAGAGGAGGTTGTATGGTTGTATGTACCATGTGAGTGCTGCCCGCAGCGCGGGCAAGGCAGGCAGATCTCCGGCACGCTGCTCCCCCCCGGCTCTGCTACCTTACAGTGAATCCCTGCTGGGTCTGTGTGGTGGGTTAACCCTGGCTGGATGCCAGGTGCCCACCAAAGCCATTCTATTACTCCCCCCGCCCCCCTCAGCTGGACAGGGGAGAGAAAATATAACAAAGGGCCTGTGGGTCAAGATAAGGACAAGAGAGATCACTCACCAATTACCATCATGGGCAAAACAGACTCAGCTTGGGGAAAATTAACGCAATTTATTACCAATCAACCAGAGCAGGGTAATGAGAAATAAACCCAAATCTCAGAACACCTTCCCTCCACCCCTCCCTTCTTCCCAGGCACTACTTCACTCCTGGATCCTCTACCTACCCCCCCAGTGGCACAAGGGGACGGTGAATGGGGGTTACAGTCAGTTCATCACACGTTATTTTCTGCCGCTTCATCCTCCTCAGGGGGAGGACTCCTCACACTCTTCCCCTGCTCCAGCGTGGGTCCCCCACGGGGTCACAAGTCCTGCCAGAAAACCTGCTCCAGCGTGGGCTCCTCTCTCCACAGATCCGCAGGTCCTGCCAGGAGCCTGCTCCAGCGTGGGCTTCCCACGGGGTCACAGCCTCCTTTGGGCACCCACCTGCTCCTGCGTGGGGTCCTCCCCGGGCTGCAGGTGGATATCTGCCCCACCGTGGACCTCCCTGGACTGCAGGGGGACAGCCTGCCTCACCAGGGTCTTCACCACGGGCTGCAGGGGAATCTCTGCTCCAGCGCCTGGAGCATCTCCTCCCCCTCCTTCTGCACTGACCTTGGGGTCTGCAGGGCTGTTTCTTTCACATGTTCTCACTCCTCTCTCCGGCTGCAGTTTTTGTTGCGCAGCAACTTCTTAAATCTGTTCTCCCAGAGGCGCTACCGCTGTCGCTGATGGGCTCGGCCTCGGCCGGTGGCGGGTCGGTCTTAAAGCCGGCTGGTACCAGCTCTGTCGGACACAGGGGAAGCTTCCAACAGCTTCTCACAGAAGCCATCCCTGTAGCCCTCCGCTACCAAAACCTTGCCACAGAAACCCAATACAGTCTGCTAAACTGAGTCAATCCAGAACCGAAGTCGTCACAGCCCGGTCCTCTCCATCAGTGCACGGTTCAAGGGAGGCTCCTGCCCTGCGAAGGGCTGGGGTGCCGGGGGTCCTTTTGGATGGTGCCTTGGGGTCCCTCCGTTGCAGAGGCCTGACATGGTGGCCCCAGCATCCTCTCACTTGTGAATTTACTGGAGCTGGGTGAGCTGGGCCATGTGCAAATGAAAGACATTTGCTCTGAGCTGAGCTCAGTCGAGGGAGGGGAGATCACTCCTGCACCCAAGCCCTTCGGATGCTGCAGAAGGAGTGAAGGCGTTGCACACTCCTTTGCTCTTATATTCCACTTTGCACTTCAGCCCCCCGGGCAGCCAAACGTGCCAAGTTTGTTTTCACAAAACTTCCCAGACAGCTTTTATCATTCCCCAGGGCCGCGCAGCTCAGGCGAGCTCAGCAGAAAGGGCCAAATCCTGGCCCCTTACCTGACCTGTGTCTCCCGGCACCGAGGTCCGTCCTGCAATATTTTCGGGTATGCTTTCACATCCCCCGCTCTGGGATGAGGCAGCGCAGCCGAGCTGCAATGTTTTCTCCACAACCTCCACAAAGCACGGCAGCAGCTTCATTTCCATGTGCACGAACCTGCTGAGGAGCAAAACAGGCTGAATGCAAAGGCAGGAAGCAGATGCAGTGATGGCAGGATGTTGCCACAGTAAATTAATATTTTTTGATGAAATTAGCACTCTGTCTGGGGAACCATTGGTACTTCAGTGGGGAATCACTAACCAGGAGGATGACCTATGCCTCCAGGACATGATGGAGGCTGGACATTGAAACAACCTCCTGCTCCAGATGTCCTCATTTGTCAAAGAAGGCAGACACCTCCCTTTCTGGGTAGAAAAAAAGGAGAAAAAAAACAGCTGGGCAGTAAGTGACTCATAAAAGCATTCATTTATTAACAAACGCAGGAGAATAGCAGGTATCTGGTTTTATGAAACCATGTTTGCAGCTGTTTGTGTCCTGGGACAAGGCCCAGGGTAACTTCGGTGGCTGTACATGAGCCCTGAGCAGGACTGTGTCAGGGTTTGGAGAGCAATTTTGGTATTATTATATGATATTATTTTAAACCAGTATGCAGACTGAAGCTCTCTGCTCTGTATTAGCCTGCTCGGGGCGTGCCTGGGCCTCAGGTCTGCTCAGTGACAAATAACAGCCTATTATTAATGTCATTATTATTATACATGCATTTCTATAGAGCCCATCACACAGGCTCTCAATTATGCTTTGTGCTTATGTAGCACCTTTCGTTTCGGGTCTCATGCTGCTTTACAAACATTAAACTAATGTTGGAATTTTTGCCAAAGGCAAAAAAAAAATATTAAGGGGGGAGGGGGAAAGAGGAAATCCCAGCCTTGATGCCTCCAGTCCCTGCCTACCACAAAGGCAGCGATTGTATGCAGGAAAATACGCAAAGTGCTTTAATTTGGGGGTTCTCTGGTGTTTTTAATAAACACATTTGCCGGGGTGAAGTGAAGGCATATGGGCAGAGGGGAGGATTTGGTCTGCAAGGAGCGGCTGGCTGGGTGGACTGATGGGTGTTGGGGCTGGACCTGTCTTTCCTCCCACTACACTCCCATTGTATTTTGCACCATTGCCTTTAACAATCGGAGCAATTAAAGTCTCCCACTCCCAGCCCAGAGTGTTTTCTCTCTGCACCATCACAGGGGAAAATTTTGGTGCCTGCTGCAGGTTTTTAATCTGCCTGAAGATGAAAACACCGAGCGCTCCTATGGGGTTCATTCTCGGCGACCTTTTGTACCCAGATATTGGCAGGAGCCCCTGCTGCTCCCAGGTCCTGCCCCTCTGCCCGGCATGTGGGGGGATGCAGGAGGGATACTGTGTCCCTCCTTATTATTCAGGTCAAAGCACTGTGCCGTGTTCAAACAATTACATTTCATAATTAGTTACAATTAGCCTGCTGTGGTTTGGAAGCCTCAGCAAGGGTTTTATCTACAAGAGCCTGCTGGCAATGCTCCACTGGGAGAGATCGTGTGGCCTTCACCTTGCCTTCTCTGGGTGCCTGGGTTTCCCCCTGCCCACTCCCCATCCCCACAAATCCCCCCTCTCCCAGGGGGTTGCTCCAGCACAGCCTGAGGTTGCTCTTCACCTTCTGCTCCCGGCCAGCTCAGCCCTTTCTGCTCCCATAGCGTTGGCTGGTGGGGACCATCCTCAACCTCCAGCACTTCAAACTGACAGCCATCACCTCTGAATTCTGGTGCCTTCCCTGTTTCTGAGCTCAGTTCACCTACACAAGAGCAACCAGCTCCTATCATTAACTACCAGGGTTTTCTTCCCATCATCACACACGTCCCTGCTGGCATGTCCTCACCCGCCTGCACCGGCTGCCTTCGCTCTTTGGCCACGCAAGGGCTGGCTCCTATGGGAAGCCCCTGTGACATTTGGGTCAGCGTTGCATTCTAAATAAATAGCAATAATGCAGATTGCCTTGAAGGGGCATTTAAAGGCTTAGAAATCTCATGGCTGCCTGTGCAGTCTTATAGCATAATCCAGGGCAAATGGGGACAGATATCCCCAAACTGGATGGGGCAGGAGGGTCACAAGCACTTGTGGGCATGGCTGTGCACTGCAACGTGGGTTCGTGGTAATGGCCCTTTCTACTCCAGCCTTCCCCACCAACCTTTTGTGTCCCATTTATGAAACCCAAAGCCTTTCCCTGCCACTTTTCCTCCAGGCTGGCTGAAGAGGAGTAACCAAATGTCCTCTCCATCACAAGCGGTTGCTCATCGTGCTCCCCGGTCCATGGAACAGGGAGTCATCCCAGCGGAGCAGCGGTGTTTGGAGTACCGAGTCTGTCGGGATATCATACATCATCTCTTGGGAGTTTGCTGCAAATTGTGTGAGGCAAACAACATGCAAGTCTGCTCACGGAGGCCAGGGAGAGCATCAGGAAAATAGTTTTATGCTTATCTCCTTAATCCACAGAAACCTTTGAGAGATGCTGTGTGATGATAACCCAGCTCCTCCTGCGCTGAGCCTCTGGTCAGTGAGAAGGGGATGGTGGCACATATGTCCCCATCCCTGTCTCCCCTGGGAGACAAAGAGCATCTCCGCTGCCTGCACGAGGTCACCCCACACAGGCCGTGCTTGGGGAGGTAACTCCACACGGCAGCGACTTCGTGTACTCTGACACCAGCACCCACCATTGCGAGAGCTGGTGTGGGGTTTTCCAGGCAGACAGAAACAAGGTTTCAACATATTTAAAAGTCAAAATAGAACTGAAACTTTTTTGACTGGCCATCTCCAGAAAAAGGACAAAATATTTAGTGCTGGCTGTGCAGTCTGTGGACATTTCTCAGTGAACTAGTTTGGATATGGGGTGGGGAAGAGTTCTGGAGCAGCAAAATTGCTCATGGGTTAGAAGAAGCATCCCAGCTGGTGGGAGCTGTCTGTCACCCCCATAGCCAATATTTCCAAACTGTGCATTTTTGAAGATTTTCATATGTATTAAAGCAGAAAAATACATTTTAATGAAGAATTCAGATTAACTTTGTTTTCCAAATCATCTCTGGGCATCCCCAAGATACAATTTCAAAGTTTAAAGAACAAACGAGCATATTTCACACACCGGCATTTACACCACCATCCACCCAAACCGCTCCCATCCCCGCAGCTGACAGAGGCAAACAGAGGCCATGACTCCAGGAATCGGCTCCTCCACAGCATCCCCTTCCCGCTGCAGCGGAGGTCACACGAGATAACGTACCTCTGTTTTTCTGGTCCTGACCTCAGTGCAAGCACCGGTCTGGGCGAATACATCAGACATAAGCAGGACCAGGGCTGCAGGCTCCGGCCCTGCCTGGGCTGCTCTGGAGCCCATCCTGGCACAGCCACAAGCTCGCTGGCCAGCGTGTCAGGGCACGGCAGGGAGCAGCAGGGCAGGGCAAAAATCTCAGTCCAGCTCGCTTAATTAAGGAGTTTCACAACCGACTTCAACAGGGCCGGGGTTTCGCCGTGAAGACAGTGGGACAGCAGCTGGCGCTCGCCTTGAGAGCTTCAGCCGGCAGCTAATTAGCAGCCGCCGCTCTGTTGTGCAACCTTCCGAACGAGCACGTTTGGGCAACACCGATGCACCTCGCCTGGTGAACGCAACCTGGATGTGAAGCCATTCCTGCTGGATGCAAGAGGTTGAGGGAGGATGGCAGGAGGGCTGCAGCTCCTGCAGGGTCTTCCAGCTGCTCTCGAGGCGAGCGGAGTCACCTCTCGTCCTCTTGTGCAAGTTGCAGCCTGGCCAAATTGCAAAGCTCAGGGAAGAAATCAATGGGTGGCTTACTGCCCAAGGCCTCCCTTCTGCCCACACAGGCACAACAAGGAGACCTGCTTTGCTCTTACAGGTGCCTGATGGCCTCCCTGCTCCCGCCTGCTGCATTTTCTCATGATTGATGGATGCTCAGCAGCTCCTAACCCAGAGCATCCAGGTTAATTGCTCAATAGTAAAACACCCTTAATGTTCTTCAGGAAATATATTCTGGATGGTATGAAATGAGATGCGATGCTCTGATTCATCTCGGTGTCTACGAAAATATCGCAGTAATAAGCTGGTACAGAAAATCAAGTCCAATGCAGCTAATTCTCAACTTGCAAATTAGAGCAGCCTAGATATTAAACTATAACAAAGTTCTAATTAGCACGTCTGGATCTCAGGTCAGGGGTCCCATTTCTCCACAGATGAGTATTTCTTCCAGGCCCTTCTGCGTTTCAAGGCACTGTATGCGACTGTCGACACATGCTGCAGCCTCAGGCGCTGCTTTTCGCTCCTCCCTGGGACCTCAGTGCCAGCAAGGACCTGCCATGTGGGAGCACAGGGCATCACCTCGGCTTCCAAAGCAGCTGAAGGCCAGCCCAAACATCCCTCCATCCACCATACGCACGGTGTTGGAGCCAGCCCAGACATGCTCCATGGAGCCAAACCTTGGCCATGGGGGCCACAGGGTGGGCTCAGCAGCCATCGAAACGATTCCCATCTCTCAGCCCCATGGCTGGGGCTGAATTTCAAAGCCACAAGCTATGCTGTTACATGCAAATCCTTCCACCTGACATTAAACAAAAAGGAGAGAGTTCATTTCAGGTCCCCAAAGCCCCAAATCTCGCCACTCTCTGAGCACTTAATATGTTAATCAGCTGCCAGGGGCTGTCCGGACAGGCAGCGACACGGTGCCACTGCCATCTGCTGCCACGCGCTGCGCTGGCTGCGGCTTCTCCGGAGCTTTGGCTCCTTGAAACTTTTTGAGTTTTGAATCCCTACACATGCACTTCTGCCACGCACAGCATGCGCGTGTCTGCACGTGGCAACTCTCCACGTACGTGCTGGCACGTCTCTTGCCCGGACTAACACCCAGCAGCAGAAGGGCTGTTTCGAAGGCAGGGATGCTCGGGGCTCACAGCCGTGCTGAGCACACGGTCCCACAGAGGAAGGCAAGCGGCCGCAGGTCTGGCATGCAGGGGGCCGAAAGCTCAGCTTGAACCCATGTGATTTCTGCAGGGGGAAGGGGACGGGCTCGGAAACATGAATGCACCGAGGGTACTTCAACACAGCGCTCACCAACGGTGCTGCAACAGCAGCGAGCTGGGACGTGGTGCTCGCACCCTCACGCATCTGCTGAAGAGCAGTGCAGGGGCTCATCCCACCACAGGGCTGTCACAGTCTGTTCGGATCTCTCAAATTTACAGGACAATGCACTCTGTGATTTCAACTTTATTTCATGAGCTCAGTAAGAAATACAATAAAAAAACATGACAGGGGCTCAATTCCCTTCTCCCAGACTCGTCTATCACGTGAATTCACTCCTTCACCAGTCAAGTCATAAGGTTTCGTAACTTATAATCTGTAACTCTTAATATCGTGCACCTATGAGCAAATAAAAAAAAAGAAATCATTTCCTAGCCAAGGGTGAGAGGGCTCACTCTTCCTCCTCCGTCACGGTGTGGGCATCCCCTGTATCACACCGGGAAGCACAAAAGCCTCAGTAGTCCACCTGCCGCTGGATCCGCTTCAAAAGCTTTTTGGGTAAGCTGATGTTTTACAGCTTCCACATTGGAGGTTTGACCTATACTATTTCGCCAAGTTACCAGATTCTGACAAAACTGCCAGACAAAAGATGCTGGCTGCAGGAGATGGCAAGCTGCAGGTGATCGTGATGTGTCATGGCCCTGCATCGCATCATGGCCACCCATCCTGCCCACCTGGTGCTCTCACTTTGACCGAACGGCACTGCTTCCAGCACACCTCAGGCCTTAGCGTGAGCTGGGTTAGCCAAAACCTGAGCAAGAGTTGAGGGAACAATCACAGGGACTCAGGGCAGGAGCACTGGGAGCTGCTTGTAAACCCAAACTGGGGTGGATTTGCTGCCTTGCTCAACCCGAGCGGGCACGAGGGTTGCCAGCGCCAGCTCACACCCATTAACATGCATCGGGGACCATCATCCCCATCACCTGCGGTGTGATCGCCTCTCCACGCCGGGCAGCAAGCCTCCTTTCTCCTTCAGTTGTTTTCCCCTACAAAAAGTGTTCTCTAACTACCATTATCTAATATTTAGCAGCGCGCTGCAATAAACAAAGCGTTAGAGATGCGACTACACGTCGCACAGATTGTTACTCTGTGCATTCAGAATGAAAAGGCTGTTACCTGGATAAAATATTGTTCTCTGCATCTTTTAGGTATTTTCTGCTCTTGATCAGAGCCCAATTAGGTTCCTCTTCTGGGGAAAATGACTCTTTGAGGCAGCGGAGCTGGAGCACCTTACCTGCAAAGAGAAGCTTTTAGAATAATTGTCACTTATCACAAGGATATATTTGGTTACCCAAAAGGAAAACTGTGCAGATCGTTATCTGTCCCACTTATTTTCCTTCCACAAGATGATGAATTAAAGATGAACTGCACCGTTACAGTCTGCCTCCCAACCAGCACCAACGAAAGGAGCCACCTGGGTAGGAGGGGTGGTGTCACTTTTTGGGGACCCCTTACCAAGAACCAGGGTCTGGCACAAAGGTGTTTCCACCCCCGTGAACAGCATGGTACCCGGTTGAGTCCCCGGCTCCCCACCGTGGGCTGGATCCGGCCTGTGGCCCACAGCCCCGCTCACGTCTGGGGTGTCGATGCTGGCCTAGCTCTGATTTCCTTCAGCTGCAGATGAAAAACATCTCCTGGTTTTATGGAAGAGACTCGCGCCAATTTTTGGCTGGCCATCCCAGCCTGGCAGTCACTCCAGAGAAACATTTGGCCTCTATTGTTCCTTTTTGGTCTAAGCAGGAATTCAGATTTGCCTGGAGTCCTCCCAGTACTTTTTCTTTTTTTTTTCTGTTTTTTTTTCAGTTGTTTTCGAGTCAGGTGTTTTCCACCCCGATAACATCACCCTGTTTGCTCCAAGGTCACCTGCACAAACACGCTCTCAGCCCAAGGGGCAAGGTTCAAGAGTTGAAATCTGCACCGCTGTGCGCCTGTGTGCGAGTTTCAGCCAAACCCTGATTTGGTCCCTTCTAATTATCCTTCGCCATATTAACAGATAATAGCTGTACATTTAAGCAAATTATCTCAAATAAAAAGGGGACAATAATTACACTGTTTGTTTTTGCTCCTTTCATTGCTGGAATTATTCTCTGTTTGCCCAGAGTTAAATATTAGCGAGAACCTTTCTGCACTAATGTCTGCTCAGTTGCCTTTTACTGTTTAAAACCAGCAAGAGTCAGTAAAAGTTTGGGCAAATATTAGATTTGGCAGAGTTTGCTGTTTGTATCAGGAAACCGATTGGTGTTATTGATTGACAGATGTGACCAAATGTTTAGAAAGTCTGTCCTCTATTGGATTCTGCTAGGTGTTTCAGCAAACAGCCCTAATACAAGGCAAACAGAGTTATTGGAAGAAGTACCAGCCTGTGTTAGCACAGTAAACTGAGGGCTATGCAAACAGCTTAAAAGAATCTGGCCACCTTCATATAACCTTTGATGTAGGTATTGATCCTTCTGAAGGTGGCAAAAAGTTTGAACAGGGAGCAGATTGAGTGGGATCAGATATATATAAACACCGTCAGAATGTAAATGTTATCTTTAAGCTACACTGTCGGTTTGGTAATGGATGTCTGTTTGGAATTTATCTTCTTCCAAATCTCTAAATCCATGCAGCAATAAAAATTAATAATAACTTTTAGATAGACTGCCTCCCAAGTCTCTCTCTCCTCCCCTGGTAAGTACAGCATCAGGCATCTTTAATTCTTCTAAGCCGAGGATGGTGGCTGGCAGCGAGCAGGAGCCGTGGCCTCAAGAGCTGCTGGCCCATGGGTGTGCTAATGGGGCGGCACGGGGGTGCGCTAACGGGGCGGCACAGGGACGCTCTAATGGGGTGGCACAACATGGGGCAAACCCCACCTCTCAGAGGCTTTTCGCACGACCCCCGGTACAGCGGCGCTCCCCAGGGCAAGCCAGGGCTGTGCCTTCTCATGGGGCCCGCGGGGTCGTGGCGCTCGGCAGCCATCCTGCGCGCTCTGCAGAGGAAACTGCCCTGGAAAAGGCGTTTGAAGGTGGATTTGTCATGTGGAAAAGGGCAGATGGGGTGGTGCCCCATCAGCACCAGCGAGGGCACAAAAGACAGCACCAGCCCAGCACCCACTTGCTGGCAGCTGCCCGTGGCATTTCCCAGCCGGGACACGCGGCCGGGTGGCGGTGCCTTACGGACCCCCCTGCAGCCTCCTTCCATCTCTCCGCGGTATTTGCCAAAGTGCCTGAAACGGCCACCCCGGCCGCGAGTGGAGCCGGCTCCCGGAGGCCAGGCACAGGTTTGGCACGGCCGCCCGCGGTGGCAGCCCCGGCTCCAGCGCTGCGTGCCACGCTCTGCAGCGCAGGTTGCGCGAGATATACATTCAATTTGCATGTGCAATTACCCTGGTGTGGTATGCGGCGCGGTTTTGCATGCACAAGTGACCATTCATGCATCCAAATACCATCTGTGGTGACAATTACCACAAGCACACATGTAATCAAGGTAATTACGCACACAAATTGGGCGTGTGATTGCATGGGCATTTCTATGATTTTTTTTTCTTTTTTTTAAGTTAGGCCTCTAAAAACTAAAATAGATTCTAAGTTATGTTTTAAATTATCTGCCCATCTGGCTATGCTTGCAAATAACGACTGTTTATAGTGAGAGATATTAAACAGACACTGTTGATAGATGGGTTAATCATTGTAAGAGAAGAAAAGGGATTGTTCTATGCCTGTGTATTGACCCACGCTACATAGTAACTAATGATGGGTTTGAATACAAACAGGTAACAACCAGCTTTTTGCTTAAGAAGTACCTTCTAATAAAAATTACAATGTACACATTATAAGAACATATCTGATGAATCATTACTGCAGTACAGTGTAGTGATGGACTTAAATAAAGCCCCGATTAATTATTAAACCCGAGTAGTGTACGTTTCCAATTGCACAGAACCCACCAGGAAGAGCTGGCAGAGCTCACAGCCTGCCAAACCCTCGCGTTTTGAAAGAGTTTCCATGCTCAGAGCTTTGCCCACCCTCTGCTCCCAGGAGCTCTGCTCCTCGTCGTGCACCGTCGTGGGTCGCACCCAGCTCCCTGAAATCACTGGGAAACTTTCCAGTGACCTCAGGGAAAAAACAAGATAGGCCCAGTTTGATGAGCACGCTGTGCAAGTGAGATTTATGGCACTGTTTGAGTAGGGGGACCCATCCTTGCCATCTGAAAATGCCATGCCACCGTAGCCACCACAGAGCGATGGGCGAGGGCATCCCTGCCCCTTCCTTTCCTCCCCTCGAAGTGTTGCACGTTCACTTGGGAAGTGTCTGTTCTTCGCTGGCCAAGCAGAAGAACAAAGCACGCAGTGTAATCAAAAAAGCCATTAGCACTGCCAACTCCTAAGAAAAATTAGCATTATTCTTTAATGCTGGGCCCTACTTAGGTAGCACTCAGCAACACAGTGGGCTGCTCCAGTCACACCAGCTTATGAAGCCAACCATAAAGCAAAATGTCTCTGGAAGGAAATCCGATAATGCATCTCCCCCACTATCCCCTTCAGCAGTAGGAGCTAAGAACAAGATGATCTGCTGTTAAGGCATCTGTAAGGTATTTTGTTGTGTGCTAAAGCCCTAGCTGGGTTATCCAGGCCAGCCCCTGCACTGATGGGATCTAAACCATGCAAGCTTTGTTCCTCTCAGGAAATCACTTTCTGGGAGTTTCAAACCAAAGATGATAAAAGTTTTGAGCCAAACTGCTCAAAACGGGTGAGCATTTTGCAAAACCAGAAGCTGGGAAGAGAAGCGTGGAGCAATGGCCAGGAGCACATGTTCCTCAGAGCCACATCATGGGGACACCTCCTTCCCAATGTCCCTGTGAAATCCTACAGCAAGACAAAGAGTTTTGTCAGCATGAAACAGCCAAGAGAGGTCTGGGATGTGTCACTCCCCATGGAAATGAGCTCAGCAGAGCGCAGACACCACAAATAAGCAATGGAAAAATGAGGAGCCATCAAACTGCAGCTCCAGCTGTGGGAAAAGTCTAGTGGAATTGCAACACGCGTGGTCTTCCTTGCTCTCGCCACGTCCCGATGTATGGGGGGAGTTCCCAGGGCTGCCTGTGCTTTGGCTGGTGTCTAAGGATGCGGGTGCTGGGAGCCATCCTTCGGGTGCTAAGGAAGGACTTCGCAGAGCTGCAGCTCCTGGAGAGGAAAAGAAGGGGAATTTCCATGATTTGGAGTGAGTGCGAGCTGGGGACACCCCGGGAGGCGAGTCAGGGAGCTTGGGGTACCTGCCAGGGCAGGGTGTGTTTTCATAAAGGGCTGCTGGGTTTTTAAAACACTCACCTTAGTGGGGATGTCAGGTAAAGTGCAGCACCCAATTGCTGCTGGGAGAGATGAGAGCGAGGAGGGAAGGAAGGAGGGAAGAAAAGATGCACTACAAATACACTGCAGCAGCAGCCAGTAGCAAAACAGGAGCAAAGGTTGTCCCAGCATTTCTATTATAAATCCAATTTCCATGGATTTAGTGTATAACTAAGATAGACAGAAAAAGAATGTGTGCTGCAGTGGATGATGCTCTTATGTTTCCTAATCTGGAGCAATTTTAAATCTCTCTGGCCATTTCTGGAGCAGCCATACGGCAACAAAAATAAATAGAAGTAAGATTATTTAAATGCTTACTTGGAGCATTAAAGCCTCCAGAAAGTTCAGGCCACTTCCAGTGCTGCTGTCATGTACAACTGTCTCCCTCAGCTCTGCTCCATCTGTCCGTACCCCCCTGGCTGCTGGGATGGTTGCTGCTGTGCTGCTCCCATCCTGGCCCGACGTCCCTTGTGCAGCCAGAGAAAGCCAAGGGCAGCATTGCCGGCAGGACCTGGGAAGGTTGCCGGCCTCGCTGGCCATTCCTGAGACACATGGACGGCCACGCTTGTCTGTCTGGTGCCTTCCTGGACGGCCAGAGCTGCTGGAGCAGCACCTGCCCTGCTGCAAAACCCAGGCGTGCACAGAGCTGCAGCTAATGCACGTACCAAAATTAGGCTATTGCCTGCAAATGGTGAATCATGATAAGCTTTTCCACGCGGTTACCTGATTTACGTATGTGATTTTGGTACTTGGATATGCAGATTAGCCAGCCAATTGCGCATGTATGTGGCTAGCAGAGTTTGCATGGTTAATTCCCAGTGAATTTGAGGCAAGAGTGGTCCCAGGTGCCCGTGCCCAGTGCCGTGGACAGTGCTTCCCCCCACGCTGTCCCTTGCTCCTGCCCCGGCCCAGCCTGACTCCAGGCTCTTACCAGAAGCCCTCACTTTTGGAGATACCAAAGGGCAAAAAGAAGAGAAAAAACTTATCCAGGTGCCAAAGCTGGTGTCGGACGCAGCCTGATGAGCATCGTCTGTGCCCAGGGATGGTGAGTTCCCAGCCACACACAGAGCATGTGCAAGTCACGAAATAGATGAGATGCTCAATTCTGAAGCTTCACTTTCTTAACAAAGCCCGGAACGAATAGAAAATGGTAGGAGCTGCAGGAACCTATTTACCCTGAGAGAGATTGGAAAAGAAACAAAATGGCAGAAAATGAATTCAATCTGCTATATAGTCTGCAATTCTTGCTTATGGTTGCCTTCCAAAAGGTAGCTGGTAATTATCCTGTTTTATCATATAACAACAACTTATTACTGGAATAATGAGTGAAAATAAGCAGCAGGAACATGCTGCAGGTTCCACATCACGCTGCACTTAGTCGGCGTTGTGCCATGTTGTCAGGTTGAACCTACAGCACTTCACTTATAATAGAACAATAATTTATTAATGCGTGCGCTTTATGTTCTCAAAATATCATACATACATTGATTAAGTCATGTCTCATCTTGTCTGGCAACTAAATAAGTCTTTTAAATCTTGATTTTGCAGGTAAGTAGAGAGAGAGAAAGAGGGAAGCAACCTTCTGGTTCAGCAAAAGCCACTGGAGAGGCCAGTCCTTAGGAATACAAGGACTAAACTCTGCAAATTTTACCAGCAGGAGGACGGGGGTTTAAAGACATTCATGGCATTATCCAGCCATGCGTATTTTTTATGTGAAAGCTGGCTTCCAATGTCACACCAGGAGCAGACAGAGGCGCACATCACCCTGAAATGACAGGGCGTTTTGGGGGCAAAAGTACTTCTCTCACCACTAACAGCGCAAAGGTCAGCAGGCAGACTGAAATGCAAGAGCGGCTTCCGTATTTCCCAGGTAAAGCAGTAACCATGGATCGCTTTCTTCCAGTGACACTCTTCATTTGACAGGCTAATTCTCCCAGAGCCATAAATAAAACCATAGGGGACAACTAAGTTAGGTTTTTACAGTGTAAGCTCCAAACTGCACATGCTAGCAACTTCTATTGGTTTAGTCTTAAAGCGCGACGTTCCAGCAAAGCTTGGAGCGCAGGTAGCACTTATCACCTCCAGGGGGGAAAAGAGAAGCAAAATTTACCTTTCTGTCTTTATTCACATTCTCAATGCTTTCATTTCTAGCATCACTGATTGATGCAGTACTGGCCCCTCCGGCTGCAAGGTGAGGTGAAATCCCTCCTGAAAAATATTTCCCTTCAAAAGCAGCTGCTCCGTTTCACCGGAGGGACCTGCCATCATCCTCACACACAGAACCTGCACTCTCTTGCCGGGAATATAACGCCCTTTATATTTTCTCTTAAAATGTTTTTTTCTGTTAAAAAAAAAAAAAAAAAAGCAACGTCTGATTAGTTCCTGCTCATCCTAATTGTCACATGGGGATGCTTTAGAGGGAGTTGGGGACCACCTTCATTTTGCTGTTGTGCCAGGCGTGGCAAACTTAGGCACAACTGTGAAATTAAGACTGTTTCAAACTTTCCCACTTTAAGTAATTTATCGCGCACTCTCTGTTGGGTTATAAAATCAGGAAATTGTTTGAGTGAGCAGGAAGCCACGGAGCCACACTTTCCCGGAGCAATGAGGGTGGTTTTCCCCCCCTACCCCTCCCCAAGCCAATTAATCAGATTGCGGGGACCCCGCAGTGACTGCCTCGTAGCTCCGCTGGCTTAAACAAACCCATGTTCCTCATTTCCACCCCACGGCCAGGTTTTCAACAGTAGTATTTGCCAACATTTATCATGTATTTCTCCAGGATACCAGGGTTCAGCTAGGATGCTCACAATGGACAGTAAGCGTTGGGAAATAGCAGGTTTTCTTTTTTTTCCCCAAGGCGGCCTCTCTGTATGTATTAGGGTCAAAAGCTGCTCGTGAGGTGCAAGGTTGAGTCTCCAGTTCAGTACAGAAAACACAGGCATGGGACTGCAGAGCAGGAACCCTGCAGCCGGCCCCACGGTGGGTCAGGCAAGAAAAACCCCACAACTTTGGCCTAAATTTACCATAAACTGCTGCTCCTGGGCTTCTCACTGTAACCGTGGACATCCCGGCCGGGGCAAAGGGACACGTGCCACAGCAGCCGCTACTTTGGGTGCAGCGGGGGCTTCACTCCTGCTCCCGCTTGCTGCGGCTGCGAGGCATCCCAGCCACGCAGGACGGGGTCCAGGCACAGCATCCCCCCCGCCTTCCCATGCATCCCTTGGGAAAGGCTCCACTACTGTTAATTGCATTTTTAATGTAAGAATATCCTCAAGTGTGCTCTTGAGAAAATGCTACAGACTGGAGGAGTCCTGAACAGCTCTGCAAGGTCAAAACCTTTTAAGAGACGAAAATACTCCAACCACTCCCAGCCCCCTGACCCCCCCTTCCCAGGGGAGGACAGCAAAGGCCATGGGAACACAAAGCCACCATCAGCCACCACCCCCGAGCAGCCCGGCAGCTGGCTCTCCCCCCACCCAACCCGGCTGCTAATTGCACGCTAATTGAATATTCAGGCTCAGGACTAAACCTTTACTCTGGCTCAAAGCTGGGCTGAAAAGCCTCAGCCCAAGAAGTTTTGAGCGAGGATGCTAACAGAGGTCACCGGCCTTGACGCTGGGGTGGGATGCAGGCAAGGACAGCACAGGGGATCCCGACTGCTGTTGGGTGACCACAACCATGCAGCGATGTGCCAAGAGAAGCCCAAGCGAAGCCCAGAAGTCAAAGCCCAGCGGTCCCTTACCTGCAATACACAGGGGTGATTCCTGGTGCTGATCCAGGTCCCGGGTACCGCCGGGTCCATCCAGCACAGCTTGGTGAGGGCTTCTGGAGTGGTGCAGGATCCATCCCTTCCACCACTGGCCCACATGATCTCGCCTCCCAAGGCTCGTTTCATTCAGCACCAGGCACGCCACGATGCCTGGGCACGCCAGGGGACAGCTAAGTGCCAGGCTGAGATTTTTAAGTCAAATCTCTTTGCTTTTGTTACTTTTTTTGTTTTGTTTAATGTCATAAATTCAAACACTTAGCATACTTTTTGTGCTCTTTATTAATGGGAACATGTTTTTTTTAAAGGATTATATAATAATGCATATTTATGAGACAACTGTGGATCAAGAATACTGATATTTAAAAGACACATTTATCTTTAAAAAGTTTGGCTTTATTTTCATTCTAATGAATACAATGTTTTAAAGCAAGCTAATTGGCTTGCCAGTCACTTAGTTCAGTTGCCTGCTCATTACAACTCTTATATTTCCTTATAAGCAAATTTAAAAGCAGTCTGTTACTCCAGCTTTAAGTATTGGGCCTCCAAGGAATTTTTTTTTTTTTTTTTTTTTTGTACCATACAATAAAAATAATGCTTCCTAAACACTAGTGGCATCCTCATTAGATGAAACACCCTTTTGTTTTGATTGGAAAATCCTGAATGTGAGATTAAAAGTAAAAGGGGGAGAAAAGCAGAGAAAGTCTTTTATAGAAGCTGCTGCCACAGAAGATAACGCATAATAAGTTCTAGTCTGAAACGCAGGCTTGCTAATTAATATTGTGAATTCAGCTAGAAACTGGACTGTTCCTAATATAAATTTCACTGTAACGGGGCAAGTAGGGGATATGCAGAACTGTGCTTTGAGCAGCAGCTCCATGCTCTGGCCCCGCACACCCCGAGCCCCATCCCATGGGCAAGGAGATCTCTATAAGTACAAGCCAAACCACTATTTTGGCTAGTCTGTTTGGAAGCAGGATTGGATTTAGCTTTATCAGTGCAGATTTGATTATTTAAGAGATTTTTTTTTTCCCATTGAGTAATTATGTTCTGCTGAATTAGATTTCATTAAACAATGCAGTCTTGATGACAGAAACACATACATTATTAATTTTAAAATCTGCTAGTTATTTCATTCAATTTGCAATATCAATAAAGAGGTTTGTGGTGGAAAACCAAACACAGACAGACAGAGCCTAGGTCTGGAGACCCCCGCAGCAGGAGTGATGGGTGCTGGAGCCACTGCAGGTGGGTGACACCGAGACACTCAAGTGCCATGGTCATCGGATGCATCTGGGGGACACTGGTCTGCTACTTGGAGGTGTTGCTGATGTTAGAGCTGGCTCAGCTAACTGATTCTCTCTCCCAAATTGACTGATGGATTGCATGATTGTCCTGTTGTTCTTTCTAGAAATAGAGAAGCACAAATCATTGCTGCTATTTGCTTGGGCAAATGATTTTGCCATCGCTTGAAGCCTTTAAATCACAGCTGGGTGTCTCCATCAATGGTCCCTGCCTGAGCGCTGGCTTGAAGGGAGGAAGGTACAGGTGAGGTTTTTCTTTACTCTGCAGGTTGGATGGGACGTGCAAAAGGGACCCTGAGAGCACAGTGCTCGCCAGCTGGAAATCGTTATGCTCCGTGATTCCCATCAGCTGAGGCAGAGATCTCAAAGCCACTCACGCTCCCAACCAGCCCTTGTCCCTCTCGGGTGGGGGGTGGCTTCAGAGTCCTCCCATGCCCAGACCCCCTGGTCCTACCAGATCCAGTGGGATGCTCGGCGAGGGGTTGGTGTGGACAGGCAGCCCCCCAAGGCAGGTTGCAGGCAAGAATGCAGGCAGGAACAGCCCCCGGCACAGCCTACTGCCTTCGGTCGGGGGCAAGATGGATTTGCTGGACTAAATGAAAAGTTGTCAGCTTTTAGCAAGAGTCCAACTCTTGAATTTGGCCCATCCGAAAGGCTAGCCATCAGGGATATGAGATTCATCCCCAAGAGCCTCGAACATTAACAGATGCTGAGTGACGCCCAGCGCTCCCCCGTGCTCGCACACGCGCGTGCACACAGCTTGGCAGCCCGCTGCTGGCTTTCACCCAGCTGCAGCTCACCCGTCACCTCTTTCGTACAAATATTTACACCTTTTGGACTGGCGTCAGCAACAGAGGATAAATGGAGACTGCTCAAGAGCCCACACATCTGACAGAGGGCTGAAGGCGTTTCTGGAAGGGGAATGTCCCCTGGTGTGAGCCAGGAACCCCGTTCCTGTGCCAGGCAGATGGGAAGAAATGCTCGGGCTGGTTGCGTTTAGGTGAACATCCCGAACCTATTAATTACCGCAGCCCACGTGTGAGGTGCGTGTGCCTGCCTGCTTGCACTTGGCTCGGGTCAACATTGCACTGTATCAATCAACGTGCCTTCGTGCGATTAGAAAGAGGCAGAAAAAGCAGCAGGGGTTTGCTGCTGCTGCTGGTGACAGGCTGAGCTGCCCCCAGCCCCGGGGAGGGTGAGGGTTTCCCAAGCACGCAGCTTGTTCCTGAGCAGGGCTCTAAATCAAGGCAAGGTCACTCATCCACGGGCATCCAGCGCCGATCGTGTACCTTGAGACCCAACCTCTCCACCCTACCTATGGACATCGGCATTCCTGGTAAAAACACTATTAAAAAAAAACAAAACAAGATACTTAAATTACATATTAATTTGATTTTCCAGAAGGTTTCTAGGAAATGTTTTCAATCAAGAAGTAAATTCAGATTGTAATAAAATATTACATAAATATTTACATCAGCCCTGGCTTCACTTTAAAAGGAGGGATTTTTTCCTCTTGTACACGCTGCCAAAGTAGTTAGCTGGCAAGCCAGTGAAAAAACAAGGTCTGAGAGTCACTTTTTCCCCTAGCAGATCCATCACCAAGCGATCAGAAGGTTTATTTTTCCCATGTCTCCCCCAAATTCCATCATTTCCCTTCCTAAAAGATTCCATGTGTATCCCGAGCGCGTGGTCGCCCAGGTAAGGCAGCGACATCAGCTATTTATACAAATTAGATGGGGGGGAGGAGGGGAGGGAAAACGTCTTCAAAGCTGCAGCACATTAAAAGGAATTTATTAGATGTGTTGTGTGGGCAGGATGCCAGCTAAATTTAATATGGATCTATATACAAAGAAACTGTCTAGTTACACAGAATGAATATTTAATCATGCATGGATCAAGCAATTTCACAGAAGTAATTAAAAGCAGGCTTTGTTTATTGCCAAAAATTATAGCTACCCTATTGACCTGGTGCTGGAGTTCTTTTGCCATATTGAACATGTTACCTGCTGATATTATGTTATTAAATGGGGATTAAGACTATTTTTTTTTTTCCTTTACAGATAAGAGCTCTTAAGCTATCTTGTCTGTTTGTGCACAGAGGAGGGGAAAAAAAAAGCCCCACAGTGGAAAAAACAAGCCTGCATGAATTAGAAGGTTAGGAAAACACTCGTACCTATAATGGGAAGGCAGAAAATGATGAATCAATTAAATACTCAATGGATTAGTTTGCTCCCAGGGGAGCAGCCGGGGAGGGGAGCAGAGCATCCCAAGGGACAAGCCTGATGCTGCTCAGCTGCTGGGGGGTGCCCAGGGGTCACGGCTTGGGACTAAAGCTGGGGCAGAGCCAGGCAGAAGGATGCTCAACCAGGACATCCATCAGAGGGAAATGGTGGAAAAACATTTATGCTGGATTTAGAGGTCTGTATCCCAGCCTCTCCGCCACGCCGCAGGGAAGCTGGGGCTGTCGCTGCTGTTTCTTATGGCTCGTTGGACGTTAAATCCCACTTCCACATGCCGATGGCTCTGCATATCAAGCACACGCTGTAGATTTGCTTTGAAGCAAACTGACAACCGGGGATTCGCTGTGTGGCCTTAAACGCTCCTGTATTGTCAGGAACGTACGCTCCCAGACCCAAGTGTCCCCAAAACCCGGGTCACTCTGACCTTGAGACCAGCAAGAGGAGCCCAAATCCTCCTCCAGTTTTGCTGAGCACCCATGGGCACATGGCAGGATCAGGTGGGCGGTGGGTGAGGTGGGTTCCTTGCACAAGCAAAGGCCACTTTTGCTGGTACTCTTCAAACAAGCACATTAGCATCACCCGTAGCGGATCCCTGGGGCAACGGCGAGCCAGAGGAAATAGTCATCTGCTAATCCTGGACAGAAGCAAATAATACTTACCTGGAAGAAACCCTCAGGGGGGAGGAGGGATCAGAGCCAGAACAGGCTGGAAACAGCCAGACCTAGCCTGTGTGGTGCCTGTGTTCCCTGGGGGAGTAGCTCAGAGGAATAAGTAAGAAATTCAGTGTAAGCCACCCATTCCTGGGCGCCTGGTCCTCCCCGCGCGCAGGGTGGCATCGCCAGCCCACACTAACACCGCCAACGGAGCAAACCCCTCGTTACTTAATGAGCCACTTACTGAAGAGCAGTGTTCTGTGAGGGAGGCCACCGGTGCTTGGCTGCCCGGTAATTAGCTGATGAACAGGATCTGTTACATCTCAAAATCCTCACTGGTATAGAAAGCGTCCCCTTACCTCCTCCAGCATCTCTGCCTTGCAGGGCGTGAGCGCCAGTGGAAGAGGCTCGGGGACATGGGTCCTGTGCCAGCTGGATGCTGTGGCTTTGGGGTACATGTGTTTGAGAGCAGACTGGTGACCCCGAGGGCTCCTGCAGGAAAAAAAAAAAACTTCAACATTTACGTGTTAAGCACCCCAAGCATTTTTGCAAAGCTGATAGCTATGGACAAAATACCTGTTAAAGCAAAGCAGCTTTACCAAGCTTTAATAGAAAACTATCCCTTGGAATAATAAGTTCACTTAAGAGTGTAAGAAAAATTAGGAGCCTGGGGTGCAAAGGGCTGGAAAAACAAATGAAAGAGGATGGGGAAACACAAGCAGCAAGGAAACGTGCCCGAGTGAAGAAGTCTTAAAAGCTGATCAGCTGTCAGAGCCCATGGTGCCAGACACAAGGAGTTTCCAGGCTTCTTGCTGACCCACGCACCCCTCCCCGGCTCTGCACAGCCATTTCCCCTCTGACGAGCCGCTTGTAAGCTATTAGCAGATGAGGATATTACTATTTTACCCTTACTTTGCATAACTATAAATGACAGAGCAAATTGCCACTCTGTGAGAAAACAAGCCTGATGTATTTAAGCTGACAGCGTCTCTTTACATTATGATTATTTATAGTGCATTAGCACCGGGGCGGCTTCACCAGGCGCTACCCGGGGCCGGCAGCTCCCGACCCGCAGAGCGGCTCCTTATAACAATAAACCGCTGCCGCTTCCCAGAGTCTGCAAGAGTTCATGGAACAAAATAAAAGCCAGGGGTGATGACATTTATAAGCACTAAGATCTTAAAGACAGAAAAAATACTACCGTGGATGAAGGCTTTGAATCAAATTTTAATAAAAAGCTGGAATTCCGGCCAAGAGCTGCTCGGCTGGAATATTAAGAAAATTCACGCTCTTTACTAGCTCCATTTTTGTTATGGGACACTTAAAGACACTTCTAATTACACGTATGCATACATGCACAAATGTGCATATACATATATATGCACACACACACAAAGGCAGAGCATGTACATATCTATATTCACATGCATACGTGAAGGGAGAGGTTTACTCTGTATTCAACCAGTATCTATCTCAACATTAACGCAGGACGTAGAGCGATCCAGCTGACCCAGTGCTTTCCCAATAAATACTTCTGGCCTCTCAGACTAAGTGCTTAGCAGCGTTGTCAAATAAAACCGCGATGCCATGCCTAACAGGTGACCGTTCACCAGTCGCCCGTGTGCCACCAGCCTTGTCCTCTCCGCAGCATCCCCTCGTGTGCAAACGAAGGTGGGCTCGTTGCAGCCTGCCTGGCTCTCCCCGGCTGCATTGCCATGGCAGTGCTGGAGGAGGTTGCTCCGAGGGGTGCAGGTGAGGCATGGCCATGGGGCCATGCCGAGCTGCACCCCAGGCATGCGCCACAGCTCAAACCTAAATAAAGCACCATTAAAAGTCCCTTGTGCCTGCTACCCTCCTTCACTCCCCTCTGTTCGGGAATACAATTATCCTAACTACTATAAATAATATTAATAGCATCCCTGAGCCCTGCCACATCAGCTCCCGGCTCCCAGCTCCCAGCCCAGGCTCCCCTGCACAAGCTAACGCGGTACCACGGGCTGACGCGCCGACACCTTCCCCATCACCACCCCCGAGCGATGGCTCTCAGGTAAGCAGGAGGTGATGTCCGCAGCCTCTGCAGGGTGCTGGGGACCTGCTCAGGATAGCGGGTGCTGCCAGCCAGCACCCTGCCGTGCCCAGACCTGCAATAGGTAAATGCCACCGAAAATCCCCGGTGGGTGCAATACTGCTGAGTTAGTTAATGTGGCCTCATGAGGCAACTCCGAGCTGGTGGAAGGAGGAGCTGGTGATGGTTCCATCTCCCTGGGGCAGTGGGACTATCCTGCACGAGGATCCTTCCAGGGCGAGAGTTAGCTGACCTGCAGGTAGTTATCTTGTCTATCCCATGTGTTAACATTTGCTAATCTGTGCGTATGAAAGGGAACTCAAATCACAGAGCGTAATTAAGATGTGAATTCTGATGTGTAGGAAGAAGGGGGGGAGGGGAACATGGCCTCTCAAGGTCAAGAAACAAACGTAGACAAAAGTGTTATCTCCAGCGTAGCACAGATGATTGCATCATCTGCATATGAAATGAAATATAATTAATATTTGTCATGCACAGACTGTTGCTGAACTCCCCTCACCCCCGCCTTCCCTTCTTCATTAATCTCCTAGTAACATCCAGAAAGTTGCATGTGGTAATAAAATACCAGGAACCCTCTCTAGTGATCTGAATTGGAGATAAATCTATTCTCTTGTCAGCAAGCCTAGAAGGCAGAAACTGTAACTTCCCCAGGAGTCAGCGACCTAGCTTGCAACAATTTGCTTAATTAGGAGAAAACAATATTTTTCACTAAATTGGGTGGCTAATGTATATCATTATAATCTGCCAAGGAAGTGGATTTGCCCTTATCCGCCACGCCAAGACAGCTGAATGTTCTATTTACCTAGAAAGTATCCCTCAGCCCTATGTTAAAGAGGATGAGAGACAAATTATACCTTCATGTTAATGGTTGATGATTCTCTCACTGCGTGTCTGGAGGCCTCTTAGGTCTTACTTCTCTAAGACATAAAACAATGATTTGTCCCAGATATATTTTTCATCAACCCCATAAAAACTTCCAGTTGATGTTAATGGAGGAAGAGTTTATCTCCAATAGGTCCCAGACAGACTTATACCAAGGATATGCCAAGTACCCATTAAAGAATAAGACATAACAGGGCATGTGTTAGAGTGCAATAAAGACACACCTAGTTGAGTTAGAATGATTACGCTGCTGATGAGAAAAGCTCCTTTCAAGCAGCTTTATCCTGAAGATGGGTTTGGGGAGGGGGTCGGTCCTGCACGGGTACACACAAGAGTTCCCCAAACCCCAGTTCTGCACGCACCAAAGCTCTTATTTACAGTAACATCTCCCGCGAAGAAAACTCCAGCCCAGCTCGGCACTGCCAGCCTCAGCTCCTCCAGGAGGGGGGAAGCTGCACCCCAAGTGCTCCAACGTCCATAAACCTGCCGGCTCACACTTCAGACACACACGACCCCGACAGCCAGCACAAGTGCTGAGCACACGAGAAAGGCAGGACTGGGACCGGGTTATTTTAAAGCCCGAACTTCAATACACCACAGTGACCAAATGCCCATGCAGCTTTTCACATAGACCATCCGGCTGCTGGAGGGCTGCCGGGCACCGTGCTGGAGCACGGCCGATGCTCCCACGAGGGACCGTCCTGCCATGTCACGAACCGCTCTCCCCATCCACGGAGCTGAGCAGGAGCAGAGCAGAAGGCACCGGGGCTAGAGGAGGGAGCATTGCTCAGCGAGTTTTTTTCAGCACAAAAACCTGAATTTCTTCAGGGGTTTGTCTTAAGGTGAAGTTTAGCAGATCACATCAACATTCCCTTGCTGTCTCAAACCCGAGCACTGACGATTTCTACCTTTCATGCGGTAGTCCCTGGTGTGGTGACTCTGCACTAATTAGCAACCTTCCCCAGATGTATGCAAAAGCCAATTTTTTCCCAGACTATGATTTTTCCACCTCCTCTGCCTTTGCTTCACCACCACAACCCGCCCTCCGCTTACACCTCCCTGAGCACATGCTGGTGCACCTTCTCTCAAAGCAAAAAACAAATTAAAACCAGACCCATACCCGAAAATATTTAAAGACCTTGTGGGAAATTGGCAGGGGATGGAGCTACCCGGGGTCTGCCAGCTTCGCACACCCCCAGACCTCATGGCTTACATTGGTGTTTGCTGCACTGCATCTTGCCCATGTCTGGAGCCACAAGCTGGATTTTGGTCTGGTTTATTTAAAGCTGGGCCCAGATCTGAAGTTTCAGCTCAGGTCCTGGCTCTCACATAGCCCAATTCCACTACGTCTTTTCCTTTGCTTCTTATAACTTTTATTAGCCCAGCAAAAACAGTTGAGGCTTGGAAAGCACCACCGCATTCACCATGGCGCAGACCTCAGAGGAGACCACACTTTCTGAAAGTTTACTTTTGACTGTAGCTTATGGCTCAGAAAACAGCCCAGTCTTTTCCAGCTCATTTGCTAACTTCTCACTAAACCAGTGAAAACCCCATTTGCTGTCCTGTTTATACCAATGCCTTTTTTTATGCTGCTTTTCTGCATTTACAGCCTGTACTGGTCTGATTTCACAGTGTGCAAATTGGGTGCATTGCTCTGGGGAAGCTGGTGTTTAACCAGCGTTTTGCCAGCTGCCGGCTATTACCAAACCCCACCCTGGTGCATCACTTTTGGTGCTTGTTTTTGGGCAGCATGCAAAAGTAGGGCTGGTTGTCCGTAAAAAAAAAAAAAAATTCCCATGCTGGATATTCAAGGCCAAATTTGCACCTAGCCCTTCTCCAGCCTCAGTTTTTTAAACCCCCACCTTGCAGACAGTGGCAAGAGGAGTGGCACAGCTTGGACAGACCCAGCCCATCACCAGTGGTACTTACCAGCTGCAGTCACCCCCAGGATGGAGCAAATGGGGCCAAGCAGAGGACGTCTCCCTGAAACATGGCACATGGGCTGGCGTCAAATCTCTGCTGGGAGAGGAAAAAGAGGGGAAGGGAGGTCTGTCTGGGGAACGTGCTTTGGGGTCCGATAGGAAGCTGCTGAGCACTTGCAGGAAAGAATCTGGGGTTATGATGGAGACCAGCTGAACCTGAGTCATCAAGTGGCTTGTGGGTGCAAAAGCAAGAAAATATCATACGGGGATATGTCAACAGGCACCCATCCTGCAGGACATGAGAAGTCGCCTGCCCACCCACCCACATCCACCCTGCACCCTGAGTTGGGGCTGGGGAGGGAGCAGTCCCAGTACACGAGGGCTGCAGCACGGGGGGATGCTCTGTTCCTTATGCACACAGCATTTTGGAGGAGAAATAGCAGATGTGCAGCTGCCGGCAGAAAGACAGAGGTGGCACAGCCATGGCAAGCTGTCGGGCTGAACACAAGGTGAGCAGCGCTGCGCTGGGTGCAGGCAGGTCCTGCTGCTGTGCAGGAAAAGGCGAGCAAGCTCACACACCTCTCCGTGCACACATGCAGGGGAGCTTGCTTGAAGCAAGGACAACCCTCCCCAAGACTTTCCCCACGTTCCCACAGTTAAGAAAACCACCCCATGCAGACCCATCCTCTCAAAGCCTAGTTGCTGTCACACTGAGCCACTTAAAAACAGCACAATGATCTTCAGAGGCTTGGCAGAGACAGAAATTAAGGACTTTCCATCACAGACTGGAGAGCGTATCTCTCTCATCCCATCTGAAGTGGCTCAGAGAAGCTGCAACAAAAAGTCTCTCAAGAAAAGTGAGCACCATGCGGGCGCCATATCTTTGTAGGACTCTGCATTAAAGACAAATCAGCCCCCGAAAGGCTCCCCTGACCCATGTACCCCATGGCCCATCTTCCAGCACGTCCCAGAAGAGGCACCCGACCACCCCACACAGACCTGCTCCCCACCAGCACGGACCTTGCAGGCTCCCCAGCTCCAGCACAATTGCCAAAATAGGATGAAGTGAAAAGAAAACACACAAGTTCAGGAGAGTTAGTGCGGAGATAAACCAAAGGGAGACCAGGGGAGGGTTCATGCTTGGGGATAAGTGGTATAATCGGGAAGGAAATTGAAAAGGAATTCCTTGGAATACAGCGTGCTGCTAATGGGTTCCCTCTGCACTGCCGGAGCAGAGCCTCTCCCCATCTGGATCCAATGCCAGTGTTATCCCAGCACGGGTATGTGTCAGAGACAGCAAACTGCGCCGAACCGCTTTGTTTTACCGAGAGAAGTGAGCTGCACCAGCAAAAATTCAATTGGAAATTAATGAAACTGCTGGATCCCTCCAGGTTTAACCGCAGCTTGTGGGCGGACGTGCCGAGCCGGCCGAGCAGCGCGGGTCAGCGGCGGGACACTGGCAGCAGGGGCTTCCAGCCGCTCTCACGCTCCTGGAGCCCGGCCTCGCCATGCACCGGCTGCGCCTTGGGAGCTGCCGGGGTCCCCGCTGAAAAGGCACCCGAAGGGGATGCCTGTGGCCCGACAGGTGGTGCGGGGATGGCCTGGGTGCTGGAGTCACCCCCAAAACCGCAGCACGGTGCGATACCTGCTGCCTGCAACGCCCAGGCTGGCAGGGACCGGCACGCTGCCACGTTGACATTCACGATCTGGGCAAAGCCGTGCCTCTGCCAGAGGTAGAGCCTTGGCATTTGCACAAGAGCAGCGTTTCTAGCAGCGAAATGGCCATTTTCCAGCATGCCATTATTTCTATTTTATAACGTTGCACAGCGGCCAAAGAATGGATCCACGGAGTCTCTTTGGCACCAGGGAGGTTAACATTTTCCTCTTGGCACTTGTGCATTGATAGCTGTTAAGTGCAGGCTGCTCCTAGGCCAGAGATATGCCTTTCAATAATCTCTTCCTTTACCATTTCAAAGCCTCGACAATAAGTATTACTTCCTGGCAATTCCCGTTAGCGGCGCAGTACGTGCTCTGCCTGTGAGACAATACTCTCTGAGCAGGAGAAGGCTCGTTGCTGGAGTCTTGTTGTCGTTGCTGCTTTTGTGGTAAAGGAGGAATTCATCTGCTATTATATTTTCATCTCTTTGTCATCTGTTGGTATTGGAAAGCGAACTCCCCAGGCTTGCTGGACACCACATGAGCTAGTTAATGTTAATAAAAGATTAAATTAACTACGGGATCAGCAAGGCTTTCAAGAAACATATAACATTATATTAATCCCAGACATGCAGATTATTACACATATTACTGGATTTAAATATCGAATTGAAACTAGAGAAGGAAAAGGACTATGCAATATCTGAACTATTCAAGCGTGCCCATTACCCGGAGAGGAAATAAATCCCCTCGGCCCCCAAAGTCCTTACCATTGGAAGAGCGGGGGCCGGACTGCTGCGCTTACAGCCAGCGTTGCGCAGGGAGAGCCCTTTGTCTGCCATTAGGCATCGATCCAGCCCTTAATGAGGTCAACAGGAGGCTTTCCATGGGCTTCAGCAGCCTTTGGAGCTGCTCCTTCCTAGCAAATCCCAAACTAAGAACTCTTAGACAAGCACAGCTTCGTCAACGGGGCAATTAAGCCCACGCCAGGAGTGGAGAAGCTGCTGCTGCTACCAGCCCACCTGCCTGCAGATGGCCAAGCCAGGGAGGACAATCATCCTTTCTCCCTTTGCCCCAGGGCTGGCAGCCATGGCTGGTGGAGAGCATCATGGTGAGCATCACGGCAAACATCATGGCAGCTCTGCGGGAGGACGGGGCCGGGGCAAGCAGGAGGAGCTGGCGCGGGGCTCTAGCTACAAAGCTTGGTCCCACATTAGGAGCCAAATCTTGGTACTGAAAAACTTCTAGTGCAAAACCAGCACGATGCAGCCCCGAGTTAAATAAAACTCCCTGCTGCGTTAGAGCCGCGGTCTTGCGGGGTTGTGCCTTGCATTTCATGCCTTGGAGCCCTGGCTGTTTTCCTCGTTTGCTGTAAAACTGTATTTCTCCTAATAAGTCTTATTTCTTCCTCTGGGCTCAGCAAAGGCTCAGCCAGTGAAGCTCCTGGCTCCAAGCACAAGGCTGGCCCAATGCAAGGTCACCTCGAGCTCTCCCCACACATTGGCTTCTGGGGGGAGAATATCCCATGAAAAGGTCAGAGAAAACATTGCCCAAATTTCCACATTTGCCCATGTTTATGGAGTCCTGCCTTCCCTTCCTTATGGACCACTAAAGTCATACGGTAACCAAAAGTATCACTAAGGGGGGTGGGAAGTGGGGTGGGTTTGCTCCCTATTTCGGTTACATCTAGTGTATAAAAGACATCCAGAACTTTATTAATACCCCAGAATTTTTTCCTGCTTATTGTTTCAAGTGCACAGAATGGAGAAAAGAGCATTCGAGGCTGGATTTTTGGGGGCGAGAAAGAAATCCAAGGGAGTCAGTAGGATGAAAGTGCCCGTCAAAGGCAAGGGGAGAGACCTGGGCTGGCCAGGCACATCTGGCACTGATCTTAACACTGGAGGTGAGCGATCGTCTTTTCATGGCACTAGATCAGCGCAGCAATTCCTCCACCAATGAAAAAATTAATGCTGTGAGCTGTAAATGAGCTGAAACTTGGTGGCGGTCCAGAAGATGGCTTTCCTTCGTTTGCCTGTGATGGATTACTCGCACAACTAACAAACAAGCATCTAAACTCCTGTGCCATACTGACATCTTATGGAAAAAGCATTTGTTACAATTGCAGAGCTGCAGAAGCTGGAGAGGCACTTAAAGGGCAGATTTTCATCACAAAGGCCCGAATTTTGTCACCCACCTTGTCCTAACAAAACTGTTTCTGTTTGCCATGGTATTAGCTGTACAAAAAATCAATGACATTTCTTTGCAATTAATCTAAGTGAGACCATGAGTCCCCTCGCTGCTTGGCACAACCTGGAGGAGGTCTTGTAGCTGCAAACCTAACACTTAACCTCCAGCCTCACTTGCTTCTGATGATTTTATAAAAAAAAAAAAAAAAAGTAGTCTTTTGGTGCACTGTCCTCTACAACAAGAAACAAAATGAATTTGCTAGAAATTAATGAAGGAAGCAGGAGGGAATCTTGAGTTACCAGGTACAAGATAACAACATGCCCATGGACCTTCAGTGCACTAACGCCCACTGGCAAACAGCCACTTTGTCCTTCACTCTGTAAAAAGAAGAATGTGTGCAAGCAGCATCGCCAGCACAGGGGAGAGCTGAACACCACCAGGCTGCCAGTTTGCCCATCACATTTTATAGCCAGGAGATTTTTTGCAGGGGAGCAGAAATCATCTCTCTGCAAGTTATTGGGAAGCTTATCTGAACTTCTTAGATTGCTTTCAAGATCACCGCTTGTGAGTAAACAGGAATAATTCACAGTATTTAACAAAACTGCTTAAAATAAACATCACAGAGAGCAGCCATCCGGTTCACAGATGAAACGAGGATGCAGCACCCTCAGGGGAACCCTGCCGTAGTCACTTAGCCAGTCCTCATTACTGTCAGACCCAAGTGCTCACAAGCTTGAATGCCTTTTACCTGCAAGTCCTGTAGCAGCAGCCCGGCACAGAGGTGCCATGGGAGCTGGGAGCGGGACAAGCCTCCCACCCACAGGGCGGCAGCAGAGGTGAAGGTGCCTGGGGGGATGATGGAGATGAGAACTGAGGGGGTCCTGAAATGATTTTTCCCTTCCTTCAAAGCGCTGAGGTTTCAGACATTGTTTCTTTTTGCACAGTACAAGCTGACAGCTCTGGCCTTTCCTGCAAAGCCCCCGGTTACACAACCGCTGGCAGGACACCAGTGCCCTTGCCCCCACCCCGGCTCAGCACTACCCACACCCCCTTCACCATCACCGGCTGTTTTGGAGCGGGTGTCTGCAATCCTCCTCCTGGAGCAAGCCCGGCCTCTGCAGCCAAGCCCAGCTTCACAGGAGATGGGTCTTGGGGTCTCCCCAGACTGTGCACCCCCAGGCCACCCCCCAGCAGGCACCTGGGATTCCTCTCTTGACTAACCCTCCTCCCAACAAAAGCTGATAATAAAAGCGTTGCTAAGATCCTTGGCCAGCTTCAACACCACCTTTTTCTTTTTTTTTTTTTTTTTGCAAATGACTGCTGAGAATTAATCCTCCCTGTTACCTGCTGCAGCCACGAGCAACGCCATCACAAGTGTCCTTTAGATAAGGTTGCTGCCACTTAATTAGCTAATATTTGCACAGTGGCAGGAAGATGTAGACGGCTTCCTTGGCGCTAAGCATCGCTATTAGGTGGGAGATGATCCGTTCCTGCAGCAGAGGAAGCGCAGGTGGCTGTGCGGGCTGTTGGCAGCGGTATCACCCAGAAAGGGTGCAGACCCAGCGGGCTCTCCCAGCAGAAAGTCACCTACAGAAATTATATGTCCTCTATAGAGGCTCTGCCCAGTCGCTTCCAGCCCCGGGGGAGCTGGGGTTCTTCCTTCCAAGAAGAAAGGGGGCAAGGGCAGATTAAACACAGGTTTACCGAGCTCCTTCCATCTGCTCAGCACCACTGCTCAGGTACCTACTGCATTTCCAGAGACACCTTCTGGGCTCTGCCTTAGAGAAGCAGAAGTTGTTGAGGATGCAGCTCAAAGGCAGGAGGATGCAGAGGGGCTTCATGTCTCATCAACCCACGGTGCTAGTCCTGGCAGCGGGATGCCACAGCCCAATGCTCTGTGCATGTGGCATCTCCTCGGGCGAGGAGAGCTGTGAACACCTCCCACACTTCCCAGCCCCGTTGGCCACAGCACCTCATTCCCAGAGCCATGATGCTGTGTGCGGGGCAGCGACCCTCCCGGGACCTACAGCACAAATCCCATCGGCAGCACCCACCAGTACACTTCATTTAGTACTTCATTTAGGGGCTGCTCCTGCAAACATGAGGAAGAAAGGAGCAGAGGGGTGGGCAGCACCAGCCCTCCCGTGCACGGGGACATGCTCTCCTCCCACGGCACCAGCTGTTCCTCCCCACCGGACCATCGCTGCTGCAGCCCTTGGGTGCTTCCAGCATCCACAGACTTGGTCCCCAAGCCATTTCTTGCCTTTCCTTTCACTATTGCCACGATAACATTGCAGGCCAGAACCTGAGACTGTAAACACTTTGGAGAAAAGTTGCTTATGGTAAGGCAGTTATTAAAGATATCCGTAGCATCACCCAAATTGCAAGGAGAGCAACAGAAAACTAGACAAATGCGCAGAAACCCTGAGAAACAGCGGTCACACGACTGAAGCACGAAACAGGATGGCGAGAAATCTGAGCTTTTTCCCTGCTTTGGCCCAAAAGGGAATGTTTGGGACGAACCTACCGACTCTCGGTTTCCTACATGCATAAAGCTTTCTTGAGGGAGTCCCATTCACTGGGAGCAAAAGCTGCTCCCACCTCCCACGGGGCTCACACAAGCCATAGCTTCAGAGCTTGGGTCATGTTCCCTGCAGAGCACAGAAACACTGATGCAAAAGCATAATTAGGTGATCGTATTTTTAATAAGAAATGTAAAGAGTTTGCTTGTGGCTATGCGGGGTGGAAAGAGCTGTGCCAAACTCTATGCCATGAGCTTCTGCCGGGTTTCACCCTCAGTTCAGGGGGAACTTGTTCTCACTGGGAATTTCAGAGGGCTGAGCAAATGGGTCTGGTTTTGGTTTTATGTAGCAGAAAGCACTGGTATTGGGCTACCTCCAGCAAATCTGAGTGCTGGGTTAGCGAAGCCTCACTGTAATTTATGCGCTGGTTTGGGAACCCACAGCCCGCAAGGGAACGTCAAATCCACATCAACTGCCAGATCTCGCTGCTGGATCCCTGCTGGGATGGCTGCTCACTCCTTTCCCCCTGCATGCCCCTGCCCACCAGCTAACCCACCTCGTGGGCTGAGACGGGGCAGGTCTGAGGCCGATTCCTGACCATCGCCAGGGAATTTCCAGGTCCTGCATGAAACACATGTGAACTTTTCTTTGCTTCTTTTGGGATGTCCTTTAAACGCTGTCAGCCCTTCACAGGCCACTTTGTACCTACTGCTGTGAAAGAGAAGGGTTCCACATGTCCAGCTCACCAGCTGGGAAGGAATGGAACTCCCCCCAAAACCCCCAAGGGATCAGGGCAGCTCTCCTGCTGCCCTTCAGCTGCAGCACGGCTGCAGGACATCTGCTTGGTGCAGCATGCTGAGTTTTGGGGAGAAGTGCCTCATTCCTAGGGCTGTCATGCAGATGATGAGCCACTGCTATAACACCAGGAGCCCTGCAGCCCCTCCAGCACTGCCACGATTCCCTTTCCCAAGTCAATGAGATGGTAAATCTGTGTTCATCCATAGCTGGCAAGCCTCCTCAGGTCTCAGCTCCAGCCCTGGCAATGTGGGATGCAGACACTCATCCTCCCCAAAAGGAAGGAAAAAATAAAACACATCCAGATTTCCATCCTGCTATGTGAAGATACATCCTGGCCCCTGCAAGTGCGGATCCCTTTACAGTGACACTGCTTCATCCAGGCCTCTTGGCAGATCCAGATGGGCTCCGTGTTGACACATCTGGAGCTATTTGCAGCACCTAGACGGCACTCCAAGGATAACAACAGTAATTCGGCACGGCACGGTGACGGGGTCTGGCAAACCCACCTTTACAGCCACTCACGGGGGGGTAAAACAGGTCTGCAAGGAGGGTGCCATTCTCATACCACCAAGGGAGAAACATCAACACCCTGATTAACCAGCAGCACCTCACACCTCAGCTGCATTGAGGGAGCGGTGGAAAATGTGCCCTTATTTACGAGCACTCCTCCAGCATCCCTCCCTCTCCAGATGCCCGGTGCCTCCCAGGACGGGGGACACAAAGCGCAAGTTGCTGTTAACGTCCTGTCTAGGCAAGTGCTTTGGGAAGCTACAGGAAAAGCAGTTCCTTCTCCCTGTTTGCTTTTTGCAGCTTTTGCTTGTGCAAGGTGCTGGATTAACAACGCCAAGCTCTGCACCCCCCAAGGCCAGCGAGGACTGGTGATAAAGTGCTTTGCAGCCGCTGCGGTGCAGCCATGCTGAGCCCGAGGGGGCTGGAGAGGACAGGGCAGCTGCCCAAATCCTGCCTTTCCAGCCAGTAACTCCGAGCTGCTGACACCTGGCTCTAGGTGATTAGCAGAAACCGTCAGCCTTATTTCATGCATTTTAGCCAGACACTGATGACTTGAGGTCACAACCCCTCGCTAACGAGAGGCTTTGCGTGCCTAACCGATGCCCTGAAGCAATTAGTCCCTCACAATGCTTATTATTTCTATACAAAACGGATGCTGCATGAGTTTTCTTACTGTTGGCAGAATTTCCTCCCTGTAAAGTAAATAAGCGTGCCGGTATTTACCAAAAGCATTCCTGAGCACCATGTCCCCAGTGAGGCTGCAGCAGCTCCTTAAAGGAGAGCCAGCATGGCTCAGTCACGGCTGAGCCGGGATGCCCCATCTCTCTTCCCTGAAAGCCCTGAAAGAGATTTTTAGCTCAAACCCCACAACCACGAGCAGCCCTGCTACGGTCAGCCATGGAGCCTGCAACCTCTCTGCCGGGGATGGGGCGAGAGCAGCACAGGAGAGGTATAACCCAAATAGCAACGCAGACCCCAAAGAGCCATTAGTTATCTCCTTAGGTAGGCTGTGCTTTTCCAGCACTTCTGATCACCTCTAACCTTCAGCTAAAACACTGCAACATCTATTTATAAGACCCAGGGACTGTAAAAACCTAAATTCAAGCCCTGGAGCAGCTCAGCCAAGTCAACCACTGAAGGCATTAACACCTCCCTTGCAGCCAGACCACACAAACCCGGGCTGGCAGCATCTCCCCGGCCCACGACATGCCGACTGCACACACCACCCGAAAGGCCACGCTGGCTGCAGGGCGCAAATCGTGCCCCTGGGCTGGAGATGCAGCACCATGAACCCAGGAGCACGCCGAGGAGCCCCACACCATCCGTAAGGGACCTGCCACCCAGGGCAGGCTGCAGCAAAGCACTGCTCAGCAGATGAAAACCAGCCCAAGCAACAAGGACCCACACAGAGGTGTCCCTCCAAAGCACAACTCCCTGCAATATTTTTTTTAGCGTGGAGGCATACTTATCGGCTTGCAGTTTATACGAGACTGCGCTCCTTCAATGTCCTTTAAAGCATTTGCCTTCTGATTCGGAAGGGAGACTTGAAATAAAAATTAAAAGGCAAACAAAACCAGTGTCTCCACTTAAAAGCCCTTTAAAAGCTTGGAAATGATTAATGTGTTTAAACTATAAACTGTAGCTGTTTTAAGAGGAGATAAATACGAGATCAAGACTTCTGACTACACAAACAGTGCGAAAGCGTAAGTAAACAGCCATGACAAGTTTAGCACTCTCATGGAGACAGAGTTCTGCAGAGGACGCGTGTGTTCTGTGCCACCGCTGCAGGATTTAAAGAGGAAACATCAGGCTGACACAAAAAAAGAGCAACGCGCAATTAAGCTTTTCCTTAGCCGGCTGCACCATGCAGGGTCAGAGCACCCTGCTCATCCCGGGGTCTGGGGCGGCAGAGCAGCCAAAGAGGGTTTCCAGGGGAGACGGTCAATGGACAACGTGTGTGGCATCGTCAGTGCATCTATCTCAAGGCAGACAGTTCCTCTCCAGGCTCCTCAGGACAGGAAAATGTTGCAATGCCAAGATTAGTGGAACTTCTGCCCAAAGAGTCATTGCTGTTGATTGCCAGCTCTTGCAAATCCGCTCAGCTCTGCTCCAGCTCTCACCAGCACTAGTTTTGCTCAACCGAGGATAAAACCAGGACCGGGGTGACAGAGGGAATCCACCTCCTGCCACCACGGCAGGGGCATTTTCCACGAGCCGTGGGCTGGACCAAACCTGGCAGGGGGCTGGAGGGCAGGAGGTAATGCAGACAGCTGGCAGCACGTCCCCACTTCGATGGGAGCACGATGGCAGAGCTGCAATGTGCAGATGCATTGGCACATTTTGCAAAGCAGCTGCCAAGGCTGCTCATCACCTTCGCAATCCAATAGCAGCACCACAAGCCAGGGAAGTCCGATGGAGCACTGATGGAGGGGAGGAGATGTGGTGGGAGGGACAGGCAGAAGCCCCTGAGCAGTGCCAGGAGAGCAACCCCATGTCCCCAAGAACAAAACACATGCTCAATGGCACTGGTTGGTCTGTTTTGTATTAAACAGGCACCTGAGACAGAAAAATGTGTACATCTCCCACACAACCCTGGCGGGACCCCACCGCCCTTCTCCCCAGCCTGGCGAGCAAGAAATCTTCCCTCCAGCTTTGGCAGATGGCAAAATACTCTATAAGAGGAAGAAGGAAAAGAAGCAATTACAAGGCCATTTCTGCTACATATGAATAAAGATCCTTGAACTCCCTCCAGAAAGAGGCATTGTGTCCTCCAGGGCAGCTTGCAACACTCTGCCAGGCAGAAGAACTCCGAGCCCACTCCTGAATCATCCGAATCACCTTAGCACCAGCTCCCTTGCTGCCCACCTCATTTCGCAATTGAGAGCTGTGCCCTGGAAACTCTGGGATTTACATTCCTGCCTTGCTTAGTACCCTGGCACAGAGATGCCGTTTTGTCCCTGGAGCTGATGTGCTGAGCTGCTCACCCTCCCGGGAGCACAGAGGCAATCCTCGGTACCCTTCCCACCACCAGATTTCCCTTTAGGCCTTGAAATCAATTTTTCCCTTCAACATCTGAAGAACTCCCCACCCTCCTTTTTCCCCCCAGGAGAAGCACTAGAGCCACTCCATTTAGCACAGCCTGCTCCCCACACCTGCCGTCCAAGCCTTACCATTTGGAGGTCCCAACAAGCCCGGTTCACCGCAACACGTATCCCGGTTCTGCATGTTGTTGTGTTTTTCTTGGTGATCCAAGACAGAGCTGCAGGTACAAAGAAAAGGCAGAAAACACAAAGACCGTCAGACCTGAGCATGGAGAAACTCCCTTATCAGCTTTATCCTAAAGAGCAGGATGCAAAACATGAAGACAGAGCCCGTACTGGAAACCCCAATATGACTTCTTCCATGCAACATATAGCGACATCCTGAAATGAGCCCAGCGGGAATGATTTTGGGAAGCAGAGAATGTGCGCACACACATGGATGCAGGGAAGGGACTGACGCTGATGTCCCTTGCTGTGCAGCAAGAATAATTGCATGAGCGTGGTGGGAAGGAGGTGGCGGTTCCTTGGTGCGTGGAAGGAAAGGCAAGCAAACAAACATCAGAGAGCGCAGGAAGCAAAGTGATGCATTGGACTTTTCTGCTGAAAGATTCATGTTGAGTTCAATGGGCCATTTAGCAGGTAACTGTCACTTCAAACAACATGGATTATTCAGACAACAGGAGACAAGCCAGGGTAATGCTGCTCGTAATCCTGTGTATGTTCAAACACTTTGACGGCTAGATAAATAGACTATTTAATTAAACCAACAAGTCATCGTTTATTTTCACATCACAATAGGTTAAATGGCTTTTTATTCCCATTTTCCATATCAACAGAGCAGACTTTTTAGTAATAAAAGCTAAACTCTAATTAACAGCTGGTGTGGTTGTACTTGGCAGCATTGTGAGTAATTCAGTACAAAGCAAACACATTTACTATAAATGGCTTTTGATTGCAGAGACCAAGGTAATGGATGTTTTGTGAGCGGGTGCCAGCTACCGCCTCGTTATTGTTTCAGAGGCGTTGTGACAGGACCAAGGACGAGGTGAGAGCGGGCATCGTCCTGGCCAGGAAGATGGAAGTGAGAAAACATCTACATGATTTATAAACAGAGCCTGGGATGGGGGCAGCACCCACAGATGCTGCCGAAATGCCACTTGGGGAAAGCAGCCAGAGCCCCCACCAACTGCAGCGGGGTTTCAGGAAGAGCCCCACGGCAGGAGGGTCCCATTTAGAAGTTAAAACACTAGGATGAATGATCATCCCAACCTGCCCATGAACACCCGGTGCTGTCTTACGCCAGCCCTGTCCCCTAGGGCTCGGCCGGTGCTTGCCCAGCGAGCAGGACCACATCCCCCACGTCCCCAGGATGCTCCCCAGCGGCTTTCTGCCGCCGGAGGAACAGCCATGCCTGCTGCTGCTGCTACAAATCAACAGATGCCACTTAGGGATGGGATATAAGATCTGCCCAGCTCATCATTTCCTATCATAACTTTTTTTTTTTTCCTTCCTTTTAAATCAACATTGCTTTAATAAGCGGCTTGCTGCTGGTAGTGCCAGTGAGGAAGGGGCTGATGCTGTCAGCACGGGAAAATAAATAGTGTGTCAGCGGCTTCACCTGCCAGGAGTGTGATTTGCAGTGCTCCCCGCACCTTCCAACCCCACCAGCCCCGAGGTTTATCTAGGCACACTGTCGGTCACGTCTACCCACTTTTAATGTTTTTCATTATTTATGCAGAAATATTGACAACAGGTTGAAGTCCCCGGCCATAAAAATTATTTAAAATCAATCTCTCATGCTTCACTTACTGATTTCCCATTTAAACGGTCTCTCCGGTGATTTAAATACCACATCCTCATCCAGGCCTCCGTATTGATCGGCTGCTCAGATGGAGCGGTCCCCGTGCCAGGCAGAGTGTGCCCCGTGATTTGTCCTCCCTAAGGTGGCAGCTTTCCTATAAGATGCAAGGCAGATTTTCTCAAATTAAAATGGAGAAGAGGTTTATTCTGAGATGTTACAGCAGGGCTTTGAACTCTGAACCGAGGTACAGGTGTGAAGGAGAGATGGATGCTCCCCAGGGAGCCGCGTGTGCTCTGCAAAATGGGGTTTGGGTCACATCCACAGTAGCTGCTACATCATTTGGGCTGGGAATCTGGTTTGAGGGCAGATTTACTACAGTGCTGGGGAGTCAGTGCCGGTGTTTTACCATCCCTCTTACCTGAAAGGCCTGTCTCCAGTGCTGCCAGTGCACTCAGCTAGCTCCAGTTGCCGGAAGGAAACTGGGAGCTGAGAAAACCAACAGCACTGAGTTAACAACTCTTTGACTGGACGTAAAATTATGACACGATGGAAAGAACCTGCCTCTGCTTCTGACAGCAGCGTGAGAGAGGAGCAGCTGGGAGAGGGGAGGCACAGGGATGCGAAGCCCCTCCAGAACAAGGCAAAAACCCTGTGGGAAGCCACTCCCCGAGGCATGGGGAATCCAGGCGCAGCCTGGGAGCGTTTGCTCTCTGCCTCAAGCAATATTTAAGCATGGCACAAAGAGCAGGAGGGCTCAGTCTGGAGCAGGGTCTCCCCCAGGCTCTGTGCCCAGGGCTGATCCCCCTTGCACAAACACACGGCACTCATGCCGTCATCGGCAGCCCATCGCTTTCGATCGCAGCAGTGCCTGGACCCCCACTACGTGCACCGAGGGGGTTCACGCAGCGTCACGCCAGGACCTCCTGCGTTACAAGAGTGCCGCTGACCTCTGCCAGGCCGCAGTACCTGGAAAGCATCCAGTGTGCAGTGACTGCATGTTAAACAAGGACTTCAGCACGAGCAAATCCTTTCTCTGAAACCAAGAAAATATGCAGCGTTTTCCCTTGTTTTTAAAGGGAACATGTAATCTGATTATTTTGAGTGAGGCTGGTCACAGCAACTGCACAGAGCAAAACCCACAGTTTCTAAACCCCAAAAATGCTCACTCCTGCCATTCTGCCTACCTGAGCAAACCCAGGAGCAAGGAGCCCAGACCCTAGACGAGCCCCGCTCCTTTCCTGTGCTGAGAGTCTCCAGTATGTTTTGACCAGCTCTGGTTTTCCTAGAGGAAACCAGAAAGCTGAGAAAACTTGCAGTAGCTGAAGGGCTGCATTCAGCTGGGACGCCACCGTGTAACCCGATGGAAACCCAGACCCCATTCCCCGTGGCAGCGGTAGGAACACTTTCCGGCCCCCACTGATCGCTCCTGCTTTGCCGAGGGCCGGATGAGCAGCCAGGCAGGAGAGGAGCAATAAACCTGCCGGCTCCAGGAGCGCTGGCACAGACCCAGGCGTTACTGGGGCTCATTGGAGACCTCTCCCTTTTGCTCTCAAGTTCTTCCCCTCCACCGTTGGCGCGCTGGGGACATGTTCCGCCTGCACCCTTCACCATGGGCATCTCCCACCTGCAGCTTGGCTCACCATGCACAGCCACGGGGCCACCACTGGTGTCACTCCAGGCTGGCCAGGGGGACAAGCTGCTGTCCGGCCAAGACTCAGGACTTGGGCTTTAGGGCATCAGCCTTTCAGAAACCCTTCTCTGTGCAGGATGCACTGAGGGCAGCTCTGGCTCCCAAGCGCTGCCTTCCCCCAGTGCCAGCGAGACCCTCCTGGGCAGCCACCATGGCCAGACAGCCCTCGTTGGGACCAGGGATCGCCCAGGAGACACGTCCCCCTTGCTAACAACAGAAAAGTCACCTTGATATTAAATGGAAGCCCCAGGGGATTGCAGTACAGAGAAGAAGCTGCTTTGCGTGCACACAGAGAGAGCTCTCGGTGCGGGAGCAGGCAAGTGGAAAAAGTCAAAGGCGGCAAAACAAGCACGTTTGTGAAGCCAGCATTACTGGCCCACCTTCCGTGGAAAGCACAGAAATTGTCGCAGCCTCAGCTTAGTCTTCCTGGTCTATTAGGATAAACCTATACGGCTTCATTAGGGTTATTTTAATTTTGCCCGCACAGTAATTATGGATGTTTGAAGCCCTGGTACAGACTCATTTTGCTTGTGCCACAGAGGAGGCGGTTGCAGGGAATGCCCCTCGCCCAGCTGCCTGCTCCCCGTCCTGGCAGGACATGGGGCCAAGCAGCATCGCTGCTGCAGCTGGGGAGTGCTCTCGCACCGCTGCAGCCCAGGGGGAGAGAGGTTTGTCTCTGGTGTCCACCGCTATCAGCAAAAGTCATTCTGGATACAGTATTTGAACCCTTCATTAACTTCTGCACATCTCCGATAGGCAAGGTGCTTTTGAGCAGAGCATCTTCCTCCCCATCCTCCCACCAGCAACAGGTTAGCTCGGTAAAATAACCATGTATTTTGGGCCATGCACGTAGGCTGGCTAGCCTGGCTCTGCAAGGGACAATAACTGCTGGGCTCCAGCGGGTTCGCAAAAGGCACAGCCCTGCACATGCACCCATGCTGACCACATCTTTGGGTCGGACAGGCTGCTGCACAGGTTGCTTTCTTTCGCCATCCCCACCAAAACACAAGCTACAGGAGCACAGCAAGACTCAGGACAATGAGGCACAGATTTTTGCAAAGCCCCGCGAGCTGCAAAATCAGACAAAATGTTATTTGATCATAAAGCTCCAGTTTCCAACACTAATGTGGAAGCAGCTGGGTGCGGCATGCATGACATGGCTAGCTGGGTCATATGGGATGGAGCTGCTCCAGGGCGAGCGGATCCGAGGAGCCTCGTTAGGGTATAATAGCAGCTTTGTGGGGAAATGGCTGGAAGGGCGTTTGGAGAGCCAGCCCCTGCAGCCGAGCTGCTTGGGCTGCACATTTGCCAGAGGTAAGCGAGCCAAGAACGCAATGGGCTGTATTAGACTTGTCATCGTGGCCGGTGCTGGGGAGCAACATGCTGTAAAGAGCCATCGCTTTTGGAAACGTTTGCTCCCGGCAGCTCTTTGGGGAAGTGCTACCAGTCCCCCCCTCTCCAGCCCCGCTCCCAGTGTTTTCCCACACGTAGGCATCTGCCTCCACCACCCTCCCAGACCCCATGGTACCTGGCATGTGAGGCAGGGGGAATGTACGGTGCTGGGTGGGATGTACAGCATCACATCCTGGGGTGCTTTTCTGGGGATGCAGCTATGTAATGGAGGTGTGTACTCCAAATCCAGACCAGTCACCCAGAGGAGAAGGGGGTTATGCTCCCATTAGGGTAACTCATCAGCCACAGCTATCCTATAGCCTCACCTATACAATACCTGCTGTACGTTACAGCAACAGCTTTGAAGGCCCAGGCTGCAGATGCACGGAGACCAGACAGCAGTTTTAAGTGAAGCAAGAAACCAATGGGCAGCAACATCAACCCTCAGTTTCCCCGGGGAGAGACAGGGACCTGCAAAGGAAAGCTGCTGCCCTGGGATGGGGCAGGCGTAAGGAGCCACTTGGTATTTTCCGCTTCACCCCCCAACCTTTCCCAAGCAACTGGGTCCAGTTTCTGCTGACCTTGGAGGCTGTGCAAAGGGGGAATATAATTTTGTGTGGACGGTGTGGATTCCCTTCTTCCTGCTAAACAAGCTCTTATTTCTCTTGTCACCTTTCATGGGCTCCGTTTGGTTTTGAAAACCTGCCAGAAGAGAATAAGGAGCCGCATTCAGAGCAGATTACCTAACCTCAGAAAACAAGGCGATGCTTTTAAAGCCACCTCCACTCTGCTGACAGAGAAAGGCAAACCCAACGATGAGAGTCAACCCAGGGAAAGAAAAAAAAAAACCTGCCACCTGCATTTACTTTGTGTGACCTCTAGCTCTAACTATCGCTGGCGTAGAATAAATACAGAGGGGAGAGAAAAACACCGTGTCCTAAAGCAAACAGCAAGGACAAGCTTGATGAGAGTATTTAAGCGGTTATTAGAGAGCGCTTGATTGCAAACCTTGTAGGAGCCCCACGGAGCATGTGATGTTTGTTTTACCAGCACTTAGCAGCTGTCCTGTTAAGGAAGAGAACAAAGTGTAGGTGTTATAAAGTCAATATTGTTACAAGAAGGCGTGTGACAAAGGGCCACCGAGCTGCAGTTCAATGAAATCACTCTCTCATTGGGTTTATACAGCTTAGCTGAGGTTTATATTATTTCCCCTGAATGACTTTTCCAGATGTGTATGACATAAAAAATTAAGATCATAGACCCAACATGATTATTTCCACTGATGAGATTAATGAGTGGGTTGGGGTTTGGGGTTTTTTTTATCTTAACTAGAAGATGGATTTTTGGAATGAAACAAAAGTGTCTTTTCAAATGGTTTCACATCCCTCACAGCCCCGCTTCAGGTGGGGAGCTGCTCTCCTCCTCCCATCCCATTTTTTCCCTAAGAAATTATCCTTTAAATTGAAATTTATCCTGTTTATTGTTGCCAAGAGATGTATTGAAAAGAAAGGCCACAAATCACATTGGCATCTTCTTGACTGGCTGGCCTCTACTTAGCAACCTTCAGAAAAAATTAAAAAAAAAACCCAATAATACTTTTTTTGCACCTGGATCATTAAAGCATTAAAGCTTTTAATTGCCCATATATCCATCCCTGGGGCAGACACCTCCGAGCTGCTAGTCCATGGGGAGTTCTATTTTAACACTTGCTTTTTGATTGCAGAATTTTTGGTGGCCTTTGCCAGGAATGGTGAATTGCAGTAAAAAGAAAGACATATTCACAGAAACACCCATGCCAATAAAATGGGTATTTTCCATTATGAAAATAATTCCTTATAAAATTATGAACCAAATCACATGGAAGAAATCTGACCCCTCCTCCCCCCCAACTCAGATGTGTTGTCATCCCCCCCCACGGCAGGGCTGCTGGTTCTAAACCCCCCAGCCCTGCAGAGGCTGCGGATTCCCTGCGTGTAACCTGGAACCATTGCACAACACCCCGAAATAAAAAAGCACGGCTCGTATTTCCTGCTTCCTTCACGGGAACCGCTGGGGCAGAGCCCTTCGAGTTTTATGTGTTTAAATTCTGTTCTGACGCCACAGTCTCAGATTTGTGCTTTCAGGAGGGAGGATTAACTTTATCCTTATTGCAGCTATTAACCTCTGCCTGCAAGGACACTAGAGGTAAATGAGTAACTTCATTTCTTGGGTAACGAGAAAATATACAATACTGTCACCAATGCACACAGAGAAGTGATTTTCTTTCCATGTGTGAGAGTAAACACTTTTTTTTTTTTTTAAACACACTAGATTATTTTTTTTAAAGGAACTTCCCAGTTTGCAAATTTTCACATTTTTATTAGGCATATGCATCCATCAGGGGCTTGGCCTCCACTCCAGATCCAGAGCCACATTTTCTAATCCATAACTTATTTTTTCTCTTTATAAAACCAGAGGTGTCAAACCCAGACCTTGAGAGGAAGGTGGAAATCCAGGCTTGAATCCTAATACCGCAGCCTGACCTCTTTGCCTGTATTTCACACCTCTGGAAATACCATCAGCTAAACCCTGCTTTTCCACTTAAGCACCATTGAAAAATGAAACTATCTATAAGCTTCGCCTAGAATAACACAAAGGCTTTTGCGATACCTGCCCTGTCTGGGGGCGGGTGGAGGCATCCCACCCCAAAATCCTTTGGCCGTGCCACCTGGGGTACCGAGGTCTCCAGACCATGGGGCTGCAGGGAGCCCCTCTGAATAGCAGCAGGCAAGAAACCACAGCCCAAGAAATGGATCATTTTTTCTTGTCTGGGTTTTGCTGCATTTTCCTACCGAGTCGGTCTCCCCCCAGCTCTGCAAATAGCAGCTCTGCCTTGTTTATAAAGGCAATGTTGACATTTTGTTATAAATGGTAATGTCAATTTGATAAAGTTAATTACTTATTATTTGGAATCTAATTTGCATTGAAGGTTGAATTCATTAAAAAGCAGAACTCGTGTTTAAACAAGAGGTGTCAGAAGCAGCTGGGGGGATGTGGGAGCGGGCTGCCCAGCGCCGGCAATGGGCAGCTCCCCGCGTGTGCTGGTTCGGTGGGGTGTGCTCCAGCCCCGCTGTCAGAGGGTTTATTAACACAACAGATGAAAGCATTAACGTACTAGAGCTAAGAATTCCCAATGCAATAATGCATTCGGATAGTCCAAGCTCAAGTAAATATTTACTTTGTCTTATTTTTCAACTGAATTTCTTAAAGCGGCTGAGAAATTGCACTTTCCAACTCTGCTCTGGTTTCAAGTCCACAACAAAACACCCTTCCTGCTCATACTCATTTTAATATCAGTATTATGTTTAAAATACTTTTATTATTGCAACTTTTTTTTTGTTTTGCATTGGTTCATTCCAACGCCACTTCTTCTAAACCTCAGAAACCCAAACCCTTGCAGAAGGCCCACCCTGCCAGCGGCACTCCTTGATTTTCAGCCACCTACCATCCCTCCATCCAATAGCCCTGAAAATATTCAAACCAATTGATTTTAGCACATCACACACAGAAAGCAAGCCCCAGACCTGCTAGCCCCTAACCCAGAGCCAAAGCCACATGCACTCACCTTCCTTTCTCTAGCTAAAGACAAAAGCCACATTTCTTCGTGAACAAATTTTCTTCCTGAATCCTCTGTACTACTCAGATACCGTTACTAAAGTCTGCAGTGCATCCACCAAAATGCTGCTTAACACCCATCTCTCCTACGTGGCTAGCTGAGAATAATTTGGGGGATTCCAGCTAGAGGGTACAACAAAACCAGAGCAGCAAAGCCCCAAACCCACCACCAAACAGCAAGGCACCTCTCCAAAACTCAGCGGGCATCTTGGCAGGACCCGACCAAGCTGCCCGTCCCTTCCTCCCCTGCCAGACCCAAGGGCGAGCTGGTCCCCCCGGGCTCAGGGCAGGGGAGGAGGGAGGTATGGAAGCGCTGGTGCCCCAGCACACGACAGCCCTCCCCAGCGCCCAGGGGCCACCGTGAGGGGCTGCAGCCACAGTCCTGAGCAGTGGGCAGGGTCAGAGCTGGGGGAGACCCATTTCACCCTGGAAGCATCGAAGTGTAAGTGGTACATAGATGGGGCATTAACCTTTGCAGTGCTGACAGTCCTCCAGCCGCAGCTCCGTGTGCTGCTTTTGCTGCTCACAACCTTTCACCTGCGCACCCGAGGCCGGGGGTGCAGACCCCACAGTGTCCTAAGTGCTCTTATCCTCATCGCCTTGCACCGGCAGGCTCCGAGTCACTGCTACACCAGATTTATTGTCAAAGTGATTGCCACTGACATTTAAACCATCCTATTTTCCCTTTATCTCCTCACCCTTTTGCATTGTACCTTTTAGTGTGTAACTCCAAGCCAAGATCCTCTCACCTTGTAGCATTTAGTCTGTAGCTTGCTAGAACAAACACAACCTCGCAGGTAAGAAGCGGGTAAGTCATTTTAATGTGTTAAATACTGCCCAACACTATACACGTACAAGGCTTAACAACCGATTAGTGCAAAACAACCACGCTTAATTAGGCATATTCCAATCAGTGCTGGTAGCATGTTAAACAAGCCACCGAAAGGGAGCCTGAGCTGGTCTTGAGGAAGGGTGCAGCTGTCCCAGGGAGAAGGTATGAGATGTTTCACAGCATCACCCCTACTGCTGGAGCCTGGCCGGGGACCCAGAAGAGGAGGATGCTTCTTCAGGGACCCCCCTGCTTCTCCAGCTGCCCGCTAAAGAGGTTTTTCCTTTTCTTTCTCTTTGTTCCACACCCCACCCCAAGGAACATCAGACTCCATGGGTGCTGTCAGCAAAGGGTGCTGCAATTCACGTTTTGTGCCTCAAGTCAAATTGAGGCAAAATCCAGCTAGCTCTGTACGTGGAGCCACTTCCCTTCACTCCTGTGTTTGTCCTTGTGCTTGCTGTCATGGTTTTTAACCCGAGGGAGGAAAACACGAGAAGAACATCCTCTGCGTGCTGCCGAGGCTGTCAGACCTGAAGGGCAGCGTGCTCCATTGCAAACCCCAAGATGATGCACCTCACTCCGGACACCTTTGGCTGTCACACCTCTTTACAAGCACAGGCTTGTCTCTTCTTGCACCAGCCAGGTGGGAACATGCAACACCAGTGTTTAACCTACAATAACTGTGTATTTCCAGCAGCACCAAATAGATCTCTCCTGCGTTTGTGCCTTGGGGAACTCATGTGTCTAGAGGAGTGCCAGTAAATGATGACGCACAGCATGGGAGGTCTTCCTCTGTTTTTCCCTGTGTGCCATGAGAAGGCAGGGTGCCATGCGGCCACCCTTCTCCAGAGCATCTCCAACGCCCTCATTAACTGCTCCCAACATTTTTCTAGCTGTCCTTCAAAGGCTGCATTCCCCGAGTACGGGGGTCGTGGAGGCGTTTCAGGGCAGGCAGAGGGTTGGGTGGTGGGAGCAGAGCTGGCGACAACACGACCGAGCACCATCTGCCACCCTGTGCTGCTTGTGCGTGGACCGGCGACCATACAGGACCCACGGCACCAACATGGTGGGGATGCAGCCCCACTGGTGCTGGGGCAAAACCCCACAGCTGCTCTATGGGCTCAGGGAGGGGGGAGCACAGGGAGGGGCTGCCACGGGACCCCCAGCCCCCCTGCGCTCCCTTTGCCAGGCAGAGGCTGTACAAACTGCTGCCGGGACTTGGAGCAGCGCAAGGGAAAGGCTAATCCAAGCCCAAGAAGCTAACAAATGGTTTCAAAACATTTCCAAGTACAGCAGAAGAGCTAGTTCACTTCGAAACACAGTAGGAGACAAGATTTACTAGGCAAAGCTGATGTTACTTACTGTACACGTTCACTGTAAAGGTTAAAGCGCTGTGAGCCAATATGGGTTTAGGGGCTTCACCGTGACCCGCTGCTCCACATGCTCATTTAATTTAATTTCTCTGGCTTTTGTCTGCAGAACACCTTCTACCCCTTTCAACAGTAAAGAGCCAAAGGCCCAAAGCTAGTATATATGCCTTAGAACTCCTTGATGATGCAATCTAGTAACAAATCACTACTTAAATAATCCAGCCATTTAATCATCCAGAAATGTGTAGAAATACGAAGATTAGCATTCTATCCTAGGGAATTGTATTTTACAGGCTCTAGGTTTTTTCCTAATAAAACAAGAGCAGCTCGTGGTATTTTAAAAATAAATCCAAGTATCCAAAGCTCCAGAATAGCCAAGCTGGTAGGGCAGAAGGAGGCTTTTCCACTACCATCTAAAACTCCTTGCTCACTAATTAAAGAGTTTTCATCTGAACCACAGGTTAAAAGATAGGTTTAACTCTTGCACATCCAGTCTCAGGGACCTAACATGAATTCTTTGCAGGGGCAAACTGGGAATCAGTCTGCTGCCTTTCCCTGGGAGCTAACTCAAGGTGATCCAACTGTGCCAGTGCTAGTACCCTGCCCCTGGAAAGTGGCTCCGGCCTGGGCAAAGGACAAACTTCTTTCCTACAGAAAACAACTGTTGTTCCCCATCACCACCCAAACACCCTTTTACTCATCTTTTTATAGGTGCTTCGTCCACAAAGGTGACTATCATCAGAGACAACATAATTTTAGCATGTGGGTGGATTATTTTTAACAGCATCTGAACTCAACATAAATCAAGGCAGACATTGGAGACAAATGCTATTTCTGGGAAGCAGGGAGCAGCATGTTGGAAAAGACCATTACTTATGTGTCATTCAGACTACCGGAGCAGGTCCTGTCCGAAGGAGGATGGCCACCAGTGCTGCCGGGGGATGTCTGCACATAAGCATCTACCCTGTTTATAGGGATAAAGCCCCATCCTTCGGACAGGGGTGCTGCTGAGTTGTCACAGACGCCAGCCCTTTTTCACATCAGCTGCCCTCCCCGGTAAGATCAATGCTTTTGCCTGAAGTAGTAAGTTTCAAGGTGATTTTCATCATCCACAAGTCCTCAGACGCTGTTCCCAGCGTCGTCCCCACACAATGCCACTCTGCTCTGCCAACACAGGCTTTGCCACATGCCAGCGGTTCATCTGCTGCCATGATTTCGTGAGGGTTGCTCGTGCCTGCCAGGATTATTGCTTATAATTATTCACGCTGTGCCATGAACAGCAAGCCTCTCAGAAGAAAAGCAACTCCAATTTTTATTCCTTTGGGCAATCTAAAGCTTATTCCTGCAAATTCTTAAGAGTCAGCTTTCAGCCTTCACACCCAGCCCCTAATTACCACTCAGACCATCACCGTGGACATAGCTGGGGGGAGATGAAGGCCACCCCACCATGGACCACCCCAGGCCAGCAAGCACTGCCCACACCACAGAGCCACAATACAGGCCACACACGCTCTGCAATAATCAGGGTTGGACATGAGAAAGGGAGACCACAAAAGGGAGTGGGAAGTAGAAAACAGTTCACTGTGAGAAAGCATATTAAAAGCAAAAATAATCACTAAAAAGTGAGTTTATCCCAAGCATCCAGCAGTGGCCATTCTCTGATCCCCGCCTGCATTTTGGCAGATGCATTGTTCAGAGCCAGATGAATTCCTGCGTCTCTGTTACACACTGAGCAATGTCTGATGGAGATGGGGCAGCAGCAGAACCCGAGGTTTGTACGTCTCAGGTCAGTGCCTGCCCCTGCAGCCCATTCTGCCTCCCTGTCACACAGCGAGGACAAGGCAGCAGCACCAAGCGCCCAACTCTGCCTGCTGCCAGCATGGCTCACATGCCTTCAGGCAGCATTGCTTGACAGGCACAGCCAAAGCATAGATGTTCTGCGATGACTTCGAAGCAAAAGTTGACTTCCACTTCAGACAGCCTCCCTAGATAGTCAGGTTTTTTTGGCCATGCCTTTGATCCCTCTCTGCAAATAGCTTCCACCAGGCAACAGAGGAGGATCAGGAGACTGACAGTCCCCGATGGAGAGGCCAGGCTGAGAACAGCTGTAGCCGTTCGGGTCAGGGTCGGAGCATGTCAGCATGCAAGTGTGAAGCACGCACAGGAGCTGCCAGGTCCAAAAGCAAACAGGCTTCTCCGTATCAGCTTTTTCCTCCCCTGCTCTCTGGCAGCCTGCCTAGCACACAGGCTGGGTTCAGCCAGAACGCTTTTCACAGCGGCAGAGTGCAGGCACCTTTTTTTTTTTTTTGCAAAGCACTTGGCAAGAAGAGCAGGCAGGCTAGCGAGGTAGGCAGTAAAACCCCGTTAACTTCACTGGGAAGAGTTCAGCTAATCCTACAGGCTTCTGGTACTTACATCCTTAACAGTGATTCACTGCTGCGGACACAGAGGGGCAGAACACGACCTGGAAAGAAGATTGGTGTCCTGAACTTTCATACCCTACCTTGACCCGTTTTCGACAGCAGACTTTGGAACAGTCCCAGTCCAAGAACAGCTCTAATCCAGCTCACTGTGTCTACAATTTCAAGGTTGAGCCTGCATGTTATTCTTCTGCTTTTCATTACTCAGCAGAGGCTGCAGCCAATTAATGCCAAGAACATCCAAGCAACACAGGCAACAGAGTCCAGAGCCTTCACCTTTTGCCAGCAGGAAACTCTGACGATTCAGAACTGGCAGGAAGATCAGGCAGCGTTAGCTGCAGACTTCAGCCCGTTGCGGTAGGAATTTGTTACCTCAAAAGGTAAACATAAATTCATTTCAGTATTCCTGACAAATGCTGGCTTGCTAAGGAGCTAAAGGATAAGCAAACTGACTGAAATTCTTCTCTGACACCAGGCTTGCTCACAGAGCAGGGCATCCACTGCTCATCAGCTCTCTTCCAGAGAGAAGCAGCTGACTGGAAGTGCTGAAATTTTGCAGGCTTCCAGCTGCATGAACCAGAAATCGCAGAAACAAGCCTCAGAACAAAGGCACTGAATAGCTTTTCACCAGCAGGCTACAAGCCTTTGCAAAATAGCATGATGCATCACGCTGGAGTATGGTATGCTCCTGTTGGCCAACAGAAGGACTGGCAGAAACAAGAAGGACCTGCCATGAACCCTGTTTAAATGAAGAAAAGCACTAATCACACAGATTATCATACCTTTACATCACACTGGTTACTTTGTTTCCACGTATAACTGAGTTCTCCTCAGCAACAGGTTCAAGCATCCCAAGAGGGAGGCAAGTGGGCAGCTGCCTCTACCAAGCACAGAGCAAACAGATCCCGAGCAAACATTCCTGCTGCTGACAGCAAGACCCCAAGATGCCCTTGAGGTTAGAACCCCTGCTCTATAAATCGCTCCAGCCCAATAAATTGCTCTATTATTGGGCAATAACAAATTCAGGGCTAAACCCCCCCCCCGCCCCACCAAAAGCTTGCCCGCTAGAAACGAACTTCGAGTTACTCCGTAGGGCTAATTCCTTAACCGCTCTTGGAAAATGTTAGCAGCAATCAGTGCAAAGCTCAAGGGGAAAATAAAGGAAGGTATACATGTACTGCAAAGAAAAAAAAAAAGCTGAATTTCCAAAGATGAAAATTTTTCCCAAAAGCCCACTTGCTTCAGAAAGGCTTTTCCATCCTCACTGACAGCAGACTGGTGGGAGCCGGCTCTGGCCAACATCAAGCAGTCAGCCTCGTTCAGCTATTTCACAGAGGAGCATTGGTACAGGCAACCCTCCTACTGCGTGCTGCTGTTTGCTTTAACGCTTCCCACTGAATGTCAACGGAGACTAAAGAACGACAAGTACACAAAGATACCCACAATAAATGCCAGCCCTTGTTAGCTGAGTAAATTGTGTGCTTAGCTGAGTCTTAGAGGAATCTTTGCAGAGTAAACACTGCCAGTACTATGTGCGAGGGTAAATATGCGAAGAATACGCAAAGACATGAAGAACGACTTCAGAGGAATGCAATTGAGTGGCATGGAATGCAACTCTGCTAATGGAAAAGCATTGCTAGACCTGGGCTAGTAAACTGAGCTCGATGGGCATGCTGAGCTCCCCCTGCCACTGCTGCCGCAAGAGTCCCCGCGTCTTCTCTTCCCCCAAGTTAACAGTCTTCACGAGATGAGCGCGAGTCATCATCCAAGTTCTGTTTCTTTCCAAACATGAACCCAGGGCAGCTTGCAAAGCTCGTTCTCACTCATTAGGTTTTAATCTTTAAAGTTATCTATGGCATCCATCACAGGAGGTAATAATAGCATTTGAGTAATTAAAGACGTAACTAAGATAGGAGGGAGGTGCAGTATGGTTGTGTTGGCTGCACAGGGGTGATGACTAGTCAAGACTTCAAGCCAGAAAGAGCAGCCCAGCCTTCACCCTACCCTTAAATTCTGCTTGGAGGCACGAGGCAGCACAGTTAGCTCAGCGATAGACCTCAAAGGCAGTTGAAGCACATGAAGAACAAGTCACAGACTCGAGATGAGTTGTTACCATGCTGCCACCTTCCTTACAGCACTGGCAAGGACAGATATCTTCCTCATCAAGGTCTTATATTTGCGCTTTTGATTAACCTTTATAATAGGACAAGGTGGCTGCAGTGACCATTTTGTTTGTGCTTAACAGCTTTCTCCTTCAAAACACGAAAATTCTGAGCAAAGCTCTTGCAAAACATTGTGCATCAAAATATAGACCTTGGCAACGACTGAGAAACAAACACTTTGGCTATGTGTCCTTTGCCACCACTGATACAAAAACCAGCATTTTGAGAGCTAATTCAGAATGCCTTTCCCATTGCTTTTGAAGCAACCCAAATGAAGCCCTGCTCTGTAGCTAACTATATTTCCTTTACAAAGTTCTGAGTATCAGTTTCTCATCTCCCTCCCAGGTTTCCCCAGTAACACTTTCAATATGACTTACACTGATGACAGGATGATTGAATCCAAATCAAAGAGATAATGCATTTGACAGCTTGCTCATCATCAATAGGAGATTAATTATTTTAGTCTATGTGAAGGAGTTAATTTAAATGCCAGAAATAGGAGCATAGGCCTTGTTTAAGTTTCTTTCATCGTTATTTCTGTTGGCTGCCCCTCCTATCCCTATCCTTCCACAGGGTAGCAGCAGGGAATCACTGCCCAGGTTAGGGATGTCCTGACACCGCAAGGTGGAAAAAAAGGAATTCCCTGCCCCATGCCCAGGGCAAAGCCTACTTCCCTGCAGGGCAGAGGAAGAGGGATCCAGGCCCAGCCCCTGATGGTTATTCCACACCATCTAGTGGCATTAGCTCACCATGCAGCTCGGCTTCCCACCACTCCATTGCCAGGCAGCGTGGGATTTGCCTGTTGAGCTCAAGTTCACAGAAGCCTCTTAAACAAACCCACACGTTTCTTCAGGCTGGTTTGTCCCCTCATCGGTTTTTCTTCCGTTCTTAGGCACTACATTTAACTAATTAGTCAGGCAGTAAATAAAAGCAAAACTGTACTTCAACCAGCATCCTGAACACACATTGGACAAATGCATGCCTGCCACACAAAGCTTGTAGCTTTTTCAGGTAGGACTTCTTGTTTCCCAGACCACGGCGGAAAGCCTCTGAAACCATTAAGCAGCGCTGCCTGCTCAAGAAAATAGAATAATGATGCTCCGTCTTGTGTGTTCTCAGAGTGATTATGATCAAGCCTGCTTTTAGCTAGGTGATTGCTAAGACTACCACAGCAGACAGTGTTAGCACTAGCCATTCCTGCTGCTGTACAGCTTTCTGCTCCAGCTGCAGGCCTAGGAGACCTGTGGAAAAGATGACGTTTCTTTAGAACATAAGCCTTTTCATGGCCTACCCAAAAATAAATTTGTTTATAGCAGCTATGAACAGGCACTCAGATTGGTCATTTTCTTCCTTAAAAAAAAAAGTTTTAAAAAAATCCCCTAGGCTTTATAAAAATGCTTTTTAAACTACTTAGTAACAAAAGCATTTTCTTATGCTGGAAGAAGCTCAAAGCTTCAATATCTTTTAACAAGGCAGTCAGTCATTCAGAATGGAACCAAGTGCCCTTGAAAGCAATTTGCAGACATGAAGATAAGGTTGTCCAAAACATATCTTGGGATCCAAGCAGATTCCTTGGTTTAAACTTCAGAAGTATCCCTAAAAGTGCATTCATTCATAGCTCTTTGCACAAGACACAGTCAAGATGCTGCGACGCTTACCTTAGTTTCTGTAGCTTAGCATTCCCATAAGTAACAAGAACATGGTTTGCAAGAGCCATTGAATAAAAGTATTTATTTTAACATGTTTGCAGAACAACACATACAAAGTTCTCACCATATCTGTGAGCAAATTACCCTTTTACCCCATATCTACAGATGTAAAACATTTATTTACTTGCACTACAAAATAAAGTAGATCTGATGTCAAGTCACCATTACTCATCATATCAGTATTCTTGCTTCGTTACTATGAAGGTTTGAAGATTGAAATGTTTTCACAAGCTGATATGCATATTAAATAATCAAAGGTAATTCTTTCAAGAAGAAATCCATATTACCAAGCTGTTGCTAGTTATAATAAAATATGAAATGGCATAGAAACACGCTTAAAGTGCGTTACTGCATCTAAATAAATAGCAGCATTTATGCCTCTTCAAAACAGAGGACCTGACGAGGAAGGGATAGTAACCAGGACAGAAGTATTTTGCCCTATAAAAAGAAAAAAAAAAAGAAAAAATACGCAAGGCAAAAGCCTTGTGTCATTAGCCTATAAAGATACAGCTTAATAACAAGGGCTTCATACATACGAGACAGAAGGTGTTCTTCAGAAGTCCAGAGGACACAATGGCAGAACCTCCCTACATCTATTGAAAATATACACACCCACACATAGGCTTCTTTGGGATTGCAAGAAGTATCTCCCATTTAACCATTGCCTAGCACAGGCCGTTACATAAATATAAGCCTGTAGTGATTGTTAACAAGGCAGTTTTTATCAAGTTTATCACTGGCAGCAGATATTACATCAGTCTGATAAAATCAAGAGGATTCCAACGCAGTAGTACATTAAGTTCATGGCTTTCTTCGCCTAAAAAAGGAAAGAAAAAGCCACAAACAACTTTCAGATTTTACACAGCAGCAGTTTTCCTTAGCAGTAGTCAATAGCCTATTTACTTATTCTGCTGTATACGTCTCTCACACCTCCTATGCCAAGAAATGCAACAATTAACACAAGAAAGCTAAAGAGCTTATTTATCAAGAAACACTTGTATTTTGCTTTCTTTTTTAGACAACCATGAGCATAAAACAAATTTTTATTTAAATTATTTAATAAGTTTTTAATACAAGCTCCAACTCAACACAGAGGCAAACTAAAGGATTTACTACTGTATTACAAGGCTGTAAGTAGCAGTAGCCACCTTGAGCAGGTCCCAGTTTCTAATAAGAGATGTAATAAAGTATATGCTAGCATGATGAGAGGCACAAATTTGTCACCTTATCTGGAAGGGGGATTACTGGTTTCAGATACTCTCCAAAATATCCTTCCACCGTAGTTCTAAGCTTTTTGGATTCCAAATGCAGTAAGTTTAGTTGATTTTGGCTTCATAGAAACCTCTTTACCTCTTCAGCCCCTCTCCTGCCTGTAAACATCTCTTGCAAAACTGCAAATTTTATTCCCCTGAGCTGAATAGGTGACTTCCAGAGCACTGCCAGCATCTATGTGCAAGAGGACAAATCTGGATATTGAATTCTGTTCTGCAACACCTAGTTTAACAAAACTATCTTATCTGAAGCATTTCTTTTGTCAATAAAGTGTTTTGTTAGACATGGGGGCTCAAGTGTTGGGCACTAGCCTTACAAACTGCAGGATCATCTGGATCTTTTGCTAGAAGTTGGGACTTCTGATTTGGTAAGCTTGCATTTATGTGTGCAACCGCCACTGATCCCACCATGGGAAAGAATGGTAAGACAGCCCTGAGGAATTCAGACTGTTATCTATGCATTTGAAAAAGCAGAAAGTTTCTTCTAGCATGACTAGAGTCCATGCTTCCTTAGCAGGTGCCTTGACAATTACACAGCAGGTAGCAGCTGGAATATGAGCTACATTCAAGTATACCATTAGGTATATCCCACAGTTGCCTCGGTTTCCTCCTCCCTAAACCATATTGAAATGAATAGTAAGGTATTTGTAACCTTATTTAATTTAAATTTATCTAAAGATATAAAAATGAATACATTTTACTACATCAGCACCTGACAGAGGCTAGGGAGGCAGAAGAAGAGGGTATACAGCTTAGCACCTTGTCCTTGCAATCCCTAACCCTATGCCAGTCTGGACCTGCTAGGCATCCTACAGTTCCCACCTTTTCACAGTCAAGATAGCACAAGATCAAACTTGACATTCTGCTTACTACACTGAATGCCAGACTTTGACCCAGAAGACAAGTTAATATTTCTGCTTAGAGTCTCCTACTGATCTACCCTGTCACCAGTTTCCAACATTGAATAAGTCTGCTTATCCTACAGCATTAAGGAGGTATGCACCCCAAACCTAAAGCAGGAAGGGCAGCAAGGTCAAGGGGGGGGGGGGGAGTTCTCACTTTAGATATTGTCAGGAAAGAGATCACAATGCCCCAGCTACAAAGGAGAGCTGCACTTACTTGGGCTGAGCATGATGCTGATATCCAGGTCCAAGAGCTGATCCTGCCCTCATCTCCACTGCCACGGAACACTAAGACACAGAAAATCAGTCTTCACTGCTAACCCCCCACCTAGCTATCAGCATTACCCCAAATTCTCATCCAGACCAAGCATGAGATGTCCCCCTTCTTCCTTTTTAGCTTACCCTGGTTTCTACATCAGTCCACTCAGAGTCTGCAGCATCCTCAGGTGGGTCAGGATTGGAAGGGGATGATCTTCGCTTTCGACTGAAAGAAGTATATGGGGAAAAAAAAGAAGTTACAAGTGTCATGTATTTTGGCAGATTCTCATACAGGAGAGAATACATTCATACTTTCTAAATAAATACCTTGGTCTCAAGCAGCAGACCAAAATTAAAAGCAGCTACAGTATCTATAAAGCCTCTACGAGTTACTCTTACATGATTTCAAGTTAGATGCAACAACTTTATGTTCAATTATTTGGACCAGAAGCGGTTACATATGCACAATTGAAGTTGCATATCTCCAGCAGTGTCAGAACCTAAAATTAAGACCACAACTCACCCGGTTGGAGATTCTTGCTTTAGAGTCTCTATCTCTGTGAACTGTACAGCCTGTCCACCACCCCTGGTTTTGAAAACATCGCCCTGGAAACAAAAAGCAGTTAAAGTAGTTAAGGTACAGTCACTAGGTCAGTATGATAGCTACAGCACCGGTTTCACATGAAAACTTAGGTGCTTACAACTGTCATTTCCTTGCAGGTTAGTAGCCAGCTAGCATATGTGCACAAATACACTCTGCCCCGTTGTATATCTTCTCTTATTAAACACAGGACAATAAAGAGTGAACACCATCTATTCTGATGATCATGCAAGATACCCATAGACCAGTCACTATGATGACAAAGATTTCTGTATGATAATGATGACCAAGTAATACTACAGAAAACATGTCATAGGCTTAGTTCCATTCCACAGCATGAACAGATATGTGGTCAGCTATGCAAGCCTTTGCTTTTGGCAACATCGCTGGAATGTACAAGGTTACCTTACAGGAGTAAGAGCTTTTTTTAAAACTCAAAGAAAAAAGACAATATTGGAAGGCCTGTGACTGTAGGAAAAATAAACCAAAAGCCTCTTGCTACAAATTACGAAGAGGTCTCAGTTTGCCTTCGGTAAGTACAGTCAGTGTTTTGGGACACAAACATCGCAAGCTTTCAAAGTGTAGGCTGTCTCACCAATTTGTTTGTCAGTTGACTACTAGAAATTATGTCCTGGAGCATTCGAGCATCCATCACTGCAGCAAGCTTACTCATACTGCTAGTGGAAATCAAATAATATCACTCCAACAAGACTGACTCCACAAGATTAGCTGCAGCCACAAGTCTAAGAAACTTTCATTACAAATGGATTATTGCATTTTACTAGAGGAAAAAAAAAAAACCAACAAACCACCTTAATTACTTTCAAGGAAAACAGTGACCGAGATAAACAAGCTTGTAAAGGTTTTTATGAAGTAATGACAAAGTTCAAGAAAAGTATTTTCAGACTCTAAAAGCTCCCTTAAATCCAACTGCACAAAACTTTCAAATCAAATCTCTTAGAAGATTGAGTCAAACATACCCTTTCACAAGCCAGTAAGCCTGTAACACAAATACATTGCCAGAAATAGGTTTTGACAGGGTTATCACAAGTTTACAACAAAGGCGTTTGCTTTACCTTAATTAGTTTTGTTTCAATCTCCCCATCAGAGGCTAGCTCCTGGTGTGTCAGCATATACTTGTCACACTTAGCTAGTGCCTTTTCACTTGCAGCCGCTACTGTGATGGCATGAGGGACATGTGGCTGCATGACTGTTTCAGTGGGCAGATTAGAGGGTGGCTTATGATCTACCCATCTCTCCCCAGCTGAGCGCGACCGTCTGTGTCTGAGGCGAACTGGAGGTGCATTCTGATCAGAGTGGAAGAGAATCAGAAGAAATCAGCACACAGTAAATCTCTCGGAGGTTATCATTAGCAGAAGTGAACTTTGCAGGTCTGGTTAAGATACGTTTGTATGAAGATCAAAGCTTTATTCCTAAAGTGTTTTCAGAGTGCATCCTGAAAGGCACCATTACCAAGAGCCTTGCATAAAATTATTAACAGATTATTTCTGTGCCAATTCCCATTTCTTGTAAATTTTAGGTAAGTGTTATATCCAATCTCTTGCATTCCATACCTAGTAAGAGTTTCCTCAAGGAGGATATTCCTCAAGAATATATTATTTTTGGTAATGCTTCTCCTGAGTTTCCAAATCAAAACAGATTGCTACAAACATATTAACCGACCAGAAAAGAGACATTTGTTTCCATGGATGCATTCATGAATCAAAATGTATTTTTGAGGTAGCAAAGGAAGCAGACTGAGTATGGATTGCCAACATCTCTAAAGGATGCAAGACCTCATAACATTTCTGAGTAAATAGAGCAGAGGAAGCATCCCCTGCGCTAGTGCTATCACTTCTGAACTCAGCTGTTGGAAATCCATGAAAAATGATTGAAGTTCTTGTATTTTTATTGTATGAACATTATTGTCAGTTGCTCAGGAAAATCAGAACATTCTGAAAACTTGTTTAAAAACAAAAACCTGGGTCCCTTCAAGATCTTTGAATGGGCTTTTGAAAGAGTATTTGTAGACTCTCTCTGTTCTATTTACACACTAATTTGAGACACCTCTGAATCATGGTGAGGTCAATATCCCAAACCTATGAATGCAAATCCCATCCACTGTATTTTCAGATGATGAGCATCAATTAGGATTTCTTTGACCAACAGACAAGAGATTGGCTGCACGCTCTACAGATAAAACCTCTTACAAGGCTAAAGCAGCTCTTAAAAATTAAACATATATAGGGAAGTGTGGCTTTCAGCAAAAAATCTTCCATTAAAATAAAAAAAACCCCACAACATCCCCCGCCCCCCCCCCCCAAAAAAACCCCAAAACACAAAACACACTTCAGTACTTTCTTCCCCCACTTTTAGTGGGCAAGTACTTATTTCTGTTGACGGCTTTTTGAAACAATTCTGCCAAGGTGCCTTAGAAGTTATGTTGTAAGGAGAGGGCATGCTACTACTGGTCACATTTTACTGTGGCAGAGACCACATCCCTTACTCTGCTGACAGTGGTTCATGTATTAGTTAGTTGGAATAGCATTTGCTTAAAAGCATGCCCCTGACTTCAAAGGCCCAGCAAGTGACAGAAATCTTGAGAATACTCTCAAAAATAAATTGTACCATGATAAACTTTCCTCCTCTTTAGAAGCTCTCTCAAGAGGCTGGAGTTGTACAATTCTCTTCGATTTACCTGAGCCACTGTGACACCACTATAATGTGATAGAGACACCACCAATACAAACATTTGCATGCACCAGTTTAATGAAGAAAAAGTCTCCCACCTGTAAGCAAAGCCCCCAGTTTTAACGCAGATGTGAAAGTTAGGGAAGACTATTCTAAGAGAGTGAAAGTTAACAGTCTCACAAGTGAGATGTTTGTCCAAGCACTATGTCCAGTAGACATTTGCAGATATGGCTTATAAGACCACCTTTTAAGCTGCCCAAACAGACTATGGTAAATTACAGGCTGCAAGATAGATCTGAAGAGACAGACACAAGTTAAAACACAAGGACATTCATAGCTAGAGAAAAAGTCTAGCTAGTTCAGCATTCCTTACCAGTGCCATCTAGGTGCCAGCAAGAAATACACACACTGCTTTTAAGGAGTTTCCAAACGTCAAGTTAAGAAGTCAAAGAGAATGAGTAGACTCATTTTCGAAACAGTACTGTCCTATGAGAAATACATTTAGGGGAAAACTCCAATCTATGTTAGGGGTGCTCAATGTAAGGGAGCAGTTGTAATGAGCTTTTAAGTCAGACTAAGCAATGCTACATTTAGCTTTTGACAGGAGCAGCACTAACCCTGCAGCATTGATCCTCTTCTATTTCTAGCTCATCTCTACGCCTGGGAACCTCAATGACTCCAGTCCAGCACATCCCTCGCCTTCTGTCTGAGGTGTTATAGTCTCTACTTTGTTCTGGTTCTTGTTGTCTACTCCTTGCATTAGAAGTGCCACTGGTATGCTTGTGCGAAGGGGTTTTCTGCTCCCATTCCATAACACAGGATGCCACAGAAATGCTGCTACAAGAATTAGAACGTCTATGCACCTGCGGGTTGCTCATGTGCCGCTGTTAGAGACCCAAGTAATAAAGTTACTAGAAGGCTAGAGAGAACAGGAAAGAAATTAGCAAACATACAGAACTGTCAACTTATAAGGCAATAAAACAATGAATACTGACAATGTGCAGGATGCCAATTCAGCTCTTCAAGCTTATTGTTTTGGAGAGGTATTGTGTTGCAGTGACAGCATCAAGAATCAGCTGTTCCTCCAATACTAGAGTAGCATTAGAAGGTAGGAGCACGAATAAAGAGCACTGATAAATACAACAGGAGACAAAGAATTCAAAGCAAGTTTAAGTTAGGCAAATTCTGTGCTTGGGAACTATTTTCTAGCCTCTAAAGAGAATTGGCCTGCACTTCAGTTCATTCTTATAAATATTCTTTTCCCTATATCAAGAAGTGTTTTAAAGGCAACTTACGGGTGCTGGTGAAGGAGACACTGATCTCTGAACAGGCTTCTCTCGGTCTCTCTCCCGTGAAGGTCTCTCTGGTTTTTCATTTTTTGGTTCAGTAACAATAGCCTTCAGCTGCTTCAGTTTTTCATCTTTGACCCAAAGTTTGTTCTGCATCTCCAGCTGCTTTGCTGCTACACGACGCTCCTACAAAGACAAGTGAGGACAAGCATGAAGTACGTTACACGAAAGAACAAGCAATTGTGCTGAAGGTTTGAAGGGAATTGCATATTCCACGTGGAATGAAATTCTTCCCCACTGAGATACAAGCTATTGGAGATAACGACATATCAAGCTAAAGACTTTCCAGATTATAAAATAATACATTTGATGCCATAACCATTTTGCTTCCTAAATTATGACAAATGGAAACATGTCCAACTATAGTTCTATCAATCATCCTGAAGTAGTAAACAGTCCTGCAGTAGGAAAAGTTAATCCCTCAGATTTCCTTTCCTTATTGCTTGTCAAGTGGATAGCTGAGCAAGAGTTTACATGAGGATAAAGGGGAAACCCTGTCACTAGGCTTCTACCGAGAACCCACAGAACAAGGGAATCACTCCTTAGTTAGAGTGCCACTAACCCAAAAGAACAAATTCTAGACATTGAAATGAAGTGACACAGTGCTTAAGAGGGCTGCTCTAACTGCACCAAAAGTCCTTGAGGAATTTATTTTATCATACCATATTTATAAAATTTAATTTCAAAATGTCCGTTCCATGTCCATAATTAAAGCCAAACACACCTCCATTCTTAATGGTACTACTATATAAAAAACCATCACAAAAACAAGCCAGCCAGCTCCCCCCAGCATTGCTCCATTACCCATTTCTAATAAATATGGCAGTGTACTTACACACTCCTTCTCCCATTTCATGGTTGTTTCTGCCACCATGCCTTGCAATCGTGCCTCCAACCTACGCTTGTCAGAAGCCTGACGTTGCAATTTCTGGCTCTTGCTTTCTAGTTCTTGCTGAAGATTACGCTTGTCTTCTTCATAAATTGTTGCAGTTTTCTCCAAAATCTCAATCTGGAGGAAGAGAGGAAGGACATGGCTATGCTTTTTAGAAGTGCAACCATCTAAGCGCAGAATTGCTAGTTATATTTGACTGTTAACATATACTAGAATATATTAGCTGTTGTGCAAATACACCCAGAGAAATAGTCCACATTCTAAAAGGTTTCAGAAATTTTACAACTTTAAGTTGCCCTTCTTAATGTATTAAGAAAAGTCTTACCTCATAAGAAAAGCCAAAAAACTAAGTGTTCAGTAAAGTTCCCCACAAAATACTTCTAATCTTTTTTCTGATATCCACCTTGCAAGCAACTTCAGATGTCCAGAAGCTTGCTAAATGGTACATAGAAAATGCGTTTTGTGCTTAGTTTTAGACAATGAAAAAAACTCACCTTGTATTCCAAAGTTTTAATTTTCTTCTCCAGGCGTTCTAGCTCCATTTTCTGTCCTGCTATTGTTTTCTCTTTCTCAGACAGTTTCCCTTGAATATAGTTTTCCTTGGATACAATACTGGAGTCAAAATCTTGCAGCATTGTTTTAAATGCAAGCACTGCAAGAGAATTGATATTTTATCTTCTCACCATATCTCTATAATATCAAAAGCAGTTCTGTTTTTCTCCTACCAATTTAACACTACCAGCTATTTCGTTACCTCAAAAAAAAAGGGGGGTTTTAAGTGATCGATCTAGACAAGATTCTTATCTCATGTTGGCACAGAAGAGATCCCTTGAGTAGCAGTAATAAGGGCACCAAAAAAAAAAAAAATCTAGTTCCACACTGATATTCAAATTCTTACCGTTTTTGGCAAACTCCTCTGACAACATTTGTCGTAGTTTATGGCGTTTTTCCAGGACTTCAATAAGCTTTGGAAGTGTTTGATCATCATTAACATCCAATAGCTCACATGAAGGCAATGGAGGAAAGTTCTGCAAAAACATTTCTGAAACAGATTGCTCTTCTGTTTCTGCAAGATTAAAGCCAAGAAAGTCTGTCAGCAAGCTACAGAACAGAAAAATTCCATTTGACAATGCACACCCACAGATCATTCATTCCACAGTACCATGAAGTAGACAGAACTTAGAATAATTAATGATAACTAGAAGTTTTCAGAGGAGATAACAGTGTGGAGAAAAAAATTAAATGTGGCATTCTTGATTCATTGCTTTATAAAACTTCCAGGCAACTCTTGATTTCTAAAGTAGGCCCTAAGCATACAGAAACATCAAAATATCATCTTCAGCCCAATTTCCTTTCAGGAGCTGCAATAATGGGACCATGAATTCAGTTCATCACCAATAACAAAGAATTACCTCAATACATACACAGCAACTGGGTTTATACTACAAGTAGCACTGCAGTATGAGAAGAGCAATGCCTATTGCAGAGAAGGCACACAACTAGCAGTTAAGTGAAGTTCCTTTTGCAGTTCCAAGGCTCAAATAATTTGCTTTAAAATGGCCTTCAACTCCTAACAGAAAAAACTGTGCTGTAATCTCCTAGCATTCCAGCATTTACCTCCATTTATTGGGCCACCCCGCATCTCCAATTTCCGGGAGAGTTCCTCTCTGAAGGCCTGATTCCTAAAGCGCCGTCCTGGTGTTAAGCCACAGAGCGGTCTATCAACAGGTCTTGCAACTTCAACTTCCTGGGTCATTTCTGCAAAGCGCATGACTTGCTACAAAAGAACAAAAGCAAGCTTAACAACAAAACTAACCAGAAGCAGTCCAATGTAAGTTTGAAAGTGATATTTTTAGGTCAATATTAGAGGAGACATTATCAAGCTATAATCTCAAGTAGTTCCCAGCTAGATAGCTTGTGATTCTAAAGTGGAGCATCCAGAAACCTTCCCGTAATAGCTCCCCAACCTCAGTCCCAAGGAACCATGAAACCGACTGTGCAGATAGCTGAAGTTTTGCAAGTACTGTCATAGTAGGGATTAAGCACCTAAATATGGCTATTTGGACTTCTGCAGGTAAGAGAAACTTTTCCTATTTTACAAGCAAGTAGCAGTTGTCATTTTTAAGAGGAAAAACAAGACTTAGAGGGCACATTTGCCCTACAATATTGTATTTGATTACCTGATGTGCCCAAGCAACAAAAATTCTTTCCTCTCCTCTACTAAAGAAGTACAAGAATTCAGTGATAAACATGAAAAAGAGGAAGGAATGAGGTAAGATCTGCAAGGAAGTTACCAAGCTTTCCTCGTAGTCCTCAGCTTTAGGGTTAACGCACACAATCATACGCACTTTTCCTTCACCATCAAAATAGTTCTTGAAGAGATGAGTCAGTTTGGAATCTCTGTACGGAACCATCTTAAAATAAAGTAAATGAAAGATCTAGTAAGCTTTCATTATACCAGATCTTCATCAGATCAATAGATAATTAGATAATGGGTTGCATACCTTATTTGTTCCATACATCTGGTTTTCCCGTAGAACTTCTATACATGTTCTTAATGTCATTAGTGACTGATTAATATTACCTTAAAAAAAAAAGCAAACACACACAAGACAAAAAACTCTATAAGCAGCCATTTGGATCATGTTCCCAAATTATTTAGCAGTTTACTTAAGAATAAATTGCCTGGACTTAAGTTATTTGTAACAAATATAACTACTCTAATTAACTGAAGTATCAGAATAACTGCTACTAAAAACTTTTGGTTTCCAAACTGGAGGATTTAAGGTCATCAGATCAGACAACTGAACGTCATAACAGAACCCTTCAATTGTTCCTATGATGTGTTTACTAGGAGACAAGACTAATATGAGCATATATTAGCACATAAAATTACCAGGCTCTCTAAAAGGTGGTACATACCTGCTTCTCGCAACCTGTTACCTTCAGCTTTTGTTCTATTAGTTCTTTCACTTCCAGCCAGATCAACTAAAGACAGCTGGCTTAAAGTGATCTGTTCTTTCTCCTGTTACAGAAAACAAATTATGTTAGGCTAATGATTAGCTCTATATTCCTTCTAACAGGGTGGTGGTGGGGGAACACCCCACCCCCCAAACCTAAACCAGCATGCACACTTAAAAAGAGTATGTGTTGCGCCTTTAAATAAAGACTGAGGGTGTTTTTCTAGCCCTTAGTGCAAGAAGCTGTGCACCACTAGCTTTTTTTGTGAACAAGTTTAGCAGATCCCTTCTGTCTTGGGCCACAAGGTAGATATAACAGCTGTGCTCATTCAAATCCTTCAAGTTTATGATTAGCAGTTTTTGCTCAAAAGAAGTAGAGGTAAAAATCAAAGGAATAAGCAGCTTCGCACTCTATTTTAACGCCCTACTTTCATTCTGTCACAGACTCGAACTCGAATAATTTTGATTTCCTTCAAAGTGAAATTGCTAACGCTCAAGACACAGTAACTGTTTCAGTAGGCCATGCTGCAAGGCTCACCACCTTTTCTAACCTACATATATAGATGCATACGCGCGCAGAGCTCTCCTTTTAATGTCCTCCCCTGGAATTCACCTGTAGCACATTATCTCCATCTGCATCCAGGGGTGCCTGAGCCAACTTTATTATAAAAACACTGTGAGAGCGACTAGATTCTCGATTCAGCTGAGTGTTCGCAATACGCCGCTTCTTTTGACCTGTTTAGAACAACAAAAACAATCCCTCCAAAAAACTGTTTTATTTAACAGACTTGCCACCTGGCAAAGCCAATTCTGTTTTCAGCATAATACCATAAAGGATTACACATCTGTACTGAATTTAAGAAGTTATATTCTAAGATTTACCTCTCCAAAACACTTCAAAAGCTTCTTCTGTAGATTTCACCTCTACTTCTGTGCATCCTGTGACATACATGTTGTGATTCTGGTCCTCACGAAGTATTTTGGACTGTGGAGGTCTTAAGGACAAGGAGGAAATAAAACAAACAAAAGAACACTAAAATTGAGTGGAGTTTTCTGTACAACATCGTGCCATGCAAATTTTCTTTTGTTTAAGTACAAAATTCAGACTGGACATGTCAATTATCCATACAGCAGGTGGAAGAGGAAGTACAAGTACATGGACACACATTCAGCCAAGATTAGTTACATTTCAGCTACTGCTTTAATTTAGAAGTTAGGTTTAATTGCAATTCTCATTGGAAATCATGGGTTTGGGTGGCAGCTATTGTTTTTCTACATGCATACAGAAGCAAGATGGCTTCAACAGCGTTCGATATTCACTAGTAAAGCAAGAAGAGATAGGGAGTCTGCATTTATTTTCTGCTTCTACTAATAGGAAATTTCACTTTTCAATATTGGGAATAATATGCTTATGCACATACATAAAGTCACCATTTCGCACAGGAGTGTTGCAACTGTTCCACCTACCAAAAAGACAGGGTTAAAAATATTAAGTCATTCAGCTTGTGTCTAAAATCTTGTCATATATAATATACTGTTGTTTCCATAAATAGAAATAACCCCAGATTCTCCGTAGGCTGATTTTTGGACATAAGCACAATACTAAACCAAATAATTTTATTATTCTTTAAAAAGCATTCACAGACATTCAAACCCTTTTCAAATCAGTACCCTGGAGACAGCTTTTGAGGTTTCAGAGACATAGCATGTTTTGCTGTAGATAGTCTTTGTAAATCAGCCAACTCCTTAATTAACACATGTACCGTTGGACAGGCATAGGGCTTTCTTTAATGGACTTAGAATTTTAAAAAAATGTATTCTAAGTTCAATTTGCAGACTGTTTTTTCTGACAGTCTCAAGATTTACCGATTTTAGACATCAGCTAAATACACACCTTTCCAAAAAATACTCGGAATTTCATTTATAAGACAATTCATTTCTGTTTTTATGGAAATTACTAACATCGAGTGAAATAATATGCAAATTTGCATTAACTGTAAAGCAACAACAAAATAGCTACTTTTGCCCAATACGCTGTTTCCAGGAAAAGTGTCAGCTAAGGAGTGGCTTACTCTACAAGTTGCAGTCACCTGCTAGGAACAGTACTCACAGAATAGCACAAATAGACTTAGAATCTCAGTGGGATACAACACACTGCCTAACAAATTAAATATTTGCTTATTAATCTCCCATTATAATGGGGAAGGCAGCACCAAGTCTTAGCAGCAACAGAACAACCATCAGTACTTGGCACACTTAAATACTATTGTCTGGATTCCTTTGCCATCACCTTTTTCACATGATTTTTTTAGGTGATTCCCATGAATTGAACCAGACTCGCCAAGACTACAGCTGTAAAAACACTATAGTTCCCCCCAAAGCATAACTGAAGTAGGAGTAATAGTATTCATAAAACTAACTTTGGTTTTATAGGCTCAAAGGGAGCTTCCTCCAAGAGGTCATATATGTAGTTGTTGTAGATCTCAATATAGGAGACAAAGACACTGTAGACATTATCTTCATCAACTTCTTCCACTTTGCAGTGATCTTGCACATTGATCATATCAGCAAATTCTGGATCTATTTGCCGCCTGTTGAACACACACAATAAGTGATTGTAATGGAGCATCCACAGCTAGCTAACATGTCAGACAGGGACTATACAGTTAAAAAGCAAGTCTACTAACAGATAGCGTGATTTAAGTATGGAAGTGCTCACACTAGCAATTAACAACAATGCATCCAGTCTCATTAGATTAAAAAAAGCACTCTGAAAAGTTTAAGTAGATAAACTTTCATCTGACACTGCTGTACTCAGCTGCAGTAAGAAATGCCTTGCAAAATTCCTGGATAGTCAGCATTTCCATCCTCCATTCAGAAATCCCACTATTTAGCAAAATATCCCCAAGTTTAACTTCCCAGTATTCCTATTCAGTGAAGTCACAGCATTTTACTCATGGGTTAACAGGTACAAAAAAATAGACTTCTGTTGCCTGATTCTAAGTCTTCTAATCTAAATACATAATTATGCAATTGCTCAAACCACATGAAATATACTAGCTTTCCATTAATATTTTTATTTTCTTTCTTCAAGGGAAGGATAAAGAGACCAAGGTAAGTTAAAACCACAATTTCAGAACAACATTTACATTGACTAAATTCATTCTGCATGTTACAATAGTTACTTACTTGCCAGATGGAGTTTTTGGAACAGGCATGGCATCTCTTTTCTGGCGCTCTAATAGAGCATCTACTTCACACTGAACATCCACACCATTCTTGTCATCAAGCTTGAAAACCTGAGCAGTGAGTATGTTTAGACAATATAATGAAAAACACTAGAGAACATAAGGTGTTAGCCAGCAAAACAAACTACTTGATCAAGCTGTCTAGCAACCAGAAAATACCATGCCCCTCACTAACGCTTGATCTGCTGGCTAAAGTGGAGTAGATCTGACAGATAATAGGTATTTCCAAGATAACAGTATTTCTTAAAAGCTCCCAAGCTAGCATGCTACCAAGGAAAAGACTTTCAGTACTATTTCAAATATATTTAGATACCCAAAATCCAGAGATGTTTGACCACAAGAAAAGCCTCACGTCTTCATGCCCTGTATTATTTTAGATATGGTTTCCTGGGGCTTTTGTATCTTGTGGCAGGATTTCATTCTATAACTCAGCTTCCTCTTTCCCTTTTTATTGTTTTAAAAAAGTTAATTAAAGAGTGAGTGGCAATTATAAGGATAGCCAGACTGTACATCTTCATGAAACATCCCTCCTAGCTGCTATGCCTGCCTCCTTAGCCTTACTCTCCACATCTCATGGGAGTGGGGTTTTTTTTTTTTTTGGTTGGTTTTCTTATTAAAGTGCTCCAGTCACATGACTAGACAGGAGATAAACACTTTGAACAGAACATTTTGTGTAGGGTTTATAGGCTGTTTTAAGCAACGGCATGAAGAATTTAGTGCAAAACTACTCACAAATCGCTTGGCCTGGAATGGTCCTATGCTGTTGAAGATCATATCCAAACACCGTGGGAGAAGTCCTCCATCACCAGGAGATCCTGTCATGGTGTGTGTTTTCCCGCTGCCTGTCACACCATACGTAAAAAGGAGACCTAGGAGGGACAGGAAAGTCATGCCATCACACTTGCTGTCTCAAAAGAAAGCTCAGTTATAATTACACGCCCTGTCTTTCCCAGTGTCAAATGTATTTGGAAAAAACAATGACTCCTTTTGAACAGTTAACTATTCCAGCCCATCAAAGCCACTGTCATCACTAGTGTTTGCATCTCATTGATGGCCACTTCAACTATAACTGACAGTACCTATCATCGTCTCTGGGGAGAGAGCGTTTGGAAGCCAAAATGGAAGGAAGCCACTAAGTCCCAGGTGTAGAGGGCTCATTTGTTATGACTGTTACTGAGGAGTCTGACATAAGCCAGATACTGCAAGGACAAGCACCATGATATTGAACCATGCCCAGGAGATCAAGCCCTACAAATTAATTTCTGTGGTCAGTCTTTATGCGGGTAAGTCATCCCTTTCTGCAGAAAAAAAGCTTCTCCAATTAATGGTGTACAAAAAGATGAGACCTTGACACAAGTAACATGCACATCATAACAAAGGTAAATAGGTTTAGAAGTAATGAAAGGCAGGAAGACCTCCCAAGGATGTTGTATAAGGGAGCTATTCTCATTGCAAACAAGGTATACATGTTTTTACCTAGACAAGCTAGGAAACCTTGAGACATGTGAAATCATAGCAATATAAGAAACTGCAAGGTAGACATACAGAAAAGTGGTAGAGAATAAGGACTTGCTCACCATTTTTCCCACGAATGAGATCTTCCACTAGAGGTTTAGCCACTACATCAAAGAGCTCCTTCTGAACAACAAGGGTGCCAAACACTTCTTTAAATGAATACTGTGTCTGAAGAAAAGAAGATACAGTGTCCTAAGCCTTAAGTTTCCCTTTAAGAAGTCCATTGTTTCAAAGTGCTTTGTTGTTTCATACCTTAGAACTGCTTTCCATCAGCTTACCAGAATGATAAAGATTCTACTTTAGGATTATACCAGTGTTTGAACATGGGCAGTTTCTCCAGTGTAACTATTCTGAGAATAAGCTGTGCATAATGAAGAGTAGCAACTGTCTCATTTTCACAGAGCTCAAGTCCAGAAATAACCATAACGATCACAAAGCCTGGCATCCCAGTGACTAGAGAATCTCACAATTTACAGCTTCAAGCTTGAATTTCTGTTTGTGCTCCCACCATAATCTACACAAGCACTGGGCAAAGGAACACCCACAGTGGCCACAGTTGAGTTGTTCCAGTATTTAATCATTTTGTTTTAAGCTTGTGTCTTTTTCCAGTCTAGCCTCAGTTTCCAGTCATAGGTTTTCAGTATACTTTTTTTTATTTTGATGAATCTGGTCACTTTTCAATCAAAACACCTCCGTATGTAAATATCTGAACTGTAAGTTTTTGAGCAAAGGTTTGTTTACCAATCTTTTAATTAATCTTTGCCTATTTTATTTAAGCCTTTGAAGATCACTTTATGTACTTCCTATAAGAATTTCCCATGCTGAAATCAGAAACAAAGTATTCTACATCCCAACTAACTCCCCCCCCCTCTTAGAAACACCATTACCTTGCAACATTTTGAGTTACAGCACTGTGTTGGCAACCTGCGGTTAACTGTTGCACTACCAAATCATATTCTGTGCTACAATACTCTGGCTCCTCATTCTGTATGCATGATCTAAAGCCTCCTTTTCTAGTAAACATTTGTATTGATCAAGTAACCATATGAACTATCCCGTGACCCACTGCCTACTCTTCCACAATTCATGACATTTTACCACTTTGTGCACATAACCTACAGCTTCACCCCCCACCCCCGTATTCTGTAAATAAGGAAACATATTGCTTTTTGCCCAACTTAATTTTGGGATAAATCAACCGTTAATTCATTTGTGTCTGGTTTAGCTTAGAGCTGGTTTCTTTCAATCAATCCTACATAGAAAGGTCCTTTGAGCAGTCTAAATGCTTGCCAGCTTTGCTTTTGTTCTTCTCACCCTCCTCCTCCGCCCTGGAGAAGCAGCCTTGTCGTATATGGAGAATATATTTGATGGCTAAGGGTGCATTTTTGCTCTAGATGGTTTCCTGGGTTTGAAAATTCGCTTTCCTAAGTGCGCAAACTGCTGATTTGCACACTGCAGGAGACACCCCAAGCCAGCGGAAAACAGCCACAGCAGGGAAAAGGACCTCGATTCCCTGATTGCAGGCAGGCCCTTCAACCGCTCACAGCTCCAAGGCAGAGGGCACACGCTCACGGACTCCCCCGCTGCCCAACCCCTCCCGCCCCAGGCCATTACCTCCCGGTACTCCCCGTTGCGGAATATCCTGTATCCGTCGGGCGGGTGGATCTGCACCGTGGTCTCGTTGATCACCTCGATGCAGCACTCCTGGTGCGGGCGGCTGAGCGGCCGCACCCTGCAGTACACCTGGGGAAGGGGACGGGGCAGGGGACACACACACAGAGCCCGTCGTCCCTCAGAGCAGCCCCGAGGGGCGGCAGCAGGCCGAGCCCCCAGGGACCCCCCCACACCGGGGGCCAGCGACCCCTCCCCGCCCGGCGCCCCCGCCTCAGTCGAGCCCGGCGGCTCCTCACTCACCCCCACAGGATCCTTCAGGCTGGGGTTGGACGGCTTCTTCACCGCCGGCCTCCGCGGCGTCTTGGCCCTACTGGGAGAAGGGGGGAGGCGTGAGGGCCGGGTCGGGCCCCGCCGCCGGACAGGGGCTGGGGAGGGGGTTGAAGGGGTGGGGGGGCGACTTACGCCGCCTTCATGTCGCGGAGAGCCGCGGCGGGCGGAGCCGAAAGTCGCGATCGAGGCGGGAGGAGCCGAAAGTCGCGATAGAGGCGGGCGCTGCCGTTCAAGCTCGGCGCTGCCTCCGACCGGCCGCCCGCGCGCCCGCTGCGATTCAAATCAAACCAATCAGCGGCCGCGGCCCCCGCGAGCGTCACCGCGCAGCGCGCGCCGACGTAGCGGCGACGCCCTCCACCCCAGCCCCGCCCCCCCCCGCGGCGTAGGCTGCAGGCGTTGCCATGGCGACGTCAACGGGCGACGCCCGCAGCCGCGGGCGCCCCCTGCTGGTGCCGGCGGACCCGGGGCGGGGTTGGGGGGGGCGGCGAGCCCCGGTTCCGCGGGCCGGGGGCCTGGGAACCCCGAAATCAGGTGGGACCGGGCCCGCGGGGAGCCCCGGCGGCCCCGGGGCCTCGCTGCGGCCCGTGGCGGTCCCCGGGGCCGGGCTTGGGGAGCTCCCGCCTGGGGGTGGGCCCAGAGCTGGGCCTGCAGGCCGGAGACAGGCCTTGCCTCGGGGAAATGGCTGAAGCCGCGGTGCTGAGGGCTCTGGGTGCCCCGCAGGGGAGCGGGAAGCCGCCCCTCCGCACCCCGCCATCCCACCCCGGGGCCGCTTGTCCACCAAGCCACCATACGCTGGAGCAGGGACAGAGACAATAATGTCACTGGAGTTCAAGGCCAGGGCTTCAGGCTAGGCCAGGGGAGGCTCTCCCTGGAAGGCTGCCCGGGCTCTGGCTTGTCTTGCATTTGCCTCTTTTATTTGCTTAGTTGAAATAAAGGTTGGGGCTCAGGAGGAGAGGTGTCATCCAGCAAGTTTGCTGGGCCAGAGCCTCCCTGTGGCTAAGCCGCTACCTGCCTGGAGGTAAATTGGTTATTTCCTAGCCTGTAGGAGATGCTTAATGGTGGAAAACAAAGCCTAAAATGTGAAGTTAAGACACACATAAAATTCCTGGCCAAACAAGTCCACTGAAAGACCTAACTTCCTGACAAGGAAATGCTCTTCTAATTCAAATGGGGAAACTGGGGTAAAGGATGAAGTAATTGGGTTTTAACCCTGGGTAGCAGCTCTAAGGCCTCCAGTGGGTTGAACTCAGTCTCTCTCAAACCACAGACTCCAGTCAATTCTCAGTTTTAGTGCAAATTAACCAAATCAAGTAAGCTTACCCCCTTAAGGGAAAAAAAAAAAGAAAAAGAAAATCCAAAGAAATCCCAGCAAGCGGTCTTGTATTTTTTACTGTGACCAGTATCAGAAGAAGCTAGTGTCCCGGGCCAACCTTCACTTCTTAAACACTGTTTTAAAATACATCAAAACAGACATGTTTCTTAATGTTCTTATCGCACACATCAAAGATAGAAGTGGTCAAAATTGAACTGGCCTCCCCAGGAGCAGAACCAGAGCCCCGCGTGCAGTCCCGCTGTCACAGAGCGCCTTGCAAGCCACGACTGTCCTTCCCCTGCACCCTAAAACTGGTAAGATGGGGCTGCTGTCCTCAAACCAGACTGAATTCCCAAAGCCCTCAGAACTAATGGATAATGACACCTGAAGCTGCACTTCTCGCAGCAAAAAACTCAGCTCACTCTTCCGCTGACAGCCACGGCAGCGTCTCGCTTCTCGTGGATCCCAGACCACTTAGGACTTAATAAATTAAAAACAGCATACTGATAGCCACCTGGAAGATGATACACGCAGGACAGATGAGAGCACAATTCTGTATCGTTAGAGGAGGAAAGGTGGTTTAACAAACAAGCTAACAATTCGCACACTCCAGACGCCTTTCCTAAGACTGAAGGTATAGCAAGCCCAACTACAGTGCCTGCCTCGCCCGGGGACATGCACCAGAAGACAGTCCTGCCACAATCACTTTCATACCCTCACTCCAGCTCATTTTGGATTAAGCGTTATTCAGCAATATTCAGATTCACCTTTTACCTTAACCCAAAGGAACTCGATAGACCTAAAAATCTGCTGTATCTGCCTAGTTCATCAGGGCAGTAAAACCTGCTTGGCTGAAGAACAGATGAGTGATGTTCTCTGGGATTTGGTCATAAAGTTAATAGTTTTGTTTGGGGTTTGCTCTGGACTGGGCGCAGAGACACAATGAAACAACATGTTCCAGCAAATAAATATCCTGTATTATTTACTTGTAACAATTTAACACAGATTTTTTATTTTTTATGTGAATAAAATTTAGTACATTGAATAGCTTTTTGGAGGTCTGTCTCCAGCAGACGAAGAAATCTGGCTGACCTGTGCTGCTTCAAGATCAAACATTCACTCGTTCAGTGCATAACGTACATACCAAACAAAGGGTCCATGTGCAGCGCTGCAGGATCCAGAGGGATTATGGTAGTCTAAAATACGGTGGGGGGGGTTTAATGTAGTTTTCCTACAAATAATTTCACCCAAAGAGGATGAGAGGACTTCCAAAATTCAAAAGTTAAATGACTAAGAAAAAATGTACAATGATTCATGTAAATTTTATAGACTCTTAAATCATGTATTGCATGCAGAGCCAGATTCCTTTCCGGTCACGTGAGTACACAAGGTAAATAAGCTTTGCAATTATTATCAATTATCTCTGAAGTGATTAATTTTCACAGACGGTATTTTTATGAAACTATACAAATCAGGTTAGCATATATCAGTGCGATAGTTATATTAGTTTTCTCTTTTAATGAAATAAAACTGTTGAATAAACAATTATGTTCCAGTGCTTATAAATATTAATATAAATCTTGGTCAGCTTTCAAAAGAAAGCTATTTTTTGAAAGACTTATTTGTCCCATAGTATATTTAATGAGCCATTGTATTGTCACTCAAAAGTGCATGAATTATACCTTGATAGAAGCAATTATACACAAAACAAATTATACACCCGTATGATTATCAAGAAGCTTGATAATATTCCCTAGCAGTAATCTTTGCATCACCTGTTCCTGTACCTCCTGCATAGTGTTAGGTAAATCCAACATGACAACCTCCGTCACTGGAGCCACCAGCTGAGCTCTCCCCATGGGCTGCCTCCCCCTTGCCTGGACCAGGCTGAGACCTCCGGGCTCTCTCCAGGGCTCTCTGCTTCTGCCTGTAAAATCCAGGTGCAGCAGCAAAAGGAAGTGAGGAGCAACCGCCAGAGCACAGGGCTATTGCTGGGTAAGCAGAGGTCTAACTCTGGAAATGCTTTAAAATTACAGGTTTTGGTCCCCTGTGCATTACCAGCTCAGCTGTTCTAACTCCTGCCTTTCATCCAACAATGCTCACATCTCTATGCTGTACAGACTCCCACTTCTTGCTCAGCTGATGTTTTATTCTCCCCAGACACCCCCATCCTATTCCCTTATGAAAAGAAAAACATTCTTCAATGCGAGTGGGACCAGAAGCTAGAGAGGTTCAGAGGTGATGGCTCTACCATCAGTCACACCTTCAGACCAAGGGTCCATCTAGCCCAGTATCCTGCCTCCAGAAACACCCAGGAGAGGATGTCTTGACGTGGCAGTCATGAATTTCTCAGCCACTGCCCTCAACACAGTGTCAAACACCTTTTCTGAACAGCGCAGCTGCCTGCAGGCAGCTTCACACCCGTGTTAAACACTCGGTACCAAACAGTGCTTGTAAGGAAGCCCGTGTTGTCACCTGGCAGGTGCAGGTATTTCTTCCTCCATGTGCCTTTGATGCCACAAATGAGGTTAGAGAAAGAGCCCAGCTGTGAGTACGGGACGGAGGTGTCCAGTGCAAGGAGGAACGGATGGTGCCCCCCATGCTCTGTGCTTGGGGCTGCATCAGCCGCAGGGCAGTCACATCGCCCACACAGGCAGGAGCTCAGCTCTCCCATGGGAATTAATTTCCCAGGACTTACCTATGCACCAGAACTGGTCAACAAAAAAAAAGCTGTTCTGGAAGAATGTCCCACGGAGAGTTCCAGAAGAACTCTCTCTGGGTAATGATTAAAAATAGCTGAATTTAAAACATAGGCAAACTCTAGTCTCTCAATCCCACATCTGTCAGGCACTTGGGTTTAGTGTAAGGCTGTGTTAAATGGATATTTGAGGTTTTAATCTCCAATATAATGCCACTTTCAAGGTGAAAACCTTAGTTAGGGAGCCCCTGGGAGAGCCCTTGCTCATGCCTTTGCCAAGGAGTCTTGGCTATTGGTCTAAACTGATGACAAGGACATCTGTGTCACCAGATGACTGGTGTTATCCATGTTCACTTGCCTCCCCGATTCCTCCGTAAGGCAGACTTGATGAATGCCTATTGCTTTGGAAAGTATTAGCACTTCTCTCCCTTTTACAGAAAAAGTTAAGATTATTTTAAATATTTCTTGTGGTGAAATAGCAACTCTACTAAAAGCATTTCGTAATCTGTTCCCAGCTTTAAAGCTGTATGTACAAAAACCAGTGCAATATGTTTCGCTCTTGAGAAAATTTTAAATAAACATTTTCTCAGAGAGCGTAGGCAAATAAACTCCTCCTCATCCATACGATACATGTATTGTTTAGGGTGTCTCCCGTGGAGCAGCATAAATACTATCTAGACCTGAAGCCTAATGCCCATGTGGTTTTTCTCTGTGCAGAGGCTCTGGCATGAAGCTCAGGGACATCGAGCAGAGCCCAATAACAGCCAGGCTCACAGCCATGCAGATGCCCATCGACCCAAGGGTCTGCAGGGAGGAGGGAAGCAGCGAGGTGGGCAGGAGCCGGTTGTGGCGCTCAGCCATGTCCATCATGATGGCCTCCATCTGGAAGTGCGTGCCGATGATCCCACAGACGTGGAAAACTTGGTGGCTGTGCCCTGTAACAAAGCCAAAAGCACTCACGAAGAAACTCCTTGGGCTTCATTAAGACACCGCCGTGAGGGCTCAGCAGACCTTCTGCCTAGCATCCATTGCCTTTAAATATTTATTCTGCTAATTTCTGTGGCTTTTATCATTGCGCCACCAGAGCACAGAGATCTTCCTTTCCAAAATGCAGCCAGCTGTAATGGAAGCGAGGGACGTGCAGCTTGCTGCTGCGGTCCTGGCACACGCGATGTGCTAAGGAGCATTGTGCTTGTGCATGGCGTGGAGGGGGGAACAGGGAAAACCCCAGTGCGGCCAGGACTGCCATCCAGTCTCCTTGGTGGCTGCTCCTGCAGTGCCCTGACATGGCACTGTGAAGCACTGCTGTGCCACAGGTGAGGTTTTTTGCATGAGAAATGAGCGCTTTGTGGTCAAGAAACCCTCTGTGAAACATTTTGAAGACAGCACACTTCTGGAGCTGTTCCCACTTTACCTAGGCAGGACTGCTCTATCTTGTATGTAAAACATTTCAAATTTCCAGCAGGGAATATATTATAACCTCTGGGAGTCACTCATGCATTAATGCGCTTTCATCCTGAAAATAATGAGAAAACAATGCCAACTCACCCTTTCAGCACTTACTTACCGATATAATCAAAGTGTCCTGGCGCAAGTCTCTCTGGCAGATGGCTGGCGAAGATGAAGCAAGTGAGGAAGGCAAAGATGGTGTGCTTGTAGTGGACCAGGATCGCAGCCTCCGTGCAGCTCTCTGCCGCGCACAAGTAGAACTGCAGCAGCAGAGAGGCATCCGTGCAGGGGTACCGTGCAAAGGAAAGAGGGGAACAACACATTTCTAAAGGAGGCAGTGCCATTCCCTGAGCCCCCATCGTCTCCGGCTGCCCATCACCCAACACCAGGGCACACGGTGCAGGACCCAGGGCTCAGTACAAGAGCTGTTGCCTCCATTTCATGCAAGTCCCAGCCCCGCACATCCTGTCCTTAAGACCTCACTGCAGCAAAATTCCCACCCTGCTCCAGTTTAGGAACTGGAAAACTTGCAGCTTTCAAAGGCAGTAACTTTCCAGCATAGGCAAAGTTTGAACGTAGCGCTTTGAAGTGGAAGGAATTTGCCTATCAGTAGGTGCAGGAAAAAATAATCAAATCTCTTTTCCTGCTGGAGTTTGTTTTCCTTTAAAAAAAAAGAAGGCTGGCATATTTTCCCAAATATTTTCAGACTAAGATGAAGCAGCTGATATTTCCAACCCTGCAGCAAGCAAATGCCTCGGTGCTGTGAATATGGGCCGTGGGAGGCGTACCCTGTAGAAGAGAGGGATGCTGTCGAAGAGGTACGGGTACACAAAGGCCAGGGTGCGGGAAGCCTTGCTGAACCTGGGCTGCTCCACCTCCAGAAACCTAGAGGCAAACAGAGAAGGTATTTGACATGGCACAGCACGGCAGATTAGGCTAACGTAAGCGCTGGATTCTGTTTGTCAGTCATTTGCTGGGGACCGTGAATTGCAGTATATAGGCTGCACATACATCCTTCCACAGACGACTGTGAATTCAGCCAGAGCAGTGCGGTTTTTGTCTGCTGAGAGTATTAATGCTGTGACCACCCTCAGCTCATGTGGCTGAATCTTCCCTGGTAGAACCCTGAGCTGGGGGAGGAAGGATTTAGGGGCCACCCTCCCCTGTTCTATGCTCTGACTCTCGCAGGTGCATCCCTGCAGCTCTGAAAACAGTCTTTTTTACACTATCCTGGCATGGCTGACTTTGCTTCTTTCACCATTGCTCATTAACCATTACCCATCAGCAGCTAGAAGCAGAGCTGGTCTTTAAACAGCTGCTGCCCCTGCAGTTGTTTTTAACTGAGTTTTCACTCTTGGTTTTGAATCCAAGCCTTCTGAGCACAGCAATCAAGGAGAATACATCTGCCTTGGTTTGGAAGGCTTTGTAGGTAATGCAGCATTCAGGCTGTGATTGTCACTGTTTGTTAATTAAGCTGTATTGCAGCTTATGTCTGAAATGCACGACGTATCACAGCATCCTTCTTTTTTACATCCTGCCAAGACTTTGCGATTGTCATTTCAGAGAATGCATGGAGAGAGTTACTGAAATCACAAAGTAAATTAATTAAACAAGTTACTTTTTAATGACATCACCATTATAATGTAAGAAGCAGCCTGTTGGTTATAATCATACCATATATGAGGAGGAAAGCATATGTCTGGACAGGGAATACTATTCTGTATTTTGTTCCCCCGGAAATCACGCTGCTGAAATGTAGGACATACTTCATAGCTGAAATCACAAAATAATTGACCACCCAGGTCCCCCAGAAAGCCATTAGAGAACCTGGAGCTGGGTTGCAAGCCCTGTGCCAAGCCCCAAGCCTGCTCTTGCCACATGGAGAACACAACTCAAATGAAACCTGGAGACAGAAAGCCCAGGGGAGCCTCGGAGATGCCCAGCAGCACATGCTGGCACAGCCGCCAGCCATCCTGCTCCATGCAGCATCTCCAGCCGCCCGCGGCAAGACCGGCACAGTCAACGTGCCCCACACCAACACCTGCCCCTCCGGCCACGGGGGCAGTTGGGGGGCAGCAGGGTGGCTGTCGGGATGCTCCCTCCCATGAGGAGGGCTCCAGCAGCGAGCCCATCACCCTGCCCTCCCGCCGCTGCCATGGGAGCTCCAGACCAGGAATGGAAAACCTCTCCCTCCAATGCCTCCCTGCTGGGAAAGACCAACTTTTGTAGGGTGTTAGCCCAATGTGGAAACAGGGAGATTAACTTGAGCAGAATTACAACAGACATGCCCACAAAGCAGAAGGGCTCAATCAATATGACCCAAAATACAAGTTGAAACCCCAACACTTCAACTTATGCTCAAGAGCCACTAACTGCATAAGGGCTTTCCTCTTGCTCCTCCTGGGTTTGGCCTTCCACCATGGCTTGTGGCTTGCTCAGAAGATGTCACAATGATGCTGAAGATGCCTCCTGCTCTATTTTTCTGCCGTATTTCTGCATGATTCCTGCTGTCTTTTCCTACTGTGGTTTCACCTGCCCAGGGCTGTACTTCCGTCCTGCTCGCCTGCTGCTGTGCGGTGCTGCGCTCACCCTTGCCACACATCTTCCCACTCCTTCGGCCACGTACCGATCCAACCTGCGCTCCTCTGTTGCCAAAACAGAGCCACTGTATTGCAGCCTGAGCGCACGGCCAGGCGCACGGTAACCCCGGGGACAGTGCCCTATTCACAGAGGATAGCGTGAGATGTAGCAGAGTTCAAGCGTACTCTGTTCTCAGCGTGAAAAACCCATACAGGTTTTTCTGCTTTCATGGGGATGTCCGCAAGGAGATGTCAAATTGTCAAGCAAAAAAGAAACCTTTTGTGCAGCTGCTCATCCTGCAGTAGGGGGGGATGCAGTTGGATGCTCTCTATTTCAGTGTGACAGAGGTATCTAGCATCACGTAAAGGATAAACACACTTATTTCATCCATCTGCATACATTTCCCTGTTTGGCAATTCAATGTTCCTAGGGCACAGGATGCAAAAACCAACCATACAAAAATTCTTACTGTCGGCTCATCAACCACCCATCTAGGATTGGAAAATTTTCCTGAGAAGTTGGTAAAATTTGGTGCAGCAGCTTAGCAAATGCCTTTCTTCAGATGCCCCACTGCAAGCCCCTGCCTTCATCACATTGCTGCATCCTCCTCTGCATTAACCCATACTCCCATTGACCTTCACAGGGCGCATGCAAGAGGCTGAGCATACTCTGCTGCTGCGTTTGGCCACGGTGCAGAAGCTCAGCCGGGCTCAGGAGCCCTTCCCTCAAAAGAACCTCTCTGAAACGGCCAGGCGCGCTGCTCACCTCTCCCTCCTCAAGTGACTCCAGTCCCTGGCAGTGCCACATGCGCCCAGGGCCGCCGGCAGCCACGGACCCTCCCCGTTCCTGAAGAGAACCCTGCCCAAGGTGCGGTTGGCGGAGCAGCCCCAACAGCATTGCTGTGCTGCTGCTGCTGAGCCCTCGGCGAGCCAGGCAGGAGCGGGAGTGCCTGGACAGGTCCCCTCCGAGCACAACCGGCTCGGTAGCATCACCGCCCATTGCACAATTCGGTTTTGGGTCTGCTCCCATCCAACCCCCCACACCTCGGAGGGACCTTTTGGCTGGTGTGACACAGCTGAGATGCTCACACGTGTGGGGCGTGCAGAGGGGCACGGGGCGAGAGCAGCTGCCGTGGGGACGCTGGCAGCCCAGTGTGCTGGGGCAGCATCCCCATGGCTAACGTGGTCTCCAGACATGACCCGGTGTGCGCAGGGTGCAGTGATGAATTACGGGGGCTCATACTCTGCTCACCACCGTGGGGGCAACCCAGCACCATTGCTGCTCCCCACTGGTATGGTATAGTCAGTATTCCTGCTCACCCAGGGATGCTTTGTTGATTTTTTTTTTTAAGCCTACATTGGATGGATTTACTACTTCTCTAATGAAAATTACTGAGACAACAGGAAGTGCTATTCTATCACATAGCGATAGTTGCATGTGTTTCACATACCTGTACTTACAGTTTTGTAGTAGATAGATGCTGACAATTAAATTTGCAGATCAAGAATTTTTTTTAACAATCCAAATTAATCTGGAACTGATCTCAAGTTGCTGATATTTCCTAAGTGTTATCTTCAAGTGGTAAGTACTAGGATTAGCACATGATCAGTGAGCTTCGTTTGCTAAGCCCATCTAATGAGACAATAAAGAGACGCACAAGACAAAAATAAGAGGGGGAAAAGAGAAAAAGAAAGAGAAAGAAATGAGGAATATAAGGAAAAAAATACCAAGCCCCAACTGGCATCATCCACTGAGTGATCCAAGAGAGACCCTTGAGTTTGCAGTACTGCTCAGTAATACCAAGGATAGGTCCAAATCTTCTACCGCAGGGAGTTACTCCAGTGACTAACCCACAGACTAAAAGGCAAGTAAATCCTCCTGTACTCAACAGACACTTAAATGAGCCAAATTTGCAGGATCCGCAAGGAATATTGAGAGCTTGGCACTCTCCCTCTTGGGAAAACATGGCGATGCTCAGCTGCATCCCACCCTCTTGCAGTGGACCCAGCCAGGCAGCGTGATTTCTTCCTGCTGTGTTTGCCAGGGCATGGGAGCATCTTTCTCCCTGCCGAGGCAGCAGCATCGAAACACAGCACTGTGCTGTGGGGGTCCTGGGGGGGCTGCCCAGGCCACAGCAGCTGGGGAGGAAAAGACCCCTGGGGTTACGTGATGCTGCGACAGGTGACCACATGCCAAAGACACCCCAAAATACAATGACACCCCAAAATAGAAGGAAGGAAAAATGCCAAATTATTTGCACTGCTTGTGAAAACAGGAATTGTACGTTTTGCAAAGCAAACTGTGTGTCATTGCAATGACAGACATGAGTGCTTTACAAACACAGCCTTCGGGGGGTATCTACCATAAATTAAGCAAAACCCAATCCAGCTAGAGATCTAGCACAGCATGTATCACTGGAAATCAGCCAAAGAGTTTAGACATTTGAGTTATTCCAAACAAATTGTCGAATGCCATTCAGGAACAAAATACCATGTACACAATGCTGCTCATGCTTTAAAAATTATGCAATCGGCTGCGAGAATGTTGAAGTTCCTCCTCTGCAAATCTGTTATACACACATATAAAAAATATAAACACACACACACAAGCACATATAAACACACCCTCACGCACACAGCACTTAGGCTGATACATGCCTTTGGCAGGACTAATGTCATGTTTAAACCTAAAGACATGCTTAAATGTTGGGGGCACTGGAGCCCACCCCTTTTTGCAGGTTATATTAGAAAAACAACGGCCTGAACAAGGTGCTGGAGGTGGGTATCTTCCTGCCAGGCATACACCATACAAAATTACCTTTTGAACTTTCAAAAATTAAAGCTACTTCATTTGTTTGCATTTTTGATCATCAAACTTTCCTAGTGCCCACACGCAACACACTTCCAAAGCCAAAAGTCCTCTTCTTCCCCTTCCTAAGCCGAAGGCTCATATTGTTACAATACAGCCTGTAATTGAAAAGCTTTTTTAATAATACTAATTAATGATTATGCTGTAGTCATCATGGCAGATAAAGCAGGGGCTTACCTGGAATAGCAGGACAGACTGGTGCTAACGACAGTGTTAAACACGGCAATGGGGATGTAGCAGTGGTGGAAAGTGCTGTTGACCCATTCTGCTGGGAAAATGTATGCTGAGTATGCCAGTGCAGACCCTGGAAATATAGGAGGTGCTCAGTTAGTTCCAGGTCCTGCTAGGACCTTCAGCATTCTCATGGGCACAGCTGTGAACCTTCAAACTGGCGCTTGGCATTAGGTGCTTTCAAGAAAGGGAGATATTAATTAAGGTAGAGGAGCGGCTAAGTAGCTATGGAGAGCATCAGGCAGACGCCCCGACAGCCAGCTCCTGCAGACGCCTTTCCCTGGGGAGCTGGAGGCACGTTGTGCCATGCAAAGACCCTGGCTGCTGCTGCTTACTCGGGGCTTGCAGCCCAGCAAGGTGCCACCGACTTCACTGACAGCATTTGTCTTTAATGTGTTTTTTTTCCTTACTCTATTTACTACAAAGACCGAAGAGTGTCACACAGCCAGGCCTCTGTCCCAGGGCTGCCCAGTATGAAATCCAGGCCCAAATTATTATTTGTGGCAGCATCAGAGATGCTTCACTGTCCCTCCCAAGCACCAGGCTGCAGGGAGGAGGAAGAGGAGGAGTGGAAACTACACGCAAGCAGCCACCAGCTCTGCTTGTCTGGTGGGTACAAGCCATCTGAGCACCCGGGGTTCAGCCCCCTCCCTGATGCCTCCCTGTGCTTCAGCTCCTGCTGCCCCAGGGAAGTGCTGGGGTCTGGCACCCCACCAAAACCTCCGCAGACATGCCCGTCCCTACCCAAGCTGTACATGCTGAGAGCCGCGTAATCGAAGAAGTAGCAGATGTGCCGGGCGCGGGTGGACATGGTGCTGAAGGTGTGGGCACAGCTGGAGGCGAGGGGGTAGATGCAGCAGGTCAGCAGGTAGGCAAGGAGGGGCCAGGAGTGGGGGTCCTCCCGGCCCCCCGGCCCCCGCAGCCGCCCCACCAGGGTCCACACGAAGTACCTGTGGGTTGGAGGAAGGTGAGCATTGCACCCTGGGGTGTCCCCCGTCCCTGCTCCCCTAGCCTTGCTCCCACCACAGAGACCTACCACCTCCTCCCACAGATGCTGAAGACCCAGAGCACGGTACCTACCAGGCAGGCACAAAATGCGTCCAGATATTTAGAGTCTCATTCGTCATTTGGAAGACGCTGAGGAGGCAGTCTGCTGCCGAGCTTCTGGGGGGGCGATACCCAAAGAGGATCCCCTGCTCCTGGTACCCCTGCAAGGCAAAGACTGGCACTGGTGGCAGTTGGAGGAGAAGGAAGGAAGGCTGCTGAAAGGCTGCCTGTGATTCAGGACCCAGGACCCTGCTACGAGGACAGAACCGTGTCCCCTCTGCCATGGGAGGTGGTCCGGGGGAGGGGCTGCCCGTCACCTCCCCAAATCCCGCCAAGCTTTGGGCTTAGGGAAGAAAAGCTCTTCTCTGACCTTAGGCACTTGGTTGATGCTAAGCAGCCGGGGTAACTTGAGGCTCAGCATTGCGCAGATCAGGGCTCCAGCTCCAAGGGACGTTTTCGGCTCGGCTTCCCTGGGGACGAGCCCCGGCAGTGCCTCACACCTCGCCTGGCTGCATCTCACACCCCGCTGGGGAAGCGATGGTATGGGGACAAGGCTGCCCTGTGACGGTCGAAGCAATGCTCCTCGAGCTCAGGATGGGTGGCCTGGGGGAGATGAGCATTCGTGGGGACATGGCACAGTGTCTCCATGCAGGGTCCCAAACCCGCACGTGGCTAAATGCTTCCTGGGGGCTTCCCATGGCATGGGGAGGGGAGATGGCATCCATCCCTGCAGGGGATGTTGGGATCCCTCCCTACCACCCATACCCGAAAGGGGCAGGGGGAGAAGGACAGCATGTCCCTGTGCCCACCACCCCGAGGGACTGACCCCCGCTATTATCACCCCAACAGAGCCAGGGATGATGCAGGAACAAGTGCCCATGTCCCCGGAGCACCTCAAAGTTGCACAAAAAGCCCTGGGCATGGGCTGGGGGACTGCGGGGTGCAGGCAGGTCCCCTCAGGGAAGCTGGGAGGACACAGGGTCCCAGGCAGCACCTGGGCTGGTTCCCCTCTGCCAGCTCCCCATCGAACATCCTGGTACATCGACGGTGCAGCCCCTCCGGCCCCAACGTCTCCCTCTCTTACCTGCTGATGGCTTTGGCAGCGCTGCCTCTCCGCCCTCCGCCTCCACCTCCGGTCTGTGAAATAAAGGTGAAAAAGAAAATCATCATCTCTTGTGCCCTTCTGCAAGGGAGCACCTGGCCCAGGGGAAGCTGGGTGAGAAGGGAGCCCGAGGCTCGGCTTGTGAGATCAGCCTCCTGAGAGCTGCTCCTGGGATGGCGATTCGGCTGCCCCAGCCATCCTGTAACTTCACATCGGGACACACCGAGTTTCAGCCATCAGCACGCGTTGCCAGTGCCGCACAGAGACTGGCTAGTCCCAAATAAACCCCTTTGCTGCCCTTTCCTGGCCCCTGGCATTACCCTTCGTCTTCCCCTGCTCTTCCTCCCCACCCATACTCTACCTCTCCTCACGGCCAAGCAGCTCTGGTACAACACGGGCAAAATGCCATGGGCCACTGTGTGCAGGGAGTGCCTGGAGAGAGGGAGGTGGCTGGGAGGCGGTTAACAGAAAGGAAAAAATTAACGAGGCAAGAGAGCAATAAACCTGACATAAAATAAAACTGGAAATGCCTTTAGTTAAAGATTAGACTTAAATCAGGAGCTTTTTTCTCAGCTGTTGAACTACAAGCACGCTGCCTTAAAGCTATGCAGAGCCTGAAGCCCCCCCCTCCCCAGTATTCCTGCACTTCTCCATGGGGAAAAGGGACCTGAACCCTGCGGTGGCCTCCAGAGCCTCAGGACCCAGCTGGAGGGCAGGGAACGAGGGCAGGGAACGAGGGCTGCAGTCGGTTATTTGCATGCTCCAGAAATAAAGGGCAGCCTGGCACAGAGGCAGCCTTTGCCTATCCCTGCTGCATGGCTGATATAAACACAAATGAAGGTGATGATGGGATGGAACAAAAATAATGTCTGTTATCTCAGTGAAGCCAAGGAAGCCGCACAAGCTCTTCACAAAGGCACGTCGCGAGGTGCAGGAGCCCTGATTTGCAAAGAGCCCTTGGATGGGAGCCCCAGGCTGGGTGCACTTGGGTGCAACCCAGGCAAACCATGCCTAAAGCAGGGAGCCTGTCCCCTGTGCCCACCGCACGCCAGGCTGCCTCCACAGAAGGACGTGGGAAGCACCCGGCCCAGCCTTAACGAAGAACTTGTATTTTTAAAAGCAAAATGAGTCACCGGAGCTGCGGGGTGCAGCAGCAGCCCAGGCACACCCTGCAGTCCCGTGTTTTCCTCCTCCTTCAGCTGACTTTTTCCACCCGGAGAGCAGTGCTCCGGTGGCAGCGGTGTGGGATGAGGGATGTCTCCTCCTCCTCCTCCTCCTCATCCCCCCATGGCCATGCACAAAGCCCTGTGGGGATGTCAGGCACCGCAGGCTGCAGGTCCAGCCCAGGAGCCTTTGGTTTGCGCCGAGTTCAGCCAGGGAAGGTTCCTGCCTGGCACCGGCTTTCACCCTTAAAGGCTGCGGTTTGTCTCTGGCGAGAGGACCCCTGACACGTCCCCTGTCACCGTCCCTCCGCCGCGTGTCCAGACTTGGCTCCAGCGTGCGTGGAGCGTGGCTGCAGCAGCTCTCGCACGGCACAGCTCTCCCCGCCAGCACCAGCCGGCAGCCGGTGCCTTTCAATGGAGGGAAAAATATTTTTAGCTGTTAATTATTAACTTTTATGACTTACGGCGGCACAAGGAGAGAGACTAGTTGAACTGTAAAACTAGCGTCTGGGCTCCTTTGAGTGCTCGGCCCCAGCATCAGCAGCACGGGACATGCCAAGACCTTTTCCAGCAGAACAACAGAGGCTTTGTAGGAGGTTGTTATTGCTGCGGGTGGCTGCTGGTATCTGCTCGGGATCTGAGATGAGCAGGCAGCTCCGAGCATACGCATAAGCTCAAGGCTTTCCAAAATCAGTGCGTCTCAGGCACGTGCTTGAGCTCTTTGCCAGACCCAGTGCTTTCACTCGTCCTCCTCGGGGGACGGCCACGTCTCAGCGCCCGTCCCGCTCCTAAAACGCTGCCGAGTGAAACTTCCATAAATTCTGCAAGCGACCAGCACAGCCATGAGCTGCTGGTGCTGTAGGAGGGCAGAGAAAAAGCAAAGTCCTGCCGGCCCCCGCAGCACCGTCCCTGTCACACACAGCTCCTTCCCACCTTCATCTTCTCACGGCGCGTGTGAAAAACTCCCAGCCTCCGGGTGCAGACCCACGGGTGAGCATCGTGCCGTGCAAACCCCCAGCATCCCCGGAGTAGCGTGAAAAGCAGCAAGCCAAAACGATTCAGGGGAAAAAGCAGAGCGGCCGGTACTTACGGCGCTGCTCCCGGGAGCGGGGCTGGGTCGGATGCTGTGTTATCGCCGGCGCTGGCTCTGGGAGACCGTATTACTCATCTGTGTACAAACACAGCCCACATGGCCCAGCCGCGTTGGAAGCCTGGCCGGGGCGTAGGCAGCCAAGCGAGCGGGCTGGGGCAGGTTTTGCCAAAACCAGCAGCCCGGCAGGAAGGGCAAGGAAGCTCTGTCAAACCCCCTGCTTGCTGCTGGCACCCGGCGGGACCGTCCCCGCACCCCAGCTGGGCTCGGGGGGAAGGACGCGACGGAGGTCAGCCCCGCCGGCTGCTTTCCCAGATTAGGAGCAAATTAATTCTGGCTCGTCTTTTAGTGGAACAGGAAAAAGGCAACAAAATAAAACCGGAAATAACTGTGGCCAAATGCTCTCAGATTGTGCTCTGGATTAGCTTCAGCCGGGCTGCAAGGAAATGGAATACGGGCAGGAAAAAATATTAACTCACAGACCTCCCTGTGCATCTTCAGCTCCCAGGCCCTTCTGCTTTAGCACCGGAAAACACCCGAAACTTGCTTAACTGCCTCCAAGGAGACTGTAAAGTTAAAACCCTCCTGTAGATGAAGAGGGAGGTGCTCCCAAACTGGAAAGAGTTCTTACATAGTTCCCAGCTGGACAGAGGACCACAGCCGGCTGGGCGATGGGGGTCCCCTCGGTCACCGCGGAGCCGGAGCCACCGGCTCTCCCCACGCCTGTGCCGGCTGCAAACCCCAGCGCAGTTCCCCTTCTCCTCCCCGATAAAGCCTCTATTTTTACTGCAGCCGTTGGTAACATGTTTCACAATATCTGAATAGAGCAGTAGATTGAGTACTGCGAGTCGCTGGAGAGGGTTGCATGGGCATTGCTCCTGTATTATTAAGTAGTTGGAAGAACTGGAGCCTAGCGTAATGCACTGCTCACGGGTCACGGGGAGAAGCATTAAGGGTCATATGAAATCAGGGCTGGTGAATGTACAGCACTATCCTGCATTTTAATCACAAGGGAAAGTCTCTTGACATCAGTTTCTGGGTGTAAGCGTATTAACCCTCCTTTGCCAGCATTGCAGCACAGCTTCCCCTTGGACAACGGCTTCCCAGGGCTCTGCCATCTCCTTTCGGGTGCTGTTCCCACCATGAGGGATGCCCCAGAGCTGAGAGCATGCCCGTTTCCCCATGTCAGAGCCTCGCTGGCTGACCCACTGGCGGGAGGCAGCTATGGGATGGGCACGGGGATTTGCACCAACGGGTCCGGTAACAGGTTCCTTAACGAAGGGACCCCCATGCAGAGAGCCAGATGCCACCTGCAAAACCCAAACCCTGTGGCCATGACCTCTGCTACCATGAAATTCATCCCTGGCAGCAAACAGGAGCTCAGGAGATGAGCCAGGGATGTGGGGACGGATGGGTGCCAGCAGAAGCCGATGCTTACGCTTCGGCGTGAGCCCATGCAAGGCTGGGTTTATAAACAGCCCTTTTATTTGGATGAAGAAAGTAAAGCCGTCCCCAGGCAGTAGAAGGAAGACAATTTCATCACAGCATTGCTCAGAGGAGGAGCTGTATCATGGATAACCGGGCACCTCTGGGTCACCCACAGCTCCTGCAGCATTTTTTCCCCCTTGCCAGCAAATTAGCACAAAATTAGGATTTATTTTGCAGGCACGGGGTGGGTGAGGCCATGGCCGGGCTGCGCACACACACGTCTGCATCCAGCTGCGGGGCAGGGGACAGCTCGGCTCCTGGGGCAGATTGTCACTGACTTCATACCCTGCAGCCCCCGTCCCCGCAGGGCTCCGGGCCAGGAGAGAGGTGAGCAGGAGGAAAACGCTGCCTCTCTGCCCATTCCATGCTTTTGGCATTAAGCATGTGTTTTAAACCATCTCCTGGGCTCTTTTTTCCTCCAAACCATTGACCGCAGAGACCAAGATGCAGATTTACTCTACTTACCCCCTCGCCTGCCCGGGTTTATGAGCTGCAGCCAGTCAAATGAGCTGGAAAGGATGAAGTCTGCTGTTGCACCGTAATAAAACCATAAAAAACTTTAAAATTACTCCTGATTGTTTTTACACGATCATTGACACAAACCCATCAGATAATCCAGCCGCATTTATTCGCACTGGCAGCTCGTGCACTGGCAGCAGCTCTGCCTAGCAGCGGCGGAGGAGAGATTTTATACCCGAGTACTTTGACCCTGCTTTGGGCATGACCTCCAGCCCGAGGCAGGACTTTCTTCTCAGCACCGTGCCCGTGTACAAGCAGCCTAGGAAACCTCATGTTTCCAAAACCAGTGTTTTCAGCGCTTGCAAAGGCTGTGCCAGCCCCGTGGTGCCTCCCATGGAACTGGTGCAACGAGTTTCAAACCTTCCCGGCACTGAATGGCTGAACCTCCAGCTACGTTTTTTGCAGCAAAACAGAATCCAAGCTGAACTACAATCATGCGAGCGGGACATCCCGGGGATCTGGAAACCAGCAGCGAGCACAAACCAGCCAAGAGCTTTTACGGAGGGTATTAAAAGCCAGAGAGGATGAAAAATGAAAAATTGGTATTTGAGTAGTGGCCAGATCCTGCTGCCCTGCTCTGTCATTCATGGAGAACAGTGTGAGCTGAGTGTGGCCGAGCACAGGGAGCACCGCTGATCTGGGGGGGTCACGGCAGCTCTAGGTGCGTGCTGTGGGCAAGGGGTACCTGCAGGAAAGCCCCAAACAGGGTGCCCAGTGCAGGTTTTGGGGGGGCCCAGCTTGGCCCAGCAGGCAACTGCTGGAACTGGGTGCTGAGCAGTGCCAGTGGGGACATCCTGCGGCTTGGGGACAGGGACAGTGCTGGCTCTGCCGCCACTTTGCCAGCAGCCCTGGAGCACCGCATGGCCTGGGGAGCACTAAGGGCACACGCATACCCCTGCACATCACCCGTCCCCCAAGCTGCGCACAGACACGGCCCCGTGCAGATGTGCAGACCCACCCCCGCTGTGCACACCCAGCCCCAGATGTTCACAGCCACCCCTGCAGATGTGCACATCCACCTCCTAGGTGTGCACACACCCCTGCCTACGTGCACCCCCCAGACGTGCCCTTGCACTCCCCCGTGCAGATGTGACCACCCCACGCAGCCCCTGCACAGCCTGGGGACAGCCACCACCCAAGGGGCAGGGGATGCTGGTGGCCCCCGCGCAAGGGACCGGAGCGGAGGCCGTGTCGTGGGTGCCAGCGCTCATCCCACCCGCGGTCTCAGCTCATGAATCCAGGCTGCATCCCCCCCTGCACTCACCAGCACAGCGTGCTCTGGTTTTAATCACTCCCTGGTTTTTATTTGACTTATAACTGGGCAGCAGGAGCGTAAAGGTGACTTTTCCCTGCTGGCCATATCCCAGAAAAACTGCGTCTGTTTGCTGAACTGTAGACAAACATCCACCCTCAAAAAAAAAATGACTCAGTGGGAGCTGTGGAGGCAGCCGGACCTGCCTGTAAAGCCCTGCCAACCTGGGGGAGAGCCTCGGCAGGCTGCCGAGCCCCCAGGCACCCACACTGCCCCAGCCCTGGAAGCTGCAGGCTGAGCCCAGCTTTCAGGCTGAGCAGCTCGCAGGGCAGAGTCCGGCCCTCGCAAGGGTGTGCCTGGGCTGTACTCCCACCGCCCAGCTCTGCCCGTGTCTGACGCACAGGGGAGTGATGGCAAGGTGCTCCAAGCAAGTATTTCTTCTTTTTTTTTAGTCTTTAAATTAACTGGAGAGTCCGGGCACAGACTTTCCCAAAGTTTCTGTCGAGGGGTGAAGACCAAGCGTGGGAAAGGTTCCCCCCAAACCAGAAAGTGTCCAAGCATGTGAAAGCCATTGCACGGGAGGATTGAGGAGCATCCCTGGCCCCACAGCCATCAAGAGCTGCGGGTCAGACACACAGTTCCCCACAGAGCCAGGAACCAGCGTAGGCAGAGGTGATCCTCCAGGATCTCTCGCCCTTGCCCTGCCCAAAACCTGCTGTGTGGCCCCATCGGTCCCCCACCACCCCTGGGTGACAGGGCCAACAGTGCCTGGCACAGCAGTGGCTCCACCGGCCGGTGCTGAGCCCCTGTGCCAGATCCTGGAGGGGGGGGCACTGCGGCCAGAGGGAGCCTGGTCTCCTGTCCTCCTCCTCCTCATCACAAAGGGGACCTTGTCAGGGCAGTGCTGGCTCATCCCTTCCCTCCTGGCCAGGTTACCCAGAGAGGAGCTGCCGCTGCCTCCTCTCCGTGCAGCATCGCGACAGAGCCGCTAACAGGAGGTGCAAAGGGAGAACTAGTTAATATTTAATTTAGCCCTAAGCCCGCATGTTTAATTACACACATTTAATTCTTTGCCGTGTTATTCATGGTCTACCGCAAGTGCCGCCTTTTCAGTGCAAACCCCGCTGGGGGCCGACCCGGTGTGTCCCATCTCCTGCAGCCCTGCAGGGCCCAATCCTGCTGTGCCTGAGTGCCGGGCAGAGCACGTGTGGATGCCCATGGAGGACAAGGGCTCCCACTGCAACCTCTGCCTGTGCTGCCTGCACTTTGGCAGCATCATCTTTGCAGCAGGCATTGCTGCCAGCAGGGCTGACACTGCTGGGCACGACCACAGCGCAAATACCAACAAGGGACAATTCACAAGGTGACAACTGTGGAATAGGAATGCAACGGTTTCTTCTGCTGCTCCGAGTTGTTTTTTCCCCATAAAAGGGAGTTAGTCGTCTATAAAGTCAGTTGTTGTGAGCTGGAGCTATTCTAAATGAAGGCAATCAGTTGTTCCAGACCTTGTGCTAGCTCACAGCAAAGCGGAGCCGAGCTCATGATGTGCCTGACTTGCAGAATTGCAAAATGTCCGTAGGTGACCCGGGGCTGCAGCGTGTCCCACGGCCCCCTGCTTCGGTGGGCGTTAATGGCCTGTGCTGCCAGCGGGACCCGCACACATGAGCAGCTCCCCGAGCGCACCACAAGCCCGCTGGCACCAGCAGACCTCTGCTGCAGTCAGGGCAACTAAAGGCTTTACAGAAATCGTTGCAAATAACAGAGCAGGATGGGTAAAAGCAGGTGGCACTCACAAGCCGAGCAGGATCCCTGTCCCTACCCCCTTCTGCAACGGGCAGGGAAAGCTGGGGTGAGAGTGGCTGGGGGCTTTGCTACAGGATGGGGTCACTCTGGGAACACTGCTGCCCCAGCAATCAACAAAAAAAACCCCAAAACTTTAGAAAGTTTTAAATTCATAAAAAAAAAAAAAGAAAAAATTGGCATCATTAGCAGCTCCATCATCACTGTTAGCAGCCGTTGTGTGAGCAGAGGAGAAGCCCTGCTGCAGCCACTTAATGCCTTTGGAGACCACCCCTCTCTGCCCTCCTCTCCGGAGATGCCGTCTCTCGGCCTCCTCCGCCCCGAGGAGCTGGGGGGCTCACGGCAGCAGGGTGGGGTGGGCTTTGCCCCCACGGGTCACTGCTGAGCCTGGGAGGTACCTGCGGAGCAGCTCTGGCTTCGCTCCAGCGTTTCCTCCCCTCTTGCTCCACCATCGCCTGCTCCCCATCTCCCGCATCCCAGCGGAGACCCCTGCATCTGGAAAGCAATGGGGGAGCACTGAGGTGGCTGAGCCTGGGTGGAAAAAGGGAAGTCTGGCCAAAATCACCACCCTGGTTCATCCCAGGCAGGGAACAGGACCCCTGCCCTCTCGGCCCCTGCTTGCAACCGGCCCCTGGTGCTGGCACAGCCCAGTTCATGCAACACGTTTCTGGCTCCAGCCTCCCTTAATTAATACTTTTAATGACAAAATGAATCTGCTTACAGGGCATGTGAGATGGAGGAATGTGCCAGTGCTGACATTACTGTTAAGTTTTTGGAGGACATGGGGGTACAGCAGCCCCAGCCGGGAGCAGGGATGCTGCAGGGATGCAGAGCAGAGAGAGAGGAGAGCGGCTGCAGAAAACCAGTGGGGAGGGAAGCGGGTGCCGAGGAGGAGCCGCATCGTGGGAGAGGAGCCAAACTCTCGCTGGAGTGCTGGGACTCCACGGGGCAAATCACCCCCAGCCCTTCCTTGCCATCCCTGGCACCCTCCTCATCATCACTTCCCTGGAGCTTCACGCGCTGCTCTGCCTGCCCACGGCACCCATGGGCCCAGCTGGATACGGCTCCGCTCCACACACGCCAGGCCCAGTGCATTACAGAGAGCAATAGCCAGTATTAATATTTAATTCTCTCTAAGCAGCTCATCTCTCCGTTAAGCACCCAGCGGCCAGTCCTGCAGTCCCCGGGCAGAGGGAAATGGCATTTACCACCAGCTGCTTCTGCTGACATTTGATTGTTCAAACAAGGCCCAGGGAAAACAAAAAGCTACAGTGGAATATCGGAGCATTTAATAAGATCCAGCCAAGCCCTGTGAGCACTTGGGATAAAGATGGGATTTCAATAAAAAGGCTTCTTTATGATCAAATTAATGGGTTAGTATTCCCCACCCAAGCAATGCCATTTGGATTTTCTTTTTTTCCCCTCCCAGTAACAGGCTTTGCAGAAATAAGTCTTTTTAGATGCTTCCTGCACACAAGCAGCTGACGGTGCCGCCTCTTGCTCCATGCCCGGGGGGCTCTGGCTGATTCGGTACCTTAGAGGTCACCATGCAGAGGACGGCTTGATATCCCACCTGGAAAAACGCAAGGAAGGGAGGAAACCACTGGCCCAGGGCCAGCACAGGGTCCCTCTGGAGGAGCTGGGGAGCAGAGCAGGTTCCCGCATGGCACAGCCATAGGATGCAGCCAGCCCCAAGCCCTCACAGCATCCTCAGCGCCTGCACAACAAGCCTCTTCCCCAGCATCCTCAAAAACCTCTTTTCAACACCCAGAAAGGTTCAGCCAAGATTTTGCTCACAAACAGGTGCCTGGACCCAGGAAATGTGTCCGTGCACCATTTATGTCTCCCAGCGCTGGTAAAGAAGCTGCCGCCTCCTTCACTGGAGACCTGCTGTGCGGGGAAGCCGCTCGTATTTCCTCATCAGGGTGACAGAAAGCCACTAAACCATGATGAATCCATTCAGAAGGGAGTGCCTTAAGGCAATGGCATCGCTTAAGCTCAGGAAGGCAATCAGACTGGGCTTATAAACAGGGAAAACGCTTTAGAGCAGCATTTCTGCTGGCAGAGGGGGGCCAGGAGGCACATGAGGCAAGGGATGGAGCCCCAGCAGGATGGTGCAGAAGGAAGGCTGTACGTGGAGCTTTTTCCCACTAGCAAATACTATTAATCTAGACTAAGCTAGAAAAACAACAAAAAAAAAACCAACAGACACACACCTCACCTTCACCACCACCACGAACATGACCTGGTACCAGCATCTGCACATGTTGAGGTTAAGAGCAGACCCTCAGGTGCTTGAGGCCAGGCCAATACTTGTGTTTCTTCCCACACTTTGCACCAGAAGCCTGACCTTGCTGTAATTAGCTATCAAACATATCACATTGCCTCTTTAGGGACAGGAACAGCCAGCCCTCAGCAGCCGGTTGTCTGTGGTCACCCAAGTACGCTGAGAAATAAAGCACTGTTGGCGTATTCACAGCACAAGGGTCCACCAATTCCCTGGTCCAAAGGCTTGGTGACACCTCGAAAGGAGCAGGAACTCCTCTGCTCTGTGGATGACCAGCCTTTTGTGGCAGCTGGCAGGAGATGCACAGAATCCATCTGTCCTGGCCAGTGCAGACAGACAGACTCCAGAGCGTGTCCTGCTCCCGGGATGGCAGCTCCACTCGAGGCCAGCGGCGTGGTGGGGTTTGACCCCTTCCAGACCAAGGCAGGCACATGTACTCCTCTCCTCTGAGATGGGAAACCCCTGAGTAGCTATGAGAACAGAAGCAGAACCCCTCTGCTCCCTCCTCCCACCCTCTGCTCATTAGTGGTTATTACCATGGCACAAGGTGCTCCATCCTGTTAATTTTCAGTTCAACCCAACGCGAGCTACTCAGCAAGTTGCTCAGAGATACAAATTCAACAAGATGAGCTCTTAAAATATTTACTGTCCTAAAGATTCAAGCCACTGAGCACCAGGATGTCTTTCAACATTTGCACTTCATTGCAAAACTCCACCTTGTTGAATAGGCTGAAACATTGAGCGCTTGCCTTTTAAATAGCTCCTGCCATTTTTGGAGGAGATTAGTAAAGTATAGAAGCAGCTATTTAACATTCAGGAAATGCAACGCATACATGGGAGTTATCAGTCACTCCAGGCAGATGGTAAATGTATCTCCTTTCACCACAAACTGAGCAGCAAACATTCAAATTCATCACCAAGACAACATATTGAAATCCACTTCTATTTTCAATTCATACGTTTTTAACAAACTGCTAAGTAATGAAAATCAATATTTTCACCCAAGCAGTTGGGAGACAGTCCTGAAGCTCTGCCCAGCTGCAGAAGATTTGCTCTATGCATTTCAGTCATGCAAAATTATTCACGACCAAGTCAAACGTGGCATCCTGGGTGCAGCTCACATTTACAGCCAAGGAGGCACTGACTTTCCATCGATCAGCTCCGATTTAACAGCACTTCTGCATCAAGGTGGGAAGCATCACTTCAGGCATGGAACGGCTAAGACAGAGGTGACCTCAATCCCAATTTTGGGGGGGAATTTTGATAGGACTTGCATATTTTTAGCTGAAAAGAGGAATTAAGAAAGTGGTGCACTTCTTGGACATTACAGGCAACCTCAGCAGACCACCTGCTGTCTTTGTTAGGGTATTTTTTAGTGACCAGTCAGTTAAAATTGTTACTTAACAAAAATCATAAAAACTCAAAATGAGATGCCTTTAGCAGAAACAACTCACACCAGCAACATACTGCATGAACTTTACTCGAGCAGACAGAGAATATAGATCTGTAGTCCTCACTCCAAATCAGCAAACTCTTAACTGTTGAAAAGAAGAACGTTTTCCACCTTACTTAGAATAAAAACCTTCCAGAATACCCTAAAAGGAGACATCTTAAAACCACTAAGATGACTGCTCACCAGGGCTCACCTGCAACCACACATAGGGTAGAAGGTACCAACTGAAATAATGAAGATGCCCCACGTTTGTCTTAAGATAAAAAAATTTATTTTACAGTCTTATAAAGCAGCTTTACATTAAGCACAAACGTTGATCCATTTACTTTGTATATAAACATAGTAGAACCTTTCCCGCTGCAAAAAGTCATGTCTTGCTGTATATAAAACTAACATGTGCACATTGTGCTTAAACTGCAAAGTCTGTACAGCTTTACAAAGGACTACCCTTTACAAGAGCATCCTGTAAACAATTTATTGCATATTTAACACATGGTGTATATCCCACATGTAAAAAAAAAAATGTAGAAAAAATAAAGTACAATTACAAGGTGAATGAAAATAGCAGCTTTCAGTGAATGTCTTACACAATGGCCAAGAAAAACAGCACTGCCACACTTGTACAGTTGTGCTTGTGTGTCACTGGTTTGCATATACTCATGCGCACTATGTTTCCGATGAATTCTATGTACAGTAAGCCCCATGGAAAGATTGAACAGATCTTAGCCCCTAAGACCTTTGTCAGTTTGAAGACTGAAAAGAAACAAAAAAAACCAACTTAAGTGAATTCGATGAAGTTATGGGCACCAATGTCCAATAATCCTCTTCCACTGCACAACTCAATTAAAAAGAGTAACAGGAGAAACCCCACACTAACTCTCTTCGGTTCTACAACCTCTGATGGTGGTTGGTTGACGTCACACATGTGCTAAGGCCAACAAAAATGCAATGGAGATGTTAAGGATAAGGTGGTCTGACAGGACCGACGGCATTGGCATGGCCAACCTACGCTTCTGAGCTCACCTATCCAACAGCTGCCAGGCTGCCGCTCATGAAGCACTGAAAAATCAGCAACACTGCAATTTTTCAACTGGCATTAATTAAAAAAAACCCCAAAAACAAAAAAAAACCAAAAAAACCCCCCAAAACCAAGAGGAAATTGTGGCCTCCGTAAGGCACCGATACCACCTCTTGAGCAGTACCCAGAGAGTTTCTCTAGATTCTCCAAATCCAAAATGGGCACAAGATGGAGGAAACATGCAGGAGAAAGATGTTTCTGTGTTTGCAGCAAGGACCAGTCGTTTGTAAAGGAAGCACATTTTTCTGGGTTTTGTATGTGTGTGAGTGTGCGCGTGTGTGTACACATGTACGTAAAAAAAAATTCACCTCTGCTACCTTTGGTATTGAAATTTCTCCTGTGACATCCACTTTTCATATTAATTGATATAATCGTAGCATGCGTTTGCAAAGATCAAGTAATTAAAAAATTGCTTCAAATATCTGCAAGAAATAGAAAAAGCATCAAAAAATAGAGAAAAGAAAAAAAATTAAGATGCATATTGTCCTTGTGCCTAGCCTTTTTGTGATTTAAATGAACTTTGTTGTCAGCACGAACTTCTTAAGCTTATCCCCCACCTACACGTACAACACGTAATAGGATCAGTGGAAAAACCCCAAAGCTAATACATGTCCTTCCCATGCCGGCATATGTCAGGAGCTTTCAAGTCTGGGACTCTTAACAGAAAACACCAGCATGCCTCAACAGAGCTGATAACCCAATATTTGTTACACTACCAACCAAAACACCCCTGATCTAACGATGCTATCAGTTGGTTTTACTCTTCTGGATCAACCAGGATGCTACACACCAAGAAGGCAGACTAATGGTGGTTGTAAAGGACAGATAAACAGGAAAAAAAACCCACTTGGTTTCTTCTGCATTACAACAGTACAGTGAAAGCGTTTGGGTTCGGACGTGTGTGTTTGGTTATTGCACGGGTACCCTTGCTTGCTTGGCAGAGCCATGAAGACAAAGGACACCCAAAAAGCCAGTGCTGGAGATGTAACAACCCCTTACACTATGAGTAAGACAGTAGGCAGAGGTGAAACTTGGTATTAAAGCACAGGTGGAGCTGGAAAGCCCTCTGGGGTAATTTTAATTTTTAAAATGCTTGATACACTCAAGCAGGTTAAAAATGAAAATCACCATAGGAAAACCATAATTAATTCCAATTGCATTTCCTGCACACTACTGAAAATGAGCTCCACGTCATACTCCGGAATTCAAGACAAGTCTCCCAAAGAATGAAGTTGCCAAAGCTTAGAGAAACCTCTCAGATGTAATTAAAAAATACAGTACAAAACATCAGGCTCCATGACAAGAGATTCCAGCTACCAGGGAGAAGGCGACACCAGCAAACCTGACAGGCGATGGTAAATTTGGCTTTATAAAAAGGGGGTAGCATGGTTGCAGGCTTTGTGTAGTCCGTGAGCCCCACTGAGTTGTGCTTACGTGATGTGACTTCGAAGCCTGCACGCTGTCTGCGTGTTTTCTGTTCACATGTCTGTAAAGAAACCATACAGCTAAAGGATCTCCATACAGAGAACTGAAAAAAAAAAAAAAAGTGTATTTTTCACCCCAAGAAAAGAATCCTTATTAAAAAGCCCCCACCTTTAAAAAAGATACACTGTCCACTACCCAGGCTACAAGTAAATACACATTTACGGCGTTACACCACATGATCTGTTACGCTGTTCCAACATATACACATATTAACTCCATTTTAAAAGAGGCCACGGACTAACTTTTCAGGCAAGTGCTGGACTTTAGAGACCTGTATGGCTTCTGCAGATATTTTCCTACAAAAAGGAAAAAAAAGAAAAACAAAAAATGTCCCCAAACTCAGGAGCACAAAGGGGTTTTGCTTCGTGCAGATAGTTTCACTGTGGAGCACTAAGGACAGGTGATGTTCCCGAACCCTACCCATCAGACCCAAATGTTTTCACACTGGAATGCAATGATTTCAGGAGATCAGTTTTAAGGATCACTTCTTTGAAACGGTCTGTAAAAATTTAGGATGCAACCGTTGAAACTGTACCTCTGCGAGGCAGCAGGACCGAGGGGTTTGGTTGTAAGCTCTAGTTGTGCTTTGCCCGGCCGCCTCGCAGGTAGCTCTTCCACCTCTTGACGAACTCTTTGAAGATGGGGGACTCGTCTATCGTGCTGAGGAGCTGGAGCTGGTTGATGTGGGTGGTGTGATAGTCCCATCGGGCCAGGTTGGGAGCGGTGCCGAGCATGAAGTGCCGAAGGTCGTAGATGGTCCCTGAGCCGGTGTCGTAGAGGGGAAGCATGGCCTTCAGGGACTCCATGCCCCGCTCGTAGAGAACCCGCGCCTCCTTCCCCAGCTTCTCCCCGGCCGTTTCTTTTAAGTCATACAGCCCGATTAAGGAGTACATGAAACCGTTGAGCACGAAGGAGCTGGGTGAGGTCGGGTACTCCTCATACCAGTCGTGCCGGTTCATGAAGACGGCTTTCACTCCGCGCTGCTCCGACGGCAGCTTGTACGGCGCCGTCGCCCGCAGAGCCGAGCTGAGGAACGCGTGGTCCTTCGTCAGCAGGTACGCCCGCACCAGCGTCGAGATGGCCTGTCCTTGCGCCATGGCCGAGTACCAGCCCGGGTCCAAGGACTTAAAGCCTTCCCCCAGCTTCCTCGTCACCATGATGGGCCAGCCGCCCCTCTCGTCCTGGTTCTTCACCAGCCAGTTGCTGGCCGCAAAAAAAGCCGCCATGTGAGCGGTGGCCGAGATGGTGACGTTATCGAGGAAGCCTCTACCCTTCGCTACCAGCCTCACCACTCTCTTGGGCATGATTTTGGTCTGCTTGACGGCTTTTGTGTTCGAGAGGCCGACGCCTTTCCGTAGGTCGGTCACCAGGTCTCTGGTGAGGGTGCTCCAGCTAGTCCTGGGACCGATGCCGTAGTAGATGTCTCGGTCCTTAAAAGCAATGAGCTGGGTGTTGGAGATGTAGTGGACGGTGAAGAGCTGGTTCTTCTCCGTCGTCTCGAGAACCACGGAAACGCTCCCATTTGTTATGAACTTGAGATCGAAAGAAATAATAAAATCTCGGGTGTTCCCAAGCTGCAGAGATACCCCCTCGGTATTTTCTGCAAAACAAACCAAAAAAGCCTTGTTCAGTGGTAAAACACTCATTTCTCCAAAATGTTTAAGCTACAGAGCGCAGCTTCCAGAGGTAACCCCTCTTACCAGACAGGATCCAAAAGCTTTTAGGGCAGCCCATCAATAATTCAATCATTCTTTCTGCGCCCTACCGTGTATTATTTAATTAAGCATAAAAGTAAATCCGCAAGCGAAGGCTGACTCCCGCAGCACCGGGGAAAACTCGTTTGCCTCTTACATTAACATGCTGCAACACTTCGTTGCGGAGCAGAAGTGCCAGGGGCTCGATCGATGGCTTTATTGGAGGCTTCTGGTACCTGATCGATGGAGGAGTGCAACGGACACCAGCAGCATCTGGGGTAAGGGAAAGGGACATCAGCGGGGGGGGGTCTTACTGCTGCCTGCAGCTGCCTGCTGGCAGGATGCAGGACAGGCAGAGCTGCACTTTTCCTGCAGGATGGGGCACAGCAGCCAAGCTGCAAGAACGTAGATGCTGCGTGATCTTTCCCTTCTGTAATTCACAACATAAATGAACCACCACTCTTTTGCTCCAAACTGAAAATTTCACTTGGCAGAAAAGACATCAAAAACGCAGCGCCGCTCGAGCAGTTGCATTTCCGAATAAAGCTCTGCTTTCAGCAAAAACAAAAAAGCCAGGAGTGCCGAGAAGCAGGTATTCAGGATCCCCCTGGGACTAATATTTACATTTACAACTTTTTCTTTCCCAACCTGACAGTTCCAAAAACCAGTGCGCTGATTAGTTTAATGGGGGAAAAAAAGAAAAGAATATAGAAAGACTAATGTGTTAAAGTATTTATTAACCTCTCCATTGGCAAAACTCAGTTTAATTAAAAAAAAAATTTAAATAAAGCTCCTAGGCAATGCCACACAATAAAATCCGGTGCTCTCTTGCAGGCTAGATTTTAAAATGTAAAATCAACTACTCCCCCAAAAACCTATACTAGAAGATCAAAGGGCTAATTAGTTTGTAAAGCTGTGTGCAAATCTTGTAGCTTTGAAGGCACAGGGGGATGATAAACACTTAAAGACAGTCATCTTAAATTAACAGCTTTCCATAGAATAAAATTTGCCTGTGCGAGGCAATTGTCTCCTTTCTGCTACTTCTTGATGTGTGAAATACCCCATAAATATTTCTATGTGCAACCTTCGAGTTATGGTCAGCTTCTTCTGCAGAGCAGAGGCTTTTCTCCATCTCCCAAACTAATCTACAGCATTTTGCAATGTCTTGTGTTGTACGGTGCTATTGTACAGTACCTATTATTTTGACTGAATGTCATGTTTTCCAATCTTTTAAAGTAAAAGCCTCACTCCTTTGAGTTTTGGAGATCAGCATCTGCTTCGGGAGAAGAAACTGAGCGCTTTGTTACACAACATTTTGCTCCTATGAAAAATCTAATTAAAAAACCCCACTCACAATTCCTGTCAAGTAAGTTTTATGGTTCCTTGTAAATAAATGCTTGTGTGATAACGAAGTGAATTACAATGGCGGGGGGGGGGGAGTTTTAAGAAGCAAAGGAGAACTAAAGGCTGCCTGTTGTTTGCACTGCCTTAAGCGCCTATAAATCCATTACTTAAGGCCATCTAAGACGAGTGGATGCGTACCTCGGCCTTCGAGCCCCGCAGATTACTCTGCCATCAATAAAGGATGAGGAGAGAATACATAACAGATCTTTTAGCCTTTCCTCTCCCCATATTTATCTACTACAAAGACACAAGAGTGTTCGACAATTTTTTCCCTAGAGACTCAGGCCTAAGGTGCCAACTGAAAATTACTTCATTGTCTTTTTAAGTAATGGACTCATTAATTCTAATGGGTATTGATCGAGGAAAAATACATTACGTCCTTATTAATGAGCCTGTCCTAGCACAAAGGAAACTCTTGCATGAAATAATGAATTTCCCTGCTAAGTACAAAACAGAACACAGTAAATTGAAGAGATGGCAACAAAATGCATCTTGCACGTCTGCAGGTGAAGGAGAACGCCCGTATGCAGCCCCAGACCTTCACCGTCCTCCCCCAGTCCTCTGCAAATACCTGCGCAGCACATGGGCAGCTGCTCCCTCTTGCTGCCTTGTTTAAGGCAACTTGGGTTAGCCAGAACCAAGATCTCAAATTTTGCAAAAATACTTGCATCCCAATGAAGAGAAAGATCCAGGGTCCAACCGAAGAGTTGCACGTGCTACGCTTGCCCCAGGCTGAAAATAGACCTTATCTATCATCTGTCAACATCTGCTTATCACACGTCAGTGCTATTTCCCAGGCTTCACAACTGGGTCCATCTCTTTTTTTTTTTTTTTTTTTTTTTCTTTTTTTTTTTAGAAAAAAAGAGAAAGGCTCAGGAAACGTGACTGTAGCTTCTCACTGCCCTCCATGCATACATCCACCCACTTTTTCATTAAAATAGTGTTGAAAAAGCAGTGACAGAGAGAAAACAGAAGAAAAGAAAAACTCCAGAGGTACGGAAACAAGATGACATTCTCAGGTGAGATCTTAAGGATGGGAAGTCACACGGGATAAATGAAAACACTTTGATCCCAGCAAGTTAAAGCTCCCCTGATACCATCTGTGCAAATTAACAGACATGGCTTAGCTGCCACACATTTAGGATAACCCACCTGGAGCAACAAACTGTTTGACACTAGTGAACTTGGCTTTATCAGATACTGTGGACAGAGAGCAGCCTTTTGGCACTGTCCAGTCTGCGGACCTGCTGGTTTTGTCCTTCTCTTCAGCTGTTTCGTACACCTCGATGTGAGGTGGTTTCTCTGTCAGGTTTTTACTGTAGTGGCTCAACCCGTACTGTGCAATCTGGATGGGGTAGAAATAGCCTTGAGGTCCCCACTGTGTGGATAATGGCACACCTATGAGAGAGGAAGAAAATGAGTATTTTATCAGCATGTTTTCAAAAAGCAGTGTTTACAGCTCTGCACACTCCTCCTCCGTACCCCATCACTCCTTTACTTCTAGCAAATGGTATTTCTAGGCTTCACCATTAGCTAGACTCGAGGAAAGTCCTGTTCAAGGAGTGAATTGCTCCCATTTACACTGAGATCCATGACTAGGCAAAACTAAGCAGATCTGAGCGGCCGAGAAGTCCTTATCATGGTCTTCCATACATTCTCATTTAATTGTTTACTGAAGCACCACACTTATTTTAAAATACATTTAAAATGCCCTAACAGATTTTTTTTTTGCCCCTACCCCAGAGACCACTAAATCTCCAAACAATGTTACATCTAACACAATCCCTTTAATGCCACAGAAATCTTTGCAAATTTGGTGTATATGTTATTACTAGATTTTGGTAAGAGTTATTTGATGCTAAAAGAGCAATTTAGCCAGCATCTGCAAATCTGCTCCAATTACCTTGGCTCCCCTAAGAGTATTACAAGCGCAGTCTGAAGTGCTGCCTGCGGAAACCAGCCAAGCTCTCCATGCAATACCAACAGAACATGCCCCAGCTCTTCCACCCAAAGCTGTCCCTTGTCTTCAGAGCTACTGCTCCAGCCCAGCCGTACCCGGGATTAACCCTCCACACGCGACTCACTGTCCCAAAAGCTGGTAGCCTCGCAGGACAGCACACTTCTCACTCTTAATTCAGGGTTAGGGTGATTTTAGATTTAAAAGTCTGCACGGACCAGAAGAACCCCCTGGAGCACCACCTCTTTAGAGGATTCAAAGCAGGAAGATCACAGAGTACATCTTCCGTAGCCTGATGTATTGCATTTCACATGCAAAACCCATTGCATGAGCTCAGACAATGTCACATAGCCATGCTTGATATAAAACTTCCACCCTCCGTTATGATCGTTAGCAGAGATGCACCTGCAGAAAACCCTGCCAAGCTCCAGGCTCTCCTCTGCCTGCCCTTCACCAGCTCCCAGGAGCTGCAGCGTCGGGGTTTGGGTGGAAAAACCCTCGTGCCATAAACTGCCTATTGCATCACCGGCTGTGTGGGAAATGAAAACAAACTGTGTGGAGGAGACTTATTTATACACATACCTCCATAAGCAAGCAAACACAGGATACTTAAGATACGGATAAAACCAGGATTCTCTTAAAGTCCTGAGTTTTATGTGGAACAAATTCCCAACCTCTAAATATGAATCCAAAGTGGGAACAGATCACTGTGACCCTCTTGCAGGAAGCCAAGGATAGTTAGTACTGTAAACCTTTGCAGGTGTGTAAGAAAAGGAAAAGGAAGTTGAAAATAAACATGTTGGCATTTGCACCATTTTTCCCCTTGGCAATGTCACGCTCAGAAACCAGTTTCTTCTGAAATCTGGTACAATGAAAAGCTTACTTAAACTAAACGTAAAAAGATACATTTTCATACATATTTTGGTGCTTTGTGTTATTAATAAACATTACTGATGGAGATGTGATGGTTTACTGCTGCCTAAAGAGAAAACCATCACAGGAAATATTTAAATACCATGTATTAGCTCAACTCCTGCAAGCCAGCTTGCTCATTAATGCAAAGCATTTTCAGCTAAGGGTGCATTCATTGAGACTGAAAGATGCAAAAAAAAGAAATCTGCTATGAGACCTTTACTTGAAATTTATACAAGATGACAAGATTAAATTCTCCAGGTCACAGGACATAACAACACATTAACCTTGCAGAAAGGGAGAAGGTGAAAATATAACATGAGGTTTTTTCCGTCATGCAGCAATATGAGAATCTCTAGGGCTAGAATGATGCAAGGCAAGAGCCTAAAACTGTCTGAGAATGTGTTTTAATATTAAAACGCCTTCCCAACAAACTACAACTCCGACCTGCTTGCTGGATGCCAGTAACTCTATTGTCTTTACAAAACCCAGGCTCTGGCACCACTTTTTACAATGATAGCTCTTAAATCACATGCTGCAAAAAAGCAAGGTTTATAGATAAATAATCACATTGTCGAGTGTTAAACTCGCTGGTCTCTTGAGGCTTAAGTAGAGAGCAGCTACACACGACAACAGCCTGCAGAATCCATCCTGGTTCTCAATTAGCTCCTACTGAATTTCAGCTTTTTGCTGGAAAACATCACAAGAATTGTGGAGTCCAGTTGCAAAGGGCAAAGGGGCATCTTGCACATCCTCAACATATCATACAAAAACTGGTGGGGCTCCAAGACCTAGGTCCAAGCCCAACAACAAAAGCAGCACCCATGGCTATTATTGATATTCACAAACTGTATTTAACCAGCAATGACCATAGCAATTAGAAAGGAAAGCTATTTCCTCAGCCTCTCATGGTGGATGTAAACCCTAAGCAGGGCAATGCTCACACATAGTGGGTGTGCAGTTACCGAGATGCATTTGCACCTTTGGGAAAGCCCCAAGTTTCAGAGCCCTGCTTCCCTTCCTTGGCAGATGTAACAAGGATGAGAGTTAAACAAAAAATAATCAAAATGTGAGAGCAACCTTACAAAAAACTCAACTGACACACCCTAGGCATTTGTTTACATGAATCCTTTACAGAGAAATTAATTGCAAGACATGCCAGCTTTCTGCAGTAACCATATCATGGGAAGAGCTCATATCAACACAGCAGAGCATCACCCTTCACTGAGGTGCATGAAAATGAATGTATTTTATTCCTTAAGTGAAAGTTGGTCTTTAATTTATGAGGGGTCACAGTGTCACATTCCATAATAGTTTTATAAAGTCATTGATTTTTTAATATGAAACCTGACAAGAATTTTCTGCCATCAAATCTTTGCCGAGACGAGGGAAGACCTTGCGTCCTAATTACCGATAGCATGGTTTAGCAAAAGTGCAAACTGGAAAGGTTTTACTGTATATTAATTTTATCGAGGGACGCTTCAGTGGCTGGAGAGCTTTTTGACCCTTCAGCAGTTCTCCGAAACCTCCTCGCCTTGCTGCAGGCAGCAGCACCTTTTGCAGGACAAGGCGAGGCGATGCCCCGCCTGCCCTGGGTACGGCAGCGCGGTGGCACTGATTTACCTGGACCCGTGCACAGGACGAGCTTTGGCAAGAACAAATCCCACACTGCTGAGCAAAACCTTCCCCGCTTGCTCTCGAGCAGCCCAGCAGCGAAGGTTTTGACTGCTGTATCTCCAGCACTGCCCCGGCAATGCAAGGAGACAGGATATTGTTAAACCTGAAGACAGATACCCACTATTAAGCTGCCCGTGAGCGGCCAGGCTGTTCCACAGGTGCTGGCAGTGCTGTTTGGCTCAGAGCGTGGGGCTGTATCTGTGCCCGCAGGGAAGCAGGAGCCTCCTCAGGCAGCAGGGCCAGGCTTTTTTATTTAATTTTCTATTTTAAAATAATTTTGGCTCGCTGACGGAGATGACAAGCGTCAACAACAATGCCAAAACCTGACAGTAGCACTGTAAGAGAAGTGTCCCGCCACCTCCAGAGTTTGCTGCAACCAGTAAAACCAGAGATGCAGGATGGGAACTGGTAAACCTACTACAAAGCAGAGACTGTGCGTGATTTCTCAGAGTAAGCGTGTTTTATCAACAGTATCACGACAAAATTAAGATCACTTTGCATCTCAAATGATGACAGCAAATTTTAAGAAGCATTTCAACTATTGAAAAAAAAACCAACTTAACACAAACCTTCAACACCACTTATGCACTTCACTCTGTCTCGAACCTCTACGTTGTAGCCCTCGAAGGACATGAAGACCCCGTCGGGGTGGTAAGGTGCTCGCTGTGTGTATACTTTGGAGTAGCTATGAGAGAATTCAAACCTGTCATAACCATCGTACTGAGCAATTTTCCCATAAACCTCAAAGTATTTCTCTACCCAGCTGAACGGCAGGAAGACCTCGTTGCCTTCCCTCCTCCCTTTAACGGTGTGCTCATCATTGATCAGACAGTCAATCTCCTCATACTTCAGCCCCGGGGCTTTGTTGCCGTTGAAGCCTCCTGCGACGGGGGGAGCTTTCTGCTGCTCCTGGGGCGATGCCTCCTCGCTCTGCTGCCGGGCCAGGTCACTCTCGGAGGCTGCAGCAGCGGCTCGGCGTTCGGGACCAGCGAGGCTGCGGGGGAACGGGCCGGCTCTGTCGGAAGAGCATCGGTTCCAGAGCAGCACCATCACCAGGGTGAAGAGGGCGCAGATGACGATCAAAGTCTTGTAGTTGACCCGAGCTGCCAAGCAACGCATATTCACACCATACCTGCAAAACAGAGAGGGGAGAGGGTTTTAAGATGCGGTGCTTACAGCCGGAGCTGCTGGTTCTGCTAGTTCAGAGTCCCGCTGGAGCCCGTCCAGCAGCAGCATCGCCACGTGCGCACCGTGATGGTGTTTGGTGGGAAGGGGACAGGCGGGGGCACCTGGAAGACAATTTGGGTTTTTCCAGCTCTCCGCAAGCAACAAGATCAAACGTACCAAGCCACAATTCACCTCCCTGCTGCAATAACAGATTGTTTCACCAAATGCAAAGGATGCAAAGAAACAGCTGCAATCACGGGGCGACCGCTTCTAAATAAAAAGCGTGATGTTGATGAGATGCTCAGCAGCCACTGGGAATCAGCGAACAAACTCTCACCGGCCTCAGAGCACAAGGGGAAGAGAAATCCCCAGCAGCATTTAACCACCACCTACCCAGCACCACGAAAGAGGAATTTCCAACAAAACAGCCTTATAATCAAAACCTGAAGCCCAGAAATATTTGTAGTTCACACAGCTTAAATCACTGAGATACCTACATAAAAAGGGATGGCTATTTTTGCCTTTTTTTTTTTTTTTTTTTTTTTTTTTTAAAGCACAACCTATAAACATTTTCTGAAAAGAAACTCAGTGCTCAAGGCTGGATTGATTCTTGATGTTACTGCCCCTCAAATGCACTTCTAAAACAATAATGTGTATGAGGAGGAGTAAGCAGGCTGGTAATGGAGGACTTCAGAGCCAGAGCCCCGGCAGGGACAGTGATAGCAGCCCCAAGGCAGGAGCCTCCAGAAGAAGTGAAGGAGGGACTGGGAAAGGACAGGACCTCCATGGACACGCTCAGGGGCTCATGTGTCCTGGTCCCCCAGGAGAAGGCAGAAACTATGTAAACCCTCTCTCGGGATTTTCTTTTATTATTTTCTTCCTGCACGATAAACCTCCTGCTGCACGAAGCATGCTCCAACACCACCATTACAGCCCCACCAAGGAGCAAGGCTGAACAGCGTGAAAATAAATCCAGAAGTTGAAGTGATTTAAGCACGTTCGCTCAGAAGACCCTAGTTTTTGCTGAGGAATGAAGTCCTTCAAACAAACGATGTGCATTTTTCAAATGCGCAGGAATATTTAAGATACACTTCATAAAATCCCTATTAAACAGAAGTTTAATTTCACCTCCCTAGTAAGCCACGGCATCAGAGCCGCTGAGTTAAGTTTTAAACCCGTTGCTTAATTGCAGCCCCATCTGACATCCCCGGGGGCCGCTCGGCAGCTGAGCTAGGGGACTCGTGCAGCCCCAGGCGTGCCAGGATGGTGCAGCGGTGCCGGACCTGACCACTGGTGATTTCAACAAGGTGCTCCAGAAACAGCTGCAGATATTGCAGAGATTCTGCTGATCAGCAGCAGTTAACCATACAGCAATTAAAAGGAGTTTCACCTCGAGTTCCATCCCCCCCTTTTTAAATGGAAATAATCAATTATCTCTCACCAGTTTTATGCTTCCATACTGTAAGCACCATCTGGTCATTTAAAACTGGACTTTAAAAGATAAGTGTCTTATTTTCTGAAAGCCCAGTTTACTACAAGCTTTTAGAGAACATAAATTTATATATAATTGTGTTTTTATGGAAATGCTAACATAAGAATAAATCCAATTTTCTGCATCAGCAGATAATTTCTAGTGATGATGCTTTCAGGATGACCTCAACAAATATGCTCTGCTCTTTTTACACAAAGGGATAATTCACTTTTAAATACGGAATGACATTTCTGACACACTTCACCCCTACCTATAAAACTCAAAATTAATTAAGCCATCTGGATTACCAGGGGATGGGGAGAGAAGGAGAAACACCATCACCACACTTTTTACATGCCTTTACCCCATGCCCATTACTCCATGGTTTTAAACAGGCTCCATAGCTGTGAAAAGGTCCTGGCTATGCCATTATACACAGCTTTTATTTTATTTTGGTTCTGCTGCCTTGGACAGTAGAGAATTTGGAGCGGTACAAAGCGTTTCCTATGCTCACCTTGCAGCTCCAGGGAAGAGCAGGAGATGCTGCAGGTTGGGTCCAGCTGCATCTGCAGCTTCCTGGAAACGCTGCTGAAATATTTAGTTTTTATGAACTATAAATGAACTGAAGAGGACTCAGAAAGAAAAGTGGAGTATTTTCAGAGAACCATCACATTAAGTGTCGCCAGTCACTGAAAAATCTAGAAATATGTGAGAGAGGCTTATTACATGTTAAATGGATAGATGGATTTTTATTCAACTGCAGAAAAAAAGAATTCAGAATTTCAACAGTAAAAAGAGGTAATTTAAACCCACAAAGGGACTGTTAAATTGGTTTATTCCCTTGCTGCTCTTATAAACAGGATTTCATCATACCATACTTGAAAGATTTAAGGAGTACAACACAGGAAAGTGGTTTTAAGTTATGAAGTAATATATCCACAAGATCCATGTTTGTTTTCTCCTCATTTTTGCTGGATGACACACCTAGCCTCTCTAAGGCTGTGTACCAACACATCTCCCACCTAAATTTTAAGGTGTAGGCTGTTATCATGAAAGTCGGTCCTTATCCCGCAAGTAATACTGGAGCTACAGGTTTTAAAAGGCAAATACTTCTGAGAAGTCTGGCTAAAATTCCTTTAATTCCTATGCTGAATTACTGGGCTACAGAAATGGCTGCAGCAGAGCAATCACTGCTGTTATTTACAGCTGGGACTGACACCTGGCACTGGCCTACAGCAACAACACAAATAATCTATAAATTAATACTTGTTTAGTTTTACACTGTTTACGCTTACATAGTTGCTGTACAAATCATTATATAAATTCTAATTAAAATGCAATGAAATAGCATTTCTTACAGAGTGAACAAGTAGCTTCACATGTATCCCAAAACAGGGACGCAATTAGAGAAACTTATTTTGCCAATTCAAGTGAGGTGTCAAGACAAGGTTTTGAGACACTGTTTTTAATATAAAGGACAAGAGGGTTAAATAAAAATAAAATCTTGATACCGCTGCTTTATTAATGATGCCTGGAAAGAGGACAAATCTTTGTATTCCGTGCTGTGAATTAGGAATCCACAGTCCCAGCTGTGTATCTAAGAATGACAGATTCAGTTCTGGTACTCAGTTCTTACAAGAAACCAAATTATTCGCATTCTAAAAATATATATGTCTCTCTCTCTCTCAGGAAGTCCCTTATAAGACAGGGGGTTTTTGATCTGCAAAACTGTGTTGAATATATTAAAAGTAAGAATTTCTCTGAAGTCCAGGCTATTGCCTGTGTCCTGGTTTCAGCTGGGATAGAGTTAACTGTCTTCCTAGTAGCTGGTACAGTGCTATGTTTTGAGTTCAGTATGTGAAGAATGTTGATAACACTGATGTTTTCAGTTGTTGCTCAGTAGTGTTTAGACTATAGTCAAGGATTTTTCAGCTTCTCATGCCCAGCCAGGGCACCTGACCCAAACTGGCCAACAGGGTTTTCCATACCATGGGACGTCCCATCTAGTTTAGGAACTGGGAAGGGGGGGGGTGGGGATTCGCCGCTCGGGGACTGGCTGGGTGTCGGTCGGCGGGTGGTGAGCAATTGCCCTGCGCATCACTTGTACATTTCAATCCTTTTATTACTACTGTTGTCATTTTATTAGTGTTATCATTATCATTATTAGTTTCTTCTTTTCTGTTCTATTAAACCGTTCTTATCTCAACCCAGGAGTTTTACTTCTTTCCCTGATTTTCTCCCCCATCCCACTGGATGGGGGGGGAAGTGAGTGAACGGCTGCGTGGTGCTTAGTTGCTGGCTGGGGTTAAACCACGACAGCCTGGTTTCTGTGTACTTGGCATGGGAACCATCCTGGTGCTTCACTCGTCATTGCTCAGCTTCAAAGCCCAGGACAAACACAGGAGGCTCCTCTCTTGGATAGAGCCATCGATTTAGGCCATTTGTAAATCGAGCAGGCAATGCTGCAGTCTTTTTGCGTACAGTTGTGCTTGTAAGCAATACTCTCCAGCAGAGGAAGACCTTGGGGTGTTTTCTAGGTGGGAAGATGCAGCTCCCCAGGACGGGAAGCACTGTTTGTGCCTCCCAGGACAGTTGAAAGGGAGGATGCACTCCGAAAAGCACTTCTGCTTTCCCCATCTTAATCAACGTGATGTGGTGAATTCATTTTAAACCAACTGGCGTGGAAGAGGCTAACCTGCAGCAATCCTCGGACTTACCATCCTGATCTTGTTTCAGAAAGCGGGATTTAGTTTCTGCAGAGGGGGGAGACCGCAGCGCTGCTGCTGCCCATCTGCCTGGCGACAGCGTTTCCTCCCTCATGCTTGCACCAGTCCTCGCAGGGTCTATGTTTCCAGAACCTGAACATATTTCAAGTGGAACGGGAAGGCTCTGCTGCGAGGAGGATGCCAAAGCAGCAACATGGTCCTGCTGCCCAGAGCCCTTCCAAAAAACCACATCCTCAGGTGTTTTTCAAGTCTCCCTGGCATTCAGAGTTAAAAAAGACAGACTATTAAAGAGTGGTACGTGCTGACACTGGACACAACAGTTTGCGTAAGGGCTGATGCATGTTACCCAGGCTAGAGGTGAGAATTACTTAAAGCTTTCTCACAGCTCCCAAAGGTCCCATCTGTGCAGGTTACTGGACACGCTGCGGTGACAGTGACAGCAGGATGAATGCAGACAGGAATACTGCTGCTGGCCACACACTTGCTTTTATTTTTAACCATTATGCCCGTTTCACCTGGGTGACACAGACACAAACTGCACTTTCAGATAACTATGCGATACAAGTTGCCTGTGGCAACTTCAGTGCTGTCATTTATTTTTTTTTTTTTTGCTCACAGTGCATGGATCAGCTTTTAATAAACCAGATCAATGATCCTCCAAGCAACAGAGATGACTCACATTTAACTCAAATTAAAAGCCCCAGAGGATGCATCATGTGCAGCAAGAGCCCAACTTCCATGGTTCTGCAACCGCCCTACTAGCATGAGCAAAGAGCACAAAAAGGGTTTTAAGCTGGTTAAAAATACTAGACGTCATCCTGAATAAATAACTGACTAAGGACTCAAGAAACCACATCACAAAGTACATTTCCCAAGAACACATTGGTTGGCATGAAGTTAAAAGTATTCGCATTTAAATTCTCTGCGTTTAAACAATAATCAAAAGTTGCCCACTGAGTCCCGGAGGTCTCCCAATAGTCTAACGCACTAGCTCTGTGTTTGCTCGCTAGGAAGAAAGACAGTATTTTTACTTAAGACCAGGGATTTCTGCTGAATAGTGATAAGCTACCTATTTACTTTGAAGTTTCTATGCCAGACTAAGCTATTTAGTACAGAGAAAAAAAAAAAACCCTGAACAGCGACTGCCAATCTGAGATACACTAAATTCAATATTTAAAGAAAAGATACACCATACAATTTAACAAAAGAAAGGAACAAGACTAGAACTTCAATATATACCCAGACCTAAAAGTTATACTCAGTTACACACAAACCTCAGATAGAATTTTCCCCCATTTCCTGTTTATTACACACACCAAAATGCTATTTAGGCTAGTCATTACAATGTTATATAATAGAAAAAACAAAGAACTCAAGAATTGTTTTCAGTAACTGTGGAAAATTCTTTCTGATAATTGTAATGACATCAAAATTTCAGATCCTTTGCCAAAGCTTACTTTTGTCTTAAAATGTGATATTTATGAATCATCTAACTTCCCAACAGCTCTGCGTTTCTCAAACATGTTTTACCTGCATCCTCAATCTGCTCGTGTTGGCTCCATCTGTGGATGATTAGACAGAAAGGATCTAAAATATAAAGTGAAGAAGCTGTACCCAGCAGCTTATCCTACAGTTTTCCAGTCCAATTAGCCTAATACAGTTGTACTGGTATCAACACATCTATTATTAAGCATCAGCCAAGTCTGTGGCTACATGATAGTTAACTCAAAAAGTCAAAGTACTTTTCTCTGGATACCGATGTTATCATTTCTTCTTAGAAACTGAGATATGCATCTAATTTCAGCATTGGGCGCATTCAGTGCTGGTATCTACGCAGCTACACAACTGGCAAGGTTTTCAAACAGGTTTAGCTGCTGCCTTGAGACACGCAGGGAGTGACTGCACCCCACCCTCACCCCGCTCCCCTGTGGGACAGACGTCTTCTCCTGCCCTCTGGACAGACATACATTTCTCTGCACGCAAGACAGTTAAAACAAGTCAGAGCAAACTATCTCCCCACACGAGAGCAGGATTTTAGTGACTCATGGGCCTTCGACTATCATGCGATCAGGAATGGTTTGTGATCTAAAATTAGAAAAAAACATCGTAAAACTGGAAAAAACTTGCACGCTTCGTTGCAGCGAAGTGGAGAAGTTGCTTCAAGACTTCACCAAGGCCCTGGATAACCTAGTCTAAGCCCTGCTTTCAACAGGAGGTGGGGCTAAATGATCTCCAGACGTCTCCTGCAACCTCGACTTTTCTATGCATCTGCACAACTTTAAGAAGGCATGTTGATGTAGTCAACAGAAAACACAGGATCTGTTTATGTTGGTCCTACACAACAAGCACTGGTCTTCTTTCTAAACTCCTGCATATGCTGCACACTTTGAAAAGCATTCATCAGCCTGTATTAAAAAAAAAAAAAAAAAAAATCGAGTATAGCTTAAAGAGTAATTGTAATCTAAACTAGATAGAAAAAAAATTGTTTTTCTAAGATGCTAGGAGGGTGTTCACTTGTCCTGCACTGCAAACGATGGCTTTATCCGTGTTTCTTTGCACAACTGCTCAGCCCGTATGCATTCAGACCAGCTGGCCAGTCCCGGCCACTGCAAAAGCTCTCAGACACCAAAGAGACTAAAGGTGCCTTTGTTTTGCTAGTAAGTCTAGTACAGAATATCACTACAAAACTTTGAAGATGAAGTTACTTGTATATCATACTTTTATGCCATATCAGGAAAACCAGTTAGTAGGGACTGCTGCTGTAATTATGAGCCCATTTATTGTACAGTCTAATAAATCTACTTGCTTTCCAGATGGATTAAGCTATTAAATCCCTCACTAATGGCACAAACAATAACTCCAAAATCTAGCTGCTGCTTATGGAGGCATTACACTGCCTCTTTCCAAGCTATCAAGTATTATATTGTTACTATGCAGATTAATGAAGCAAAAGATGAAACCATTTCATCAGTCTCCCTCATATTTAGGCTTTGAAAGCAATGCCTGAGCAAGTCTCAAGACAGCAGCATTAAGGGCTGTAACAAGACTCTGAGGAGGAGCCTTGCAATATTATTTCAGGGAGCTGGGCTCTCTCTTCAAGCAGGAAAGGAAAGCCAAGCCCACCGCACCGCTGCTTTTACAGCACCCCCAGTCCCTTTTTCCTTAGCGGTACTCTGGACGGCACTAGTTATGCCTGTGACTTGACTCTCGTGGATGCCACTGCTACCACATTCAGCTCAGATTGCTTTTCAGTTAGCTGTACCTTTCTAACAGCATATCGAAGCGCTGAGGAGACACCAGCTGGGAGGGGAAGCAGGGCGGCACACGCAGCCATCGTCTTGGGCTCCTGCAGCGATCGGGTGGGGGGCTGAGGAGCTCCCACCGAACAACCCCAGCGAGCCGGTTGAGGTTCAGCAGCTTTAAGCAGTAACTGAACTGTCGGTTCTGCTTTACAGCGATCCTGGGACCTACAGGCAAAAATAACTGCACCTGCCAACTGTATTTAACTTACAGGAGCTAGCACAAGTATGTGCTCCGATTGCACTGCCAGGCACAGGCATTAGAGCTGCTCATTTTTCTGCTCAGCAACACATTATTACCTTCTTAGAACAACGTAAAATGCATCATTCCAACTATTTGTCTTCATAAAGTAAAAATACAACAACAAACTGAACAGGGGAAGCCCCACACACCTTTTTCTTTACAGTGCTGTTTGGTGAGATATGATGAGTGGACTGTCAGGAAAGGTCTCGCTGTAGGTTAATCATTCAGAGCAAACAAAAAGCCATCTAAAACGACTGCAGGCAGCATTTGCTGCTTTGTGGACATAGACATATCATCTACTCCATCCCACCGTGCAGCCTGGCTGGCAAGAACAAGCAATTGGATCGTTTTGTTCCTCTGGATCATTAGTAACTTCCTCGTAACGAGGCATCTGATCACAGCCCCGAAGAAGAAAAAGCAGACTTCACACGAAGAAAGTGAGAGCGAGCACACGTCCTTCCTCACTCTGCCTGTCCCAAAACTCCCCACGAAGCATTCAAACTATTTGAATCCTCAGCTGCAATAACTACAAGTTATCTGAAAGGTTCAGAAGAGTGTAATTTGACCGATTACTTACATTAGTAAGCTACATATTTTTACTTAAGTGAAATACCGTGATTAACACCATTTTTAGCCTTAAAAACAGCCTCCACGGTATCTCTGTTACCAGCTTCTCCAGTCCTGCAGTCTCCATACAGGTCACATTTAATCATCAGTGGTGGCAACTATTACATTATCATGTCAGCTCCTATTTGTTACTGACTTATTAAAAAAGAGAAGCATTTTATACTGATGACAGAGAGCAGCAAAACTTTAAATGAAAATAAATCCCCACTCCCTCTCTGCTCTGGCAGCAGTTCTCTCGCATACGTGTGTGAAAATAGTAATTGTGAAAATGTGTTAATATATAAAGTACACATGGTTTTGGCAGCACTATCTCTAATGGACTGATATGCTGATTTATATCCTCAGACAATTTTGCTGATAGAAAGCCTGCAGTACCTGCCTGCTGGTTAAATCAGTATAACCTTTATCTTAAAGGTGGGAAGGTATTTTACATTTAAGCTGCAGTCATGGAATAGCCAAATCATAACGAAAAGGAAGATAACACATTTAAACAGTAACATAGCACACGCTTTCTAAGTAGATGGATAATGTTCAGTCAGGTATTGAACGGAGTGCATGGATGTCCCACTGTATGTGCCATGGGGGACAGAGGGGACAGGAGCGCCCAGCTGAAGCCCCTGCCACCCCAGCCACACGGCTGTCTGGAAACACTTACTCAGATCTCAGCTTTCTGCTGGAGGCCAGCATCTAAGGCCAAATTCCTTTAATGCAGGGACTGATCCAGTACAGCGGCAGTAATTTAAATTTTGATCATGCCACTGGAGAGAGGATAAACCACATAACTCATGGTCTATTTAGCCCTAAAAAGTCAGAACATATCTACTTTGGAAATCCGTTTCTACAGCTCAACGTTATGCACGTACATCTTTAAGGCTGCTAAGGCAAAAAAAAAAGCAGAATTTCCCCCTCCAGTTTCCCTTTTCATGGCATGGTGAACAGATATCAAACCTACACACCTGGAGTAAAATTTTGGAAGGTCTTTGAGAGAAAGAGACCTGCTTTTCAAACCACAGACACAGGATTTCCAACCTAATTCTAGGCTGGATTTGGGAATCATAAAAAAAAAAAAAAAAGAGACAGCGTTTAAGCTGTGCAGACCACAACAACGCAGGACAAAGCATCTAGCATCACGAGGTTATGTATCTTAGCATATCTGTGGCTTATAGCAACAGAAGAACTTAAATAATAGCATCAACCCTGTGCTTAGCAAAGCAGGTTTAACAAAACAAAAAAGCCATGTCTCCTTTTACCCAGCCTGCTATCATCACCTGCTTCAGGACAAGTTTTGCGTGTCACACACAGCTACCCCAATCCAGGTGCGAGAAATCATCTGCATCTCTTGTTTACCTGTCTCTGTTGCAAACATACATTAGATGAACTAAAATGCAAAGCCTGAAGCTCGGTTTCCCTCGTTTTTTTTAAAAGAGAGGGCAACATCAAAAGCACCCCTCTCCGCCAGACCCGAGGAACTGCCTGGCTGCTGGCGCAGAGCATCACTTCTGCTGATTTCACAAGCAGATGTATTTTCCCTGGAAATTAATGGAAAGCAAACACACAGCCTAGGATCAAAATGAGATTTTTCACTATCACTTTACATTTTACTGGCTTATCAGAAATGCTTGAAAGTTGTCTCATGCAGTTACGTACACATTAGCAACTATGTTCTGCAACTAAATTCTTTCACCAAATGATGTGACACCATCACCCAGGCACAACACTGAGCCAGCTTGTAGCTGAGCTGACTCCTTTGCTTTCCTAATGTATTGGGAAATAATGGCTGTAAGTATCGAGCAGCCAAAGCAGCACGAGTTTCCTTCATTCTGAAAAAAAAGAGTTTATCTGTTTTGCTCTCAGCATATGCACTGGGAGACCTTTTACACGAACAGAAGAGGAAAATCTTTTACCCCGGTGCCAACAGAGGCAGCACAGCTCAGTGACCCCGACTGTGTAAGACCTGTTGACACTTTCTTGCCGCCCAGAAAGCCCAAAGTTCACTTTGTGCTTTTCATTTCCTCCCTACCAGGTTCCCTCTAGGAGCTTCCACTAAAAAATCCCGATTTAGAACATCATAGTGTTCTTCCTGCCATCAAGCAGCCTGATAGGCAACGCACATTTTGGTGGGAAAGACGGAGCGGTGTTTTCTTTCCCGACAGGGTTTCACGGACATTAATGGAGCGGACAGAGATGCAGGCACTTCTGCTGCCAACTCATTACAACGCCTACAAGAATTCAATACAAAGTGTGCTCCAAATTACAACTCGGACAGCTGGCAAGTATTTGGCGTGCCTGCTCGCATGCAGCCTTCAAATAAAAATAGAAGAACCCTTCTAGTCTGAACACTGCCACCATTTAAAAAGAGTGGGCACGGGACTTTGGAGAGTACGCACACCTCGCCCTAAAAATTACACGGTTCCTATCAAGCAGTTGAACTTTGAAGACATGGTCCAACAGCTTCACAAGACCATGTTTTTGTTTGGCTATTGCTAGTGAGCTTCATGTAATTTCTGCAGTTAATCGTGACTTATCTTCCAGTAAGTGATAGATACACAGATTCTGCAAATGACAGCGCTGCAAGCGCCAGTGTCACAGCAGTAAAGGCATTAGCAGTTCCCTCATGCACTGCTTCTAAGTGCTCCCCTGAAAGCTCAAATCTCTGGGAAGCCCAAAACCCCACAGTTTTGGTTCACCGATGTTTACAGTTTATTATTGGCATAAACCATCCACAACTGTACTCTTACATACATACTCTGAAGGTACAGTTTCATTGGCTTTTTCTTTCACTATGCAAAAAGCAGAGGTTAAGGAAGTAATGCTGCTTATAGCAGAGAAATAAATAAAATCTGTTTTAAGTTAGAGGAAATGGCTAAAAATGCCTCATTTTTTTTGCTTAGCAAACCCTGGCGCTCTGTACAGATGGTTCTCCAGGAAAGAGTTACGTATGGTAGTTACTCAATCACAGAATTAAAGGTTTCAGTGAAATTTTGCTGCTTCACCAACTAAGTATTTCTAAAGAGAATGACATGGACAATAACAAGCAATGCCACTTAAAAACTTTAATAGAGAGACTTGCCAGGAAATTTTGAAGCTTTGATTATAATTGCTTTCATGGGTATTTTCTCATAGTGTTCACTTAGGAAAAAAAACACTGAAATACTTTTCCTCAAAGTACCTCATATCATATATTAGTAGTGCCTGAACCTCAATATCGATAAACATGAGCTAAGCAGCAACATAAAGCATAAAGTTTTCCATAGGTGCTGGTTTGAACAACAAAGAAAGAGCAGAGACCTCAGCGACAGCCACCTCTGGGGTTTGCAGCCTGGCTTAGACACAGCCTGGCTGCGTAAACCAAAGCGGACAGGCACCAGGAGCGTCCGTCCCACTGATGCTGAAATAAAGCAGTACCTGTGCATGGCCCCACTTCGAACTATCGCTTTCTAACAATCAGTACACAAAAATATACGCACCAGGTAACGGTGTCCAAGCTGTAGATAATGGGGAACAGGGTCAAGGCAGAAGAGCAAATGCCCAGCGGCGGGGTCTCCAATCCACAAGACATCTATTTCTGGGGAGAGGTGCTGCCTTTCCTTCTCCTAATCCTTCAAATCAAGCTCAGTCTGGCACTTCATTCTCCAAATAACAGTCTGTCCCAGCAGAGTTTATGTTTAGACTCTGGCATTAACCCTGGCAAATGTGTTTGGAAACCTTCTGTTTCTAGATTTTTTCCATATTCAGCACGCCAGAGATTACTCAGAGGCAGCAGCGCTGGGTACTGGGGAGACCAAGATAACGTACAAATCCTGTTTTTATTGAAGTTCACCACAAAGGCTGAGCTAGCTTTTACGTAAGGCACAACAGTAACTTTAATTCTGTTTTTTAGAATACAGCCCATGAATCCATATAGGCATGTAATAAGGTATAAGATAGAGATATCCTTTTAATTTACCTTTTTTATCCTACTTTTCAGCTCCTTAGAAGAGCTGATGAAAAAGGAGGGCAGAACAAAATTAGAAGTGATATAAAAGCATGCTGAAAGCTACTTGATAGCAAACTGCTTTGGCTGTGAATTATTTTGTATAGCTATGACAGTGAATTATTTATTTTTAAGTACAGGAGGCGATTACTATTAAACATTCAATAGACAAAAAAAAAATTACCAGTGAAAGGAAAGGTCAGGACGACTGCTGAGAAGAGAAAAAAGGTTTTCAGAGAAGACTCCCCTCTTCAGGAAGAGACGCAGGTCGGTAAAGTGCAAAGAACTATTGCACGGGGAGAGATGAAATATTTTTGTCCATGGCTCCTGTGTTCCGCTGATTTCTAAGATTCTTTAGTTTTTTGCTTCCAACAAAACTGGGATGCATATCTACAGTAATTATAGACTGGTATGTCCAACACACAACCTAACACAGGCTTGGCAGGATTTGTAGCTTTAAAATTCTAGCCAACAAACTATAATTTGATCAGTCAAAACAGCTCTTCTTTGTAAGAAACATAAATGCAAAATCTTCAGAGTTCTTATTCAGGGGGACCAGAGCCACAATGCAGGATGAGAGATCAAATGCAGGGACCTGGCTGTGGGATACCCCACATGCCTGTCTGTTCTCCAGCTCTATTCGGGAAGGCCACGTCTAAGTTTAAATAGTTTTGCCAGTTGGAGCAAACAACGGATTTCATTCTTAAAGACAGCAGGAAATACCAGACATTAAAATTCTACTGTAGTGCCAGATTCTTCGTTTTTGTGACTTTTTTACGCCTATTCCTGCTTGAAAAATGAATTCACATTTTACAAGCATTCTACCCCAATATTTTAAGCATCAGGGTCTCAGTTCTTCTAATATTTGTAGGCAGCATTTCATCCATGATTTAAACCTACACTTTTTAAACCAAACACAAACAAGCCTACAAGGCAACTCCACCCCACCAGGAACAAGTCCCAGTGGTGTGTGTTGTTTGATGAAGAGCTGCAACACCGAGTTGCATCAGACTAGATGAACAAGCAGCATTTTCACAGGCAAGGCAAGGACGGATGCTGTGCACGAGCGGCTGCTCCAGCAGGAGGGTGCGGAAGGGCCCAGGGAAGCACCCGCTCCTGGAGATCACCAGCTACCAGGGGAGCACCAGCTAAAGCATCAAGGGCACAGAGCAGTGCCTGCGGGACTTCCCTGTTTCTGTTCAATGTTTTTCATTAACAGGGATTATTGTCCCCATCGTCCAGTACATCTGCCAAAGCTAGGAAAGCATTGCAAGTACAGTGGAAAATAGGATGCTTAATAAACTAAGAAAGTCACCTGGAAAAGAAAAACTTCAACAAATGCAAGTTATTCAGACAGGACTAACCAAATGCACAATGAGAAGGCAGAAGTTGTCCCACTAAACAGGATGGCTTTGGGGTTTGGAGTTTTGTTTGTTTGTTTTTTTAAAAATACTTAGAGGTTATACTGCATTGCAAATTAAACTCCAGCAGGGTGTCGTGACAAAAATCACCACAGGATGGGTATACACATGGAAAAGGCTTACAACAACCCTTCTGCTCTGCTCAGCATTTCTGGAGATGCAGCCGGAACCCTGACCTGCTGTGAGTACCACTCCAGGACACGGACGATTCAGAGAGCAGCAACAGGGACAGACCCACACCACTGTTTTGTGAAGGCGCGTTCCCAGTGGCCTCTTCAAGGCCTAGTATCATCCATTCCGCATCTCTACTGACACGCTCTCCGCTCCAGTGCTTGGATATCAAAACCAGTTGTTACAATCAAAGTTGTTTATTTGGTTGGCTTTTTATGGAATATTTATGTCATTTCCTGGAGCAGTTGATTTAATTTCATCCCAGTCTAATGGGACTTCAGCAAGTTTAAGTGGTTTGTCCTTAGGAGAGGCAGCCTTACAGAAGTGTGTCCACGCATCCCCTACAGAAACTCCTTTTTTCATGTCATTTGCTAGTGAAGAGGTAATAATTGTATTGAAATAAGAAAAAAAAAAAAAATTCACTGTGCTTTACAACATTTAGAAACATTTAATGGAGGATAGATGTTACAACAATGGCTCTATTCAGTTTGTCTAACAGCTTAGAGTGGAAGCTTGTAAAGTATCTTTTTGCACTGTGGCAAAAAAAGCTCTGCGTACATTCTGGTGGCTACATCTTTCCAGTTTGTGCTTTAGAATTTAGGTTAACTCACATTTAACCTAACAAAAAAGCCGTAACGATCGATTAAACTCTCAAACTCTCTTTCAAAGCAAGTTTCCCTTTCCTAGCTCAATCTCAAGATACAGTAATTCAATCCTGAAAAAAGAAAAGAGCCTCAGCCTTTCAAGAAAAAAAGAAGGGGGGAGGGGGGGGGAGTTCATCTGGATATCTTGGAACATAAAAAAAGGAAGCGAGCAAGCAGCTCTCAAAGTGTCAAATATTTTCTACTGGTGTGTCTCTGGACATCAAGCCTCTTCTGACTTGCCCTGCTAGCGAACAGATGCCACCACAAACCTATTTCTCCCTTTTGTGGGAGCACAATAGAGAGTCTGCTTATGCTCCCTCCCGCCACCTCCTCGGGATCAGGAGCAGGACCACTCCACTTCTGCTGGGATGAGGCGGGTTTTGATTTTGCTCTCCCAAGCGGCTGCTCTCGGGGGGTCCTGGAGACCGTCGCAAAGAGGGGACGGATGGTTTCTTCTCGGTGCAGAGAGCAGTGCCGCCCGGCAGCGTGCCGACAGCCCTCCTGGGGGTTCCCTGGGAGGAGGCCGTGTGCCCTCCCACGCACCGGACCTCCGGACCTCCATCCCGCGGAGGGAGATGGAGGCACAGCTGCACTGAATTGCTTCTCACAGGCTAGAAGAAGTAGATGAAATGACTCCAAACTCCTCAGATTCACAATAGATTCAGAAGATGAGGCTTGCGTAATTTCCATTTGGATAGAAAAGGCTTTTGATAAAGCTCATGTGCAGGAGGCAGCTCTTTGCCTACATGCAAAATCCTCAGTTCGCTATGAAAGATGAGTAGCTTCCCAATTAAATTTGCACAGTCCCTCCCATCACACCCTCTCTCTCTATGCAGCAACTGTAACGAGTGCTAGACCAGTTAAGTCACAGCAATAAAAAGAGTTCTTAAACCCCAGAAATCACAAACTTACAAAAATATCCCGACTATGCACAACCGTTCTTCCTTATGAAACTCTGTTCTCCATTAGCCTTTGTAACAAAGACTCCTCCCCACTTCCACCTCAATAATTAGGGGATTGAAGAGGTCTTGACTGCAGTTTCATATATTCAGGAAAGAAAAGAATTTGTAAAGAGACAATGCTCAGCTCCAAATGCAGATTTACAGTCAATCCAGAGGCAGTCTCTAACGATCTTCTTTGGCTCCACTTCTCGAGATAGATTTTAGCTGTTCTTCCTGTTGCAATACACCAAGTTATAATGTTACAACAGGATACTCCCTATTCTTTAAGAAGTGGCACTCAAATTTCTTCAACCTCTAAATGCTGAGCAACCCACAGAATTCTATTCTGCAGCCCAACCTTAACTGCTCTTGACAACATAATCTTTCTGCTTTTCTTCTTGGGATCAGTCGCATGCAAAAACCCCTCGAGTCAACTGTAGCATCTAGCAGTATCATTAAACAAAAAACACGGACAACAGATACTTCATGTGTTTCAAGGGAAATAACTGGCAGTGGAATAACCTCGATCCTAACAAGCACAGACTGATTTTGGTCTGCGGCTTCACGATGCTTTCTATTTCCTCTCCAGGCTCTTAGTTTGATTGGATTAACTTTAGCTACGGGCCCTCCAGCAATAGTCCCAGTTGAATTTTCACATTAAAAAAATGTGGGATGGGGCTTTTAGAGCTGCAATTCAGCTGGGATTGCAGGGTTTAATACCTTCAGTGCTACCAGGTCAGACTAAACATCATGCAGCCATCAAGTAAAGACTCTTGTGCTCAAGGATACTGTGATGCCCCTACAGCAACAATTTCGTCTTTAAACTATTTCAGCATACAAGCAGCTGCTGTCAATAAATTCTCCTAACTAACTCTCCTCCCTAAATGCTTCTGAACATCCCAGATTAGCTGAGCTCATGACATGGCTGCACATAATGCCTTTGGATTACATTTGCGCCCGTCCAAACCCTTGCACCTACCACACTACTATCACCCAGCACACACATGTCACCGCAGGATTGGTAACCTGGCACTGAATCTCCTCTGCTTTTTAAAATGTCACAAATTATAAAAAGGTGAGTAGTGGGGGGAGAAAACTACTGCCTCCTTCAGCCAAAAATACCATTTCACTGGGAGCAGGATCACACTCAGCAATGCCCTTTTCCCCAGAGCAAGCAGGCAGTTTGTTTTAAGAACCGCCACGTTACAGACCAAACCCTCAAGGAAATCACCACATATTTTTTAATCTTTGACTCTTCAGCTCCATTTATGGTAGACTTTTTATTGGCTTGCAACTTGCCATGCAAGTTAATCAAAACGCTGTGGGATACTGGTGGAGAGATGGTTACAGGAACAGACCAATTTTACCACCACAGACTGCAGATGTGCACACCTTCAGCCAAGCATCTTTGCTTCCTGACTTTTCTCTGCACCACCTCCCAACCCCAAAATTTTCTTCTTCTATTCTCTTCTTGCATCTTATTTAACCTACAGGAGTTTTGCTACAGACTTCAGGAAGAACACAATTTCACTTCTGCATTGCAAATTTTTACCGCGTACCTGTACGACAGTCACTGCCTGAAGCCTGCAAGCAATTCCCCTGTCCCAGCAGCGAATGGAGGTGTCGGCGGCTGTACCCACATAACCAGTATTCCTGCTGAAACCCAGGCAGGCACTGGCCCAGAGCTGCTGCAGACAAAGTCCTCCTAGCTCCCAGTCAGCAGGGCAGATGAGTTAATTAGACCTCGATACTCACACCGAATACTTTGAGTAGCCCCATGTAAATCACTAAAGATGCATTCAATATCCTCGGAAGACGGGGACATTTTCACAGAAGCTACACAGTGTAAATCCTCAGAATCCCAAGATTTACCTACTACTTCTTATAGAATTCCATTTATGAAAAAACAGCTATTAACATGAAACAATCAGGATAAAGGCAGTTCTCTTATTTAGTTGTTTTCCTGAAAAAAAGAGGCCACAATTCCCTCCGTCTCCCCCAGCGCTTCATGTAAAAGAGAATGATTTGCGATAGATGTGTGGTCTTTGATCACTACTCTGAGACTGAATCTAATGGACCGTAACCTACCAACCTCTCCTGCGTCAATAAATAATGTATGAATATGTATTCATACAAACACACACGTATAATGTATTAGGACAGCAAGTCAGAACCAGCAGGAAAATATTCTCTTCTTTTTAAAAATAGGTTAAATCGTCACCACTTTATGCATCTGCTCCTGTTGCTAAAAGAACTCAGTTTTGTAGTTTACCTGCTTTTTCCAATGCAACTTCTGCTCTGCAGAAGTAGGAGTTGATTTTTCTATTTTAAATAAACTGCTGTGAAACATCAACAAGCCCAATGCCTCCTCTCCCCCACAAAGGCAGGCAGCATTGCTACCACAAGCTTAATAGCAAGGAAGATTTCAAAGTAAGAAGGAACAAACAGGAAGGATGCAATCAAGTTAGCTATTCTGGGGAGAAGCAAAGCAAACTTCAAGAAGCTTTATGAACAGTCCAAAATTTAAGTAAGTTTAATATAATTGAGAATTCCTTCATTATAAAGTATCTCCAAAACAATCTGCATATGCAAAAATTCTATTTGCAAGCAAGAAAACCCAAGCCAACCCAAACCCCTTTCACAATCATTCTGAAGATTAAACCAATTCCAAGGACTCTCCTGTGCTTAACTCCAGATCAGCATCCTCAACCTTCCAAGGGTGACTTGTAGCCAATGAGGTGTCTATGACTAAACTGATGGGGTTTTTTTTCTTCCAAACCCACACATTTTCAAATGACAGAAAGTGCTGTCTTAAGATACTGGGGCAAAAACTTAAAACCCAGGCAGAGGATATTCTCCACAGTAAAGACACAAGTTACAGATACTTAAACTGAACAGAAAATACTGACACAGGAAGGTTCCCAAGCAACCCAGTTATACAACGAGCACTGACCCTCTCTCTCATCTCCACACTGTCTATTCTAAACCATGAAACATGCAACTCATTAACAGAGGAAGCAGGGAAGAAGAAGAGATGAGTCAATTAAATATTACCTCCTAATCTGAAATATTTTTCTTTAGATTTCCTAGAAAACCTTTTATTGTTAAAGCAAGAAAGAACTCATTTTGCAGCATCAGTTCCTGAAGTGCTCATCTAAATACAAATTGCACTATTTTCACATTATTTTAAATATCTGGTTTTGCTGCACAGATTTCAGAAAAAAGATAGTATTTCCAGTTTTAAACTGGCAGTAGAACGTTTTAATATCTTAGTTCAACCCTCTGATGATAGTGGTTTATGTTAACTCCTGCTGATTCACAGCAAGCAATGAGCACTCTTCACTACATCCCAGAACAGCAAAAATTAGAGATGCTCAGGTCACTAGAAGATACTCTAGCTTCACCAGAAGATACTAGAATAGCTTTGCCTCTTTGGAGGAAGAGCTTTTACCAAAATGAAAATATCTTTACCAAAAATACAAGAAAATATAAACTACTTAACATCAGCTAAATATATTCAGAATGAAGCCTCCAGCACTCAATAAACTAAAGGAAATCTCCACTTGATGAAAATTCACTCAACAAGTTGCCTTTTAGACTTTATGAAAGTCCTCATAGTTCAGACACTCAGCTCAGTTCCACAAATAGGACAGCACGAGCTGACCTCAAATCTTACTCTCCACTGAACACAGAGAGGAAAACTTCAATACTTGAAAAGACAGACCACAGTGAAAGTCAGCGCGCGCAGCACCAGTTTATCCTGGTTCCCTGCTCGCCAACTTGCAAGATGATGAACACAAGAAATGCAGAGTTGAAAGAGGAAGGAGAACAACCATGGAGGGAGGAGAGCTTTATCAATCTATTTATATACAAACATAACGATTGCTTTATAGACAAGTTATGTCTATCCTACAATGAGGTCATTAATCTAATGAAAATATATCAAGAAAAATATGTTGAGACTGACAATGATACTATACCTCATCATTAATCCTGATCATATAACCTTGCTACAGGCAAAAGAGCTATTAAGATGAAGACACTTAAATCACTCTACAGATGGAACTCATCACAGCACTGTAAAAATGGTTTATTAGCAATACAGTTCAAAGCATTATCTGAAATTTTATAACATGTTATTTAGTATGTATTTAATATTTGTTGTGGCTTTATTGTTGCATCTTAGTTAAAAGTTTGTACTATTAATGATAGGTCTGCCACTGACAAATGTAGCACTGCAAGCATAATCTACTCACAAGTGGGTTCTTTGTGGGGAGTTTGTCTTTTGAGCCACTGGCAATGGCATTGCCAAAAAAATCTGCAAGCATGCAAAGATCCAGTTAGCAATTAAGCATTAACAATAGTTTCGCTGATTATACTGTTTATGCTGAACACATTCAGCAATATGCTCTGCAGCAAGAAACTGCATATACAGACAGGATGAAGTGATTCATAGCATTTCTGTGCTAGCAGCTTTACTGAAAATTTAAATAAAAAGAATTTTCAAAGTAAACATTTTAAGCAGAAACGTAAGCATTTAGTATTCTATGCATATATAAGCATTTCTATTTTATGCCTTACAAGCATTTCTGTTCTACGCATTATAAGCATTTCTATTCTACCCATTATAAGCATTGACTAATAATGCAAAAAGAGTGGTTTTGACTTATTTCCTAACGTCACTGCTAATTTTCAGAAATGATGGTGCCTGGAAGACACCAAGTAAAGACACGAAAAGCTAAAACTACTGGTTACTTCTGCCCTTTGCATTGCGGACACCATGAGCTGCCAGGCATGACACAAAGCAGGTGGGTTCCTGATACTTCAGAAGAGAAGACATCGATGCAGTCTTCCCACTACGTCGTACAGCCAGAGGCAGACAGGGCTGTGAGCTGCCGTGCCATCACTCCGCCACAGAAAGACACATGGATTGATATAAAATTTGTTAACTGCAACCATCAAGATGTGTAAGTAGACTACCTCCATTAACGTAAGTTACTGCAGACCAACGAGTTTGATCCAAAAGCATTTCCATTTTAGCTGGAGCTAGCACTGCGTTACAGGAAACGCACTTGTAAGGCTTAATGTTGTTAGATGGATGCGAAGACAAAGTATTTGCTTGTGAGCAAGATGTACAAAATGCCATTAGCGAAACTGCCAGAGAGAATGCTAATGCCATATTCATCTCAAAGAAATTGTCGGTGGCTGTACCTTCCTATTCAAGTGGTTGCTAGCTCTTGAGAGTCACTTGCAGAAGACAGGGAAAACCCAATTACAGAAAATAGCAATATCTTTGTCAAAAAACAGCAAGCAATTAAATCTCCCCTACACATGGAAACATGTATTAAAGCTAATTATTGTACATCGGTCAATGTAATTGCAACTCAAATGCAACATGGTCCACGTAATTAGTTGGCACTAATGGAATCCTCATAATGCATCAGATCACTCAGAGTCGAGAATATTTCCTCACAGTACCAGGAAGTCATGCTACTCCTCTTGTTGAATTTAAGGAGCACTTTGCCAAAGAGAAGATGGATGGATATCCGACACCACTCCCCTCCCTTCCCCGATATCAGTATCTGGGGTTATGGAGGTCCTCACACCTAAAGGAATGTGCCCAGTTGATGGAAGGTCCCCCACACTCCAGCTGCAGCCTGTGAATGCCCCAGCCCAGAACAAGCTGTTTGGGCTCACCATTGAGCTGCCCGGGACCCGCTGCTAGAGGCTGCAGCAAGAGCTACTCTCAACAAGTTGGATTTGGGCAGATCAGGTTATCAGCTTTGATAGCCTCGTTAACAGAATCATAGAACGGTTTGGGTTGGGAGGGACCTTAAAGATCATGTGGTTCCAACCCCCCTGCCATGGGCAGGGACACCTTCCACTAGGCCAAGTTGCTCAAAGCCCCATCCAACCTGGCCTTGAACACTTCCAGGGATGGGGCAGCCACAACCTCTCTAGGAAACCTGTTCCAGTGCCCCACCAGCCTCAGAGTAAAGAACTTCTTCCTCACATCTCATCTAGATCGACCCTCTTTCAGTTTAAAACCATTACCCCTCATCCTATCACTACAGGCCCTTGTATAAAGTCCTTCTTGGGCTTTCTTGTAGGTGCCCTTTGGGTACTGGAAGGCTGCTATAAGGTCTCCCCGGAGTCTTCTCCTCTCCAGGCTGAACGAGCCCAACTCTTTCAGCCTGCCTTCACAGGAGAGGTGCTCCAGCCCTCTGATCATCTTCGTGGCCCTCCTCTGGACTCACTCCAACAGGTCCACATCCCCATGTCCTTCTTACACATGACCAAAAAAATATTGTTTTCCCTTTTGCTATTCTTGTTAGCTCAGCTTCCTTTTGTTCCATTAGATATAACCCGTGCCATCAAGAAACTGCTTACACAACTCCAAGATACTCTCAGAGAGGGCATGGCAACATTGCCCAGCCTTCAGCTGGCTACTGGGCCAGTTTCACGTCGATTTATACCGCATGGCGATGCTCAGAGACCCTCTGCCAAAGAGGGAACAGCAGGAAGATAAAGGAAGATTTGCAGCTGCAGCAAGTGCGGGAGCTCCTCCCGTCAGGACACCCAGAGCATTATTCACTCCTCAGGCAATGAGAACTCAGTGGCAGAATTTAACACCTGCACCTGGTACCTACTAAAGCACGAGATAAACCACATGCTTATGAAAGACCACACTTTACAAAGCCCAAAATGTTGGGCAGAAAACAAACACTATTTTGTTTCAAGTTTCACAGAATTAGTAATTAGTGTGAGTTAATAATTAAGTGATTTTACCCCTTCTGCCAGGTGTATTTCTCCAAGAAGAAAAAAAATAGTTTCACCTTCTGTGAAGGACATGGTTGAAAGATCAGTTTTTGACTGCAATGGCAGATCTTTTTCCAATGACAGAGGACTAATACTAGGCTGGGTGCAGCACGTACCTGTGCCCAACTGGGTAAATAAAGGCCAGCATGCAGCTGGTACCATCTCGTGACCATCAGATGTCTACTACCCTACAAGCCAAGTCTGCAAGCAAACAGCACAAGAGAGATTTTATAGGAGAAATGCTGAATTTACTAGCAAAAATTCTTTGTGGGGCAAGTTTTTCCCACAACAAATGGCCACCACTCTCCTTTGTAAAGGCTGACTATTTGCAGGCTCCAACAGCTGTGAGTCAGTTAAACATTTTGTCTGGGTTTGTTTTAGTTGCGGATACCTGCCCAGTTCCTCAGTGGTTTTGAGCTTGTAATCCAACATCATCATTTATCCATCAGTGATACACTCTGGCCTAATAAATGAGTAGTTTAATGCACATTTAGTGACTTATTTCAAGCAGGTACAAATTAACCAAACCACCTTTTTGCCATCTGCTTGGAGAAATGAATTCCCACATTAGGGTAATAAAATATGGTGATGTGACATTTCCACAGTAGCTACAGAAAGGCACGCTTGAGCACAGCCCGCGAAACACAGCCCATCTCACATCCGCAGGGAAGTGACACAAAATACACCGAGCTTGTGGAAATTTCCAAACAGAAGCTGGTTCTTTCAGGGAAAAAAAACCAACAACCAAAACCCCACCCTGCTGGGGAAGTGGCTCTGGATGTGCCAATCTAGACTCCACCACGATCATAAAATACGGAGGAGGAAGGAAAGGCTTACGCATCTGTTTCCAGCAAGGGAACTAGGTCACTCGAGAAGCAATTAACAGGCTCGCTGCAAAGATCGCCTTCCACCCAGCCATGGTGCATCAGATCCCTGAAGCGCCTGATGAACTGCGAGGTGCCGCACAGAACCACCCGCGCCAGGACGGGCACAGGACTGAAACACCCCCTTCTTTGAACAGAGTTCAGAACAGCCTTCTGAAATGAGTTTTTCTGATGCTGCTAGTTAAAAGTTAGCCAAAGTCTTAATTAACACAAAGCAGAAATATAAAACAAAAAGTTTAAAGCTCCTCTGCAGTCTAACAGCCACCTGCGTTTTACCAGGGGACTGATGGAGCTGATCTTAAACTTTAGCAGGTGTGCTATAGATGCACAGACCCAGTTACTTAAATATATGATAGATCAAACAACCTAGAAAGACTTCATCCTAATTATTACAGCTGAACAGTTACCGCTGAAGCACAAGTAGAATAAGAAACCATCACAGAATTATTACAGAAAAAGCTAATTTAACAACGAGCTCTGGAAACATTAATTGAGGCCATCAACAAGGATGAGAAGACTTCACAGAAGGGCAGCCTACCTCCAAAAATAAGCTAGAATGACCTTGCTGCTTTGGAAAGGCAATATTGACCTGGAGATGTTACATGAAAGACAGACTGATGTAGAAGTCGAAGACACAACCTGATAACCATGGCTGTATTTACCACGAGGGTGCAGCCAGCGAGTTGCCCCTGCCTGTAGCAACCTGGCGCCTCTAGTAGCACGTGAGACAAAGGAATACACAGGCAAAACATTCTGCTTTCACCAATATTGTAAAAATTTCTTTAAGAAGTTGTACCCCACACCCCCCATTGCCAGGAACAGAGTATTCTCCTGAAGTTTCTGTTCAACAGCTGTTCAATATTCAAGCATAAAAATAAAATTAATACTAACTTATTTTCTTCCGGATGCTACAAGGCTCCCTTTTTCATCTAGAAATTCAATGCATTCACTCTTTATTCTCTTTCAAGCCCACTGACAGCCTATAAATTTTTACTTTATATTGCAGGGCATCCAGAGGCTCCAGCCAGGGTCAAGGCAACACGCTAGAATGGAGACACTGGCTCCAAAAAGCTTCTCAGTCCTGGTCTATCAAAGTACCTTTCTAGCAGATGCTAAAATGCTCCCTGTCTGTATAAACTAAACTGTTCAGTCTATGTCAATAGCTTCTCTGCTGCTGTTCCCCATGGCAGATTAATTATCAGTCTACCCAGATCTTCTCCTTCACCATATTAACTGATGCAATGTCATTTAAAACATATTAAATACAGCAACATACCAAACTTGAAAACTTGCATAATTCATGAAGGGGGAGGGGAAAAAAAAAAAAAAAAGCCTACACGCAGCTACAAAATTTTGCAAACATCATTCTTTCATCTACTACCCTCCCCTGTATTTTTTTTAAACCAATACTGAACTTGGGCGCAATTAATATCCAATATAGTTCTAACAGCAGCAAAATGATTTTTAGCATCTCCTTCAAACCACTGTTTCATACCATCCATCACTTACAGGAAAATACGATCAAGACAGGAGGCTATGAATAACTCCGCTTTTTCTCCAGGATTCAATCTAGACTGCTTCTAAATATGTATAATGCCTAGACTACATTAACACATTAAAGCTTTGTAGATTGCCATCAGTGCTTCTGCAGCTTAATTTCATCTGTCCCTCACAATTCAGATCTTCAACTACTTTCATCCTAAAGAAAAAAAAAAATATCACTCCACTTTAAAAACTCATGATGCTCACATAAGCAGATTGCTAAGCATGTTTAAGAGGATATATATTTAAAATCTGGCAGCAAAACTTTATTCCCCTACTAAACAGGAGTATTCTCTCAGATTCTATTGCCTTGATGTTAATAAAAAGCATATTCTACGATCAGTTAAGCTTGAAAAAGTCTGGGAAGGATGATGAGTTTGACAAGTCAAACAATTCAGGAGTAGACTTGCAGAATATAGCAAGTGATAGAAGAGTGAACACTTTAAGCAACTGATAAAAAAAAAATCCACCACAAGGGATTCAATGTGCTTGTTTTTCACTCCAGCTGCACAAAGGATAGAAAAGCACAGTGCAGTAACACAAAATGGATGCTTTTTTGCAACCACCACCTTAATTTCCAAACAAGTTTCTCTGTCCAGTTAAAAATTCATTTCCTACTTCTAACTGAAGATTTTAATTGCTAACACAGATGCTCTTTTCTGCTCATTCAATATGAGAGAATTTAAAACATTCTGTGCCCGAGACAGTCCTGCTGCACAAAGTAATTGGAAATGACAGATCACATACACCAGTGCAGGCTTGACGTTTGTACATCGAGTTCTGAAATAAACCTCAGCAGATTCACAGGAGTACTCACTCCAAGCTGAATGAATTCAGCAGCAGAAGCCTGAAAAATAAAAAACTTACCAATTTCAGATTAAGCACACAAGAGCAGCGTGTGTTAATTACTGGGCAGAAGTTTCACGTTTTCTTTAATCGTTTTGAAATGCTTTGAATCACTTGTCTGGTATAGCAGCTCTGAAAGAGCTTTTATCTTCCAGCTGTAGCACGAGAGGCACGCTGAAAACCCCAGACAAGGTTTTCTACCTTCCAGTTTTGGCATCTCTCCTTTTGAATTAGGTTTCCTAAAGTTGTGCACAGTGAGATATACCGTAACTAGCAGAGAAGCGATTTAAGTAAAAAAATAATCACTAAATTTAACAAGAGGAGAAACTTCACTTGGAAATTAGAGTCATGGAAAGCCGAGCTTCAGTTTAATACGTGTATTTTGTATAGTATCCCAAAGCCCCTATGCAAGTACAACAGGTTAGAAATCCTGCCTCTTCTGTGCTACTGAGCTCATGCTTACAGCATGGATAATTATATACAACTTACAAAAGAAGGTAATTAACACACTTCTCACATAAAAACAAACAGCTAGGCTAATAGCTTGCAGACCTGTTCTCACACACCACCTTACCGGGAATAATTCACCATTGATACTTACAAGCGCTCACACTGGAGTAATTTATGGATACCATGGTAACATAACTACAGCTCACCAAGTCTCACCTTTCATGAAATTCATGCAACTACTACCTCTCCAAAGTGAGATTTTTTCACCACCTCCACCCTATTTCCACTCCCCGCATCCTTCAGAAGTTACCAAGCTTACTTACCATCCAAACAGGGAAAATAAAAACCTCTGAAAATTAGGTTTTAGGCATGACAGCCCTTCAGCTGTACAACAAAAACAACCAGCTCATCTCCGCCCGAGCACCACAAGCAAGCTGGTCGAGTCCCCACGCTAAGCAGCCTGCTTCCCTTCCTCTGCGCAGGCTGAACCTGGTTATTGCCAGGACACCTCCTGTAAACACACAGCCATATGCCTTCTGCAGCTGCAAGTTATTAAATTGGATGAACGTTAACCATTTAGGCATCGACAGCAGGCTACACATTTTAAACACCTTACAGAAACTCCAGCCCAATACAGACATTTATTAAGCAGGGAGCAGGGAGAATCTGCTCCTTTCTTACCTTAAGCAAAGGGAGGTCTCTGAATTCTAATGCATCTCAGATTTTTCAACTTCAAAAATATATCAGTTGGTGATTTAACACGATTTCCCTCTCCGACTTCCTACAGGGGAGATGTGGAGAGAGAAAAAAAAAAAGGAAAAATTTAAGTACTTAAGGATCTGCAACAGCCATCAGAGTTGAATTTTTTCCCCTCTATCTGTAAAAATCCTCTTATTCAGTCCTGTCTGCTCTTAAGACAGCACTGCTGATGAATTTCAAGGCTCAGCTCTTGACATGCAGAATCACTGAAGGATCAAGAGCATAAATGTCACTTCCTCTAGGCAGCACATCAACTGCAAAGGAGCCTAATCTGCTCTCCCCACCACAATCCTACCCAACTGAAGAGTAAATCCTGACATCTGCCTCATGCAGAGCTTTCATTAAATGTTTCTGAAGAATTCCAATTTAAAGCCCCTATCTAAAGGATCCCAGTTTTAGCTAAACCATTATGTAGTTTGACTTGAGAAACTGCACAAGTAGAAGAATATAAACTGAAAAGCTAATAAAACAGAAGTCAAAGACTAACCTTGAAACAAATTACAGCTGGCTACATCTGAGCAGTAACAGAGGCTCTGGAATTATTAAATGAGCTTCAGAAGAGATTTAACTAACCAAATTCCACTGCAGTGCTTTATTTATGGTATGTGTGCCGGTCCCAAAATATCTGCTAAGGTTTTTCCATCTCCTTTATTGCTTCTGCATATTTCCTCATCAAATCCAACAGGCACAAACCCTATGGAGGCTGGAAGATATTTTTTTTTTTGACAGTATTTCATAATGCAGTGGCCTAAAGTTCCTTGAAATAGAAATTAGATGTCATGAACACAACATCTTAAATACATGGTATATGTGGATTAAACAGAAATCAGGACACTAGCATCAACTTGAAACACCATATAATTAACTCCTAAAATGGCATTTTAATAGTCTCTGCCCTTCCTCAACTGGGCAATAGCGTGTATAATTACTCTCTTATTAGCTCTCTGCATCCTTCCCTTGCACTCCCAATTTAAAATTAAACAAAAACTCTTTTGTTGGAGTTTGCCTTGAAGAAGTCTTGTTTTAAAAGGATTACCCGCCGCTGAAAGCAAACTGGATTCTATAAAAGGAGGCTTATTCATGCACTTGAACTCTATTTCTTTAGGTATCTAAGACACACCTGGATCTTTTAAAAATCTATTTGAATTTTCTTACCGGATTAGCTCCATAAAGTAAATTTTATCACCCATTAAAATTTATGCCAACGCAACTTGAGCCTGCACAGTATTTCTTCCTATAATCCTCTTGCTGGAGGCTCAATTTAATAAACAAAGGCAGCTCTAATAATTCAAATCTTACTTTCAACGATGTGATGTGCCTGTCAGAAGCTTTCTACAACATAGTCAGTACATTTCTTCAGTCTCTCTCCAAGACTTTGCATACATTTAAGCCTGCGTCTTGCCTTTTGAATGCTGATAACTACTGTGTTTCTTTTCTCTCCTTTAAAGGATTAAACGCAACCACGCAGACATTTTTATTAGTGCATCATGCACCATTAAATTGTCAGCTTGTCTTCCATGATTCTCTTTTAAAAAAAAAAAAACAAACCAACCACAAACAAACAAAAACATGGCCTTGAAAATATCTTTACAACAAAATACTCATTTTCTTGGCACTTACTTATAAACTGAAGCAAACAAAGCCAAAATCCGGCCAACAAAGCACCACATGTATTTTCCTTACAGCCAGGTTGCAGAAGATGAGAACCACTCTACACACAACATGTATTTTTAAAGACTGCGCAGTGCGTTCACATAACATCTACCAGAAAGCCCTTCACTTGGCTGCCCCAAGAGATTTATTTTTATTATTGAAGAGTTTACCCTACTGCCTTCAAGTGGCAAGGTGAGAACTCCCCCATTTTGCACTCTGGTCATATGGGAACAACTCTCAGAGAAGAAATAAAAGTTTTTAACATGAGAAAGCAGTGATATTTTCATCCAAGACAGTCCTCCATACACGAAGGATGGTGCCAACATACATGCTATGAGTCCCACACCAAGAAGGTGACGGCTTAGGATTCCCTGCAGTTACTTGTTAAGGGCGCTCTGGATTTTTAATACCTCCCTTATTTTTTGTCAATATTTCTATCTGGGAGTGAATCGACTCTTTTTCACACACTGCAGCTTCCTTCTCTCAAACTTTAACCTACCACCAAAAGTGCCCAAAATTTCCTTCAACAGGGCTGTGCCTTGGCACAATTTTCAACCAGCCCTGCAACCTTAACTTGAGAAAAAAAACAGCCAGCACTGCAGAAATTCAGTTCCTGCCCAAATTGAATCCATCTAGAGGAGTCTGCCCATACAAATCTTTTACCTTGTGTCTCACTACCAAGTTTTAAAAGTAATCAACATGTTTGAGATGTTTGACTTAGAAGGCGCAAGACCCATTGACACTTTAGATTTGCACATTCCTTTTGTGTATCAGCATCAGAAGTACCCCTGCATCTCTTCATCAAGGAGAATTCCTTTCTAAAATACTGGTAAAATTCCAGAAACCATTGTAGTCCTGTTCAGCGCTGATGCAGAGATCAGTGCTGGGCAAAGGTCCCCTTGCTCCCCGCTGTCCTCAGACGGGCAGGACCAGGCTGGTTCCTTACAACAGGTCAGCAGAGAATAAACAAGGAGCATCCCCGCAACAGCTTGGACACAGTCAGGAGAGTCAATCTGGCCAAGTTATGTTTCTGTCCGCTCCTGGCTTGCAGAAAGAACAGCTGCAGAGCCTGGAAATAAACCCAGGAGATTGCCTGAAGGCTGAGCACGAAGCAGCCAAGCAGGTGCGTTACCCCCGTTTCTCTCGCAAGGCGAGAGGCAGCTCATGCAAACAGCTTGCACTGGGGGCTAGACGAGGGCATCGCTCCAACAGCAAAGAAATCCCCGCGGGTACCTTCAGAAGAGGGATCAAGAACTTGACGCAGTCAGACATTCAGCCAGCTCCACAAGGATTGCGGTAGGTAGAGGGTGAGAGGACAGAAACCGAGCAGGAGAAGGCACAAGTGACACTTAATGCAGCCCCGAGGGATGGAGAGCAGCTATTTTCTGTTCAGAGGAGCCCAAAGCCACGCTGGAAGCAGAAGCCCAACGTGGTAGCTTCCTCAGGAGGCACCTCAGCAGGAAATCAGTTGACTTGCAGGTTGAAGGTAAAATTGACATAGACAGAGTTGCACATTTATCAAGAGCTTTTACGAATACATGCATAAAATGAAAGATTTCTAACTATCAGTAGAGACAAGTTTTTGCTCTCTGGTCCAAGCCATCTGCTTCATTTTAAGCCTTGTTCCACTTAGCTTCACTCCTCCAAACTCAGCTTCAGCGCTGAAACAAAGCTTTGGATTCCTTTTGTTATATTTCTGAAATACAGTGATTCTTGCAAGGTTTGGTAAGTCATTAATGCATGTACTGGGCGATTAGAAGCCTTTGCTTGCAACCTGCAATTTCAGCACAACCACAGCAGTGTTATCAGATAATGTGTTAATAACCTGCTGTGTTTAAATACGGTGTTAGAGTGACAGGCATGTGCCGGTTTCAAAATGACAAAACAAATAGCCAAGCATGCAAATTTTACACAATCAATTCCAAACTCCCGACTGAAGATGTAATCCTTTTTCTAGATGTAGGCTAACGCTTTATAGAACACTTTGGGAATGCAATACCCTAAACCACAATTAAAACAGAAAGGATTTGCCATGCTTTTTTGAAGTTAATTTTTTTTTACTATTAAATTAATTTTTTTTTTATTTAAAAAAAGAAAAAAAAAAAAAAGGACTACTTGTAACTGCCCACAGCTTGCCTTAAGAGGTACAACCTTTCCAGTAGCAGGGTAAGGTTGGACAACAGCGTAACTCCAGCTTTTGTACAAGGTTTTAAGATACTCCCTGGAGGGGGCATCACATAAAAGAACTCTTCCATCTTTGATAACAAAAGTTTCGGCTGTAGGCAAATCTAACAGAGGCGCCAGGCTAACAGAAGCTATAGAGGAGACAAGTACTCAGCCTCACCAGGAACGACTTGCAATAGGAGAAGCAAGAGGATCTTGTCCTAAGGCTATCAGAATACATCCCAAAGAGATGGTCCAAAACCAGTTTAACTCATTTTGTTGATATTACTCTCATGAATGCACAAAAATCACATTTTCTTTTCATGCCCAGATAGGAGGAGGATTTTATCTCATTTCTATTAAACAGAACAGTAAGACCTCCTATTTTACTTCGGTGATCTATAAAACAGAATTTGTTGTTTCTAAAGCCCAAGATTGTTAAGAGAAAAAATTCTCTACTCCACTTCCAGCTGTTGCACATTTCTGACACTGAGCCACATCCACAGGCACAGGCAGGACACACAATTCCTCCTCCAAGCTGCATTTTAACATTTTGCCATCTGAGTCAAGAATCTGACAGGTTCAAGTTACACAGTTCAGATCACGCATCTGACTTGGTCATAAACCCCAAGATCTGAATTTCTGCTCTCATACAATGCCCATTACCAACATGGCTCCTCTAAATGTGTCGTGCCCATCCATCGAGACAGAGACGGACGTCTTTTCCACAACCCAGTGTTTCTGTCGCCTCCCAGCTGTACGGGACGGTGGTACGGGCAGTCAAAAGAGCAACGTGGAAGCTTGCAACCTGATGTCTCAGCTAAGATGCCAAAGGCCAGCAAAGACTCACGGGTTTAAGGTAAAGTATCAGCCTGCTAGAAGAGGGCAGAGGACAAAAGGTGCAGGCACAGCAGCCTGCCTTCAGTGCACTGAACACACCGAGTTTCACGCTGACATTTGTCATTTATTAAGAGCGCTTTTCAATTTAAATAAGGTGGTTAAAGTGATAGCACCCAATTAACTGCTCAGTAGGAGGACGGCATTAATATTCATGAAACATTCAAAGCAGACGTGGGATTCTTAATTGTCTAAACCCACACACAACAAAGCTGCACTAATACTGTACCATCCCCCCCCATTTTTTTAAAAAAAATCAATATTCATTTTAGTAGCTGATTTGGATTCCATTCTGATTTTTGCCCATTTAAACACCAGCATTCAGCTCTACCCAACTCTGCTCCTGGTGAAAGGGGAACTTTTGGTCCCACAGAAAGAGGAACCAGCCTGACTCAAGCCCACGGGGTTAAACCCAGGCGCTGGCTGTCACAGCAAGTCCCTCAATTTGAGCCACAGAGGCAGTAAAACCATCCCTCCCAAGTGCTGCCATTCCAGTGTTCAATCCCAACACAGCTGATTTTCTGACTGCAATGTAGAGCAAAGCAGTTATTTAGAGTAAAAAAAAAAAAAAAAAAAAAAAAAAAAAAATAGTGCCCACTTAAGATTGATCTCCTTGTCCTACAAGGTGGGAGCTCTGCTGGGTTACAAAAAATTGGGATTACAAAAACTATGCTCAGACTAAACTATTCTGGAGGCAGTTCTGGGCTAAATGCGAAGGACCTGCCCGCCTCCGTTCACCAAGGCTGAGCAGGAGCTCCTGCAGCTCCCCGAGCAGGGCAAACCTCCGCCGAACAGCAGCGGCATTGTAAGCTTCGCTCTTGCAGCTGCGCTGGTTTTATCTGCGTCTCGTTTTCCACCCTCATCAGCCTCGCGAGCCTCCCTCACGCAGCCCCGGCCGGCGGAAGCGGGGTGCCAGGGGCTCTGCACAGACCGCTGCTCCCCACCTCGACAAACATTAAGCTTGCGATGCAGAATGGTGGAATAAGAATTTTTTAAAGCATGTCCCAAGAGAAATGATGGCAAATCATGTAGCCATCAGGAGATCAGGATAGCAGGAGACCGAATGGTACTCGGATACCAAGGGGAGGAAAGCGACATCAGACGTCAGGCCCATCCACAGAGCAAACCTCATCCCTGGAAGGAGAGGAGCGAGTTCCAGCAGAGGGCACTCGGACGCCAAAAGAGAACAAACCCACCGTGCGCAGGGCGTGGGGATGGCTCTGCCAACACCTCCATCGACCGGGAGAGACGAGTTTTGCCGTTAGTCCTCAAGCAGCCGCAAATGCAACGTGTTCGATCCAAGGTCTAATTCCGGGCTCTCTTCCAGCCACAGCAAAACGCTTCTGCCGCCAACTCCCGTTTCAAAGGGTCTCTGCAATCCCACGCACTGGATGCAGATGGGTTTGCTTTGACAGCAAAGACCAGAGAATAAGAAACTCCACACCAGTCCCCGAGGAGTCCTTCCACCTTGGGAAACTGTTTAAGGGGAAATGTGCGCTACTGTCAGTCACACCAGCTGTTAAAATAAGGAGAAAGCAATGTCACAAGTCAAGCCAAGCATCTTGTTAGATGTTTTTTACGCCGCAACATTTTGCAAAGAAAGCTTAAATCTTCTTGAAGAAATGGCCAACTTTATAGCAGCAAAATTTGAAATTCCCTGTCAAGCAGGCAGGGAACTTGTTAAAAATCCCATGAGCATTAAAATGCAGTGCATCACAAGTCGCGTCTCAGCAAGATAACCTCCATTTGCTCAAATGGAAACTGAATGTAAGGACTGAAACCAGTAGGACCAGTTTCAACTGTAGTTACTTTGGGAAAAAAAAGTTTTACTGGTCAATGGTCCTTCTGAAGGAAGAAGCATTTTACCACAGAGTATTACAGATGGTCGTTTTAAAGTAGTTGTCACAACAAGGAATAAGCCTACAGTTACAGCATACATCTCCAAGCAAATGCAATGAGCTGTGCACCTTGGATTGTGCACAGTATAAAATATGCGGGATAAGAACTGCACACTATATAGCCCATGTCAGGGAAAATGCAAATGTTTACATGCACTGTGAAATACAGGGGAAGATTGATAGTTGTTGTTTATTTTTTCATTTACATAGGTTTAAAAGCTTATAGATAAGACAGATTTTTAGAATCACACAGGTGGATTTAAAGCAAAATCAGAATGCATGATTGACAAGAGTCTGCAAAACCAAAATCCTGTGTGCTGCTCTGCCATCACAAGAACACGCACCTGGCAAGCACTATATCCCTGGCAAATGCCAATAAAGTAAACCTGGCTGTTCCAGGGCTTGAATGTCTAGGTTTGCCAGGCACCGAGTAGATCAACTTTTGACCTCCTGATACGGTGTCCTTTTTATGAACACACATGTCAGAGATGAAGCAATTTAGTAAGTGTCAGAGAAACACAGCATCACCTTAAGTCTTCTGAACATGAAAAACAGCCATCAAAACGTGGCTGTTCTGTGAATGATCTGTAAGCTTTCATTTTCCCAAGCCACCAATACCATCAAATGTAAAAAAAAAAAAAGTATTTAGGTAAGAAACTTGAGAATTGTATCTTTAAAAAGGTGAGAACCTGATAAATCGCACTCCTGCAAGAAAGCCAATTTTTGCAAATAGCTAAAAAAAATGTCACAATTATGCATTACTATACAGCCTGTAGTGTTGTGGCAGCCCATTTGCATATCTATTACTCTATAAATTTTACAGTCCACAAATACCAAGAATACTTTACTGTTACTGAATGCTGATGCCAAGACTCGCCTTTCTAAGAAAACTCAGAACTGTGCAAAATCCTTTGTCTAAAGCATAACATTCACTGCTGGTGTTTACTGTAATTCTCAGCTCTGTGACCCACCCAGCTTAAAGTTTAAGAACAAATTCACCTTCTGTATACATAATACTTCTGTAAGATATAAGGCACCAAATACTTACTTCTAGATGTAGTTCAAAGATCAAATAGGAGTTTAAGGACTAGATATATGTGTATTGTGACCGACTTTCTCCACGTTATACCAACAGGGATACATAACCTCCTGCCCAGAGCAGTAATAAACTACGCCTTCAGTGATAAAAAAGCCCTCTATTGAAACCTCTAGTGGAAATAAGACCTGTGACTATTGAGGAAAGCATCTGGCAGACATTAAATCCAAAAGCACACCTTTTCTCGCATCTGTCCATTCTCACCCCTCAGCAAGGTGCTGATCCTAGCCCTACCAATGAGCGTTCAAGGGTTTTGATACTGCATGTCAAAAATGTTTGTGTGCATGCACAGCTTATTTTGATATAAGGCCATTTCCCTACCAGAGGTATGCAAATATACGCCTTTCAACTACAGAGGGTTAAACACTAGGGCATGAGTGTACCTCCCCTCTTTTATCCAGTGTGATGTTATTTTGTATATTATGCAAAGGAGTCCAAGTGTAGCATTAAGTTTTCCATAATTCTTCACTTTTTGTGATAACGTAACAGAAACAGTTCTTTTAAAAGTCTAATTCCCAGCAGGCTTAATATGAACATTCTCCGAGAGTGCTGTTCATGCTTAAAAACAGGCATTAAAACAGCTAAAACATTTGATGTTTGGAAACAAAGTTACCCATCTGCCAAGGGTTTTGGAAGCATTACATACCAGGAAAGATTTTCTGTTCTAAAGCCATTTCATGTTAAAGAAAAATCTCTAGACATGCAAAGCTTGAAGCTTAAAAATAATCCTTTCCACTTACTTCTAGCTCTCCCTTGCAAAAGCGTTTCTTCATTGTGAAGCACCAGTTTTCTGTTGCAAACAGCCACCCATCGCATAAGATTGAGTATTTAGATCTACCTTGCCTCTACAAAATAATGGCATTTATAAATTAATCATAGCACTTAAAAATAACTGACCTACTTTGCTTGGCCACCTAGGATTCACTGTGTGCAAGCATCCAAGCTATGAATTACCACCGTGCCAATGGAAGTGTGAAGGTACTGCACATCAAGCTGAGATTCCACGGCAAGTTGCTGCACAACCTGCGCTGTGTGCGTGCTCAGCTGCCTTCAAAACGCTGCTGCGGGGGCTCGCCAAGCCTCCCAGCGTGAAGGTCCAGGTACCTCCATCAGGTTTCCTCAAACAGAAGTGCTACAGTCCGGCTGACCCTGAGATCAGTGGCATGCTCTCATGCACCGGAGGTACTTGAAGCTTCAGCTACAGAGCATATTTGCAGAAAGCTCTCTGTCTGCTGGGGGAGGCACTGAAAATAGCTTAAAAGAAGATAAACACCACATCCCTTGGTTGCAATGCACCCAAGAAGCTAGGGACAGCCTTCCAAGCAAAGCAGCTGGAAGACAAGCCCAAGAGCAAGTTGCAGCGAGCACCCTTGCCAGGGGCAAAGACAGTGTGTTGGGAGTGAGAAATAGCCCGATGCTTGCGAGGCCACAGGCATCAAGAAGCATTTTTGCAAACTAAAGGGCATTGGCACATCCGTAGCACCACACACCGAGTGCTGGGGGTCCTGGTTTGTCCAGGCTGTGGAAGTGACCGAAATATTAGCCTTTTCTAATCCTAAAACCCTGCTGGCTTTAAGTTACCACTAACATATGGCTGAGCAGGATGAAGCTGTTCCTCCCACCTAACCAAGAGCGAGTAGCTTTGACAGTTTAACTTCCTGGGAAATTCAGATTTTTCTGGAAGAATACTCAGTACACGAAAAATATAGCAAAACCCACTAGCATGTGGAGGAAGGTGGCTGTCATTGTACAAAGCATGCAGATCTCCAACACCTTGGCTGTGGGACTGGCATATAATGGAGATTTTATCTAAATTCACCTTCTGTACAGCAGTTCCAGTGCAAATTTATCATGTGGGCAAGGAAAAAAAACACTCAAAATCAGTTATAAAGTGAATCAGAAGTGCATAACTCTATTTAAGAATAGATTAAGAAAAAAAAAAATCACAACAACTCCAATTACACTCAGCATCTTCCCTGTTCTTCCACAGATGACTCATCCTTCATTTTCTTCATCTGTAGAGCAACCGTAGTGCTGTTCATGTTGTCCTTTACGTTTTTATTATCAACCAGTAGAAAACCTCACAAGCCTAGGGAAAGTTATTTCCAGCAGTTCCTGTGGCTGTGTTTCCGTGGTTAGGATAGCTGCTCACAGCCAGCAGCACCACAGCAAACCCCGGCCACGCACCCACGGGACGGCAGGCTCCCAGGTGCACACAGGCAGCCCTGCCTGCACGTGTATTTTCCCTCTGAGTACAACCAGACTGTCCCAGAGCAGCCAGTGGATCCCACTGGCAACCACGCATCACCGAAAGGCTTGCTGCCTTTGCAGTATGAAGTATGTGATCTATTTTGGTTTCTCAGCTACATGGAGAAACACTATATCAAAAAAAAAAAAAACAAACACACCAAACAAAAAACAACCCACATTGAGGAAATTACTTCTCCCTTACTGCAGCAGAAGATGCTCTGATCTCATTTGTTGACATTTATCATTAGGAAGAGAGACATCTGAAAGCCCTACTAGGAAAGGAAAGCTTCTTAGGGTTTTTAAGAAAGCCTACATTAAACAGCAGGGACGGCGAGAGCCGATTAGTCCTTCAGCTTGAGATACACAGTACAGTTAACACAATTTTATTTTTTTAAAAGAACTTAACAAAATCAGCTAAGACAACATAACCAGCAGCCTTCTGTATTCAACTTTGTATTCAGGTACCTTTTTAACAGGAGAGCTTGATGAATAAATACATCTTGAAGTCATAGCTCAACTTCCCAAAAATCAAAGTCAACATTTTTAACAATATATGTATGCTAAAGAAAAAATTTTCTGCTTATCAAAAAGCAGAAGCATAAATCAAACAGGCACAGATAAAAAAAAAGTAAATAGAAAAGTATTTTCAAAGGCCCCTCCACTTCAAACCACAAGCCAGAACCCTATTTTCAGACGAGTACGTTCATTTGACAAGAGGCTTCTGCAGATGTATGACATCTCTCTCTAAAGTCTTGAGACGCTCAGCAAACACATCCAGGTCAGCTCACTAACTCTGCTTTGCTCGCTTTTGACAACTGGTTGCAAAAACAAACCATGCTCTTAAATAGTCAGCTCAATAATCAATTTAACAATTAATCCTTATATCTGCTCAAATGCTGCTTAAAACAAATCATTAGAAAGAAAATTAAGCCAGCAGCCATCCATTATTTCTTATTCAGTCAAAACAGTATCTAGCCATCTTGTATAACATCAAACTAAACAAGGCAATCCAACAGCTTTTCAGGGAAAATATGAATGAAAAATAAAGTTAAATATTGTGTGAAGGTCACCTGACTGGATAACCTTCAGGTCCATTTCAACAACTCAACTCTACCTAAAAGTGTGGCAAATACCACAAACATTCAAAAATTAAATGGATAGCAACCACCGAGGCTAGGAAACCTGCAGGTCCGAAAGCTTCAGGTACTTCATGGGAATGTATCCCACCATAAGCAACAAGAACTGCACTTGTAGGGCATGATTTTTAAAGATGATTTTCTTGCCACAGTTACCTTTGCAGCTTGGATGGCACTGAATGCCTGTAGCCGAGCTAACAGACTATTAACGAAGCAGAGTAGGAAGCAATAGAAACCATTTTTTATTTCTTCAAGTGTTTTTTTTTTGCAGGAATTAATTAATATATTTTGGTATTGTTAAAAAGATTTCTACGGGAAATTCAAATATACATTAAATATAATAACTGGTAAAATAAGGTCATTCTGTTCAGATTTAACTTCCTTTTTTCTATAAGAGAAGGAAAACAGCAAAAATACTTCTTCAGGAAAAGCACACCCAGGAAGAAACAGGAAAATCCCTTCACTTTCAACATGGAAACCAAAGTTTTAAGAGGAACAAAACTGCCTTTTCAAGCACCAGACACACTTACTGAAGGTGAGGTCAACCTTTGGTACCTCCAAGATTGAGAAGCACAAATAAATATCCTGTGCTTTCACCTCCAAGGGAAGCCCCACAGCCACACCGGCTCTAGGAGCTCCTGATAAACTGCTTTTGTTTCAAAACTTTCTGGAATTTCCCACATACCTTAATACAATTAAAAAGAGGAAAAGAAACGCACTAACAGCCCCATTTCCCGTGCTAGACCAGCTCAGGGACACTCCTATCAAACTTGCCTGTTCAGAAGGCTTCTCACTGAAACACACGGCCTAAACTAAACTCACAAGTACCCTACAAGGGACACAGAAAAAGTTTTGATACTCTGGAAGACACTTTATTTTTCACGGCAAGAAGCAGGACAGAAAAAAAAAAAAAAAAAGAGCTTGAATGAAGCCACTTTAGAAGCTAAACCAAGCGGTAACCTTCCTAGTTCCCACTACGTACGAGAAGATCAAGTGCTCTACTACCAAGTCAAGCTCATTTTCTGCTCCCTCACTTCAGCTCTGTTCTTACCTTGCTTTTTCATGGGTCTACGTATTAGCCCTAAAACCCAGCAAACGTGGCTCACCACCACTCCCATTTGCAGAGCGTGTGCTGAACCGTGGTCCCTCCCCAGCACCTTCTCCAGGGAACATCCAGAGCAGAAACGCTGGACCCTGCTAGACATGGAAACCCTTTGCTCAAGTGAGCTTTGTTAGGCAGAATTTGCTCCTTAATCCAAATCTTCTAATCATGTCTCTCAATCTGGATCCAAACTACATGCATGCTTGCTTAAGTTTAAAAATCTTCCCTGCCATTTTACATGTTCTTAAACTAATATTCCTGTGGAAAGCCCATTTGAAAAGAACCTTAATCAAATAGAAACCTTATTGTTCTCAACCCTTCCAAGGTCAGCAGGAGATACATTTTAAAGCTCAAGCTAAAATGGTTTGGGGTTTGGGGGGGGGGGGGGGGGGTTGGTGTTTTGGGTTTGAGTGGCTAACCTTATTGCTTAGCATTTACAGTTGCTTCAGAAAATTCTGTGTTAAGGTTTTTATTATAGTGAAACTGGGAATATATCATTCCTGAAAGAGCCAAGATTCAGTGCTTCAAAGTCTCTATCTGTACAGTAGATATTGCACGGGCAGCAACATGGGTATTCCCTGAACATCTTAATTTCCAAAAGTGCAACTTCAGACAACAATAAATTCTAACTCCTGAAAACATAGCCAAACCAATTTATTTTGTGATCAACAAGCTACATGTAATCTAGAGTCTGTAAATCAGATTTTATAAAGTGACACCAGCCAACTGGTTCCCATATCAGGGGACACCAGCTGATCTTTAACTCTAATAATACAAGCGATATAAATGAGGAAAAAAGAAAAGGTGGCATACTTGAGATAAGACACTAATTAAAAGCTCATTTCCTTTGGAATTAGCAGTGAGCTTTCTTTAGAAGGATCTCATTACCATGCATTTTATCTGTCACCTCCAATATTTCAAATTCAATATTAACATTTAAAACACAGCCGAGAAGCTATGTGCGGTTTTCAAGCAAACTTTGTTAAATATTAGCTAGATCATTACAAAGTCTTTCTGTCGTGCCACAGGTTTGCGCACTGCTTCACCCAGATTAAAAGCAAGTGCCGAGGCTCATCTATAGCTCTGTCGGCAAGTACGGCACAAAATTCGGCGGTGAGAAGGGATTAAAAAGCCAGCAGCCCGCTTGTCACACACAGAGGAGGTGCCATGTTCTAGTGCCAACAAGACACTGTGAAGAGGCAGGAAGCAAAAAGGATGCCAAGAGGAGAAGATGAGGTGAAAAAAACAGAAACAAAAGCTGCAACTGCAGAGCACGGAGGGGGCAGTCAAGAAAATAGCGAGTGCCGATAGGAAATCAAATTTACATTTTGGTCTAGAAACGCTAAGTGAAAATCCAGCATAACTACAGAAATGCTAAATTTGCGTTAGGCTTACTTGTGTGAGCAAATAGTCCACAAATACGAGTGTTTATTCCCCAAATTTTATTTAGGAACATCAGAATTTTAGCATTAGGGAAAAAAAGGAAAATCACGAAACGGCAATACTGTAAAAGGGGAACATCTTCTGACATTTTAGGTCTGTAGCACAAGGATAAACTGATGAGTCAACTTGCTTTGAAAAACCAGCAGAAATTAGATCTTAAAGTTTTGACTGCAGCTCAGACATGAAAGCTAGGTCATTAAAAACATACCCAAATACTAAAGTAACCAGTTTAAGAAACACCGCAAGTAGATGCCTTTTAATCTTACAGCTCAATTAAATGTTCAGAGAAAGAGAATTACTTTAAATGTAGTCTCAGTGAAATGTAACTTATTATCTCCCTTTTCTTGCCAAAAGAGCAGAGATCCTGAACAGAGAGAAGAAAACCACCAAAGACCATTAGGCAAAAAAACCACAAAGCAGCAGTCTGGATTATCACCTGCTCATGCTACAACGGCACCATAGGCAACCATTGCTACTCCTGCCAAATATTATTGGGGCAGGGGGTTTTGGGGGGTTTGTTTTACACATTTTACCTATTTCTCTGCAGCAGTCACCCAAGACCTCTTGTTTACTGCAGCATATGCACTAGCCAGGGCGACTAGTGCACCTCTTGTTTTTCCAGCTGGAGTAGCATTATAGACTCCGCATTACAAATGGGAGTGCTATTGTTAAAGAATCAATTGGACAATGAAAGAGCTAAGGACACTTGTCTTACAGAAAATTACTGTCAAATGCTGCCAGACCCAGCTTTCCCTCTTTCTGGGCCACCAGCCAGATACTAATCATTTCAGGTCCCTACTAATTTTTAGCTGTGTAACACGCTGCGTGATACAAAAGGGGCAGCTTCGTCCAGGCTGTGCTATAGGATACTTTTATTGATTATTAAAAAAAAAGAAATAGCTACCATCCCAAATGTAGACAGTGACATTATTACCTCATGAAAAGTTAAAGGACTTCCCAAGGCACCACCTGAAGGGACACGTGCCAGGATCTCCTTATTAAAGCAAGTCTTCCTACCTTATTAGAGCACAATGTCAAAAGCCATTCCACAAGCCGGGCAGACAAAACAGTCGTGGCAGTTACATCGTATCTTGGTAAGAAGAGATTTGCTTTTTTAAAAAGGTACAAAGAGCACCTGGAAAATCGAGATGCCTCTGACCTCAATTATATTTATCGATCACCAACTGTATCAGAAGGGTTAGCTGTTCACTGAAGGGAAAACAATGCCTTTAAGTAAACAAAGTGCAACAGTTCACCTAGATTTCACAACTATGCCAAAGAACATCTTATTAGGGCAAGATGCCTCTACAGATATATCAAATATTGTTAAGGCTTGTTATAACTGGCCAAGTTTAGAAGCACACAACGTCCTTAAAATCCTTTCCTGCTTGGCCAGCTCTAACTAGGAGAGCTATTAACTACTGGCAACTCCTGTATCTAATGGAACAAGCCAAAAGGCTCAAGTTCCTAATTGTCAAAAGAATAAAAAAAAAAAACCACCAACAAAAAAACCCCCAACAAACCCAAAACACTCTCACACTTTTTGGGCTGCACTCCCCTGAAGCCAACAAACATCATGTGGAAGAACTGGAAAAATCACACTCCTGTTTGTACACTGATCCTCTTCCACTACCTGGGAAGCTGTGAGGTATTTGCCTTTGCAACATTAAAATTTTGCCTAAAGGCAGAATATATTAGCTAAAACTTTGCATTATAATACTACTATCATGCATCCTTCTTATGCTTCTCAGAACGGGCAGAAGCAGCCCACGGACGCTCAAACCTATCTGCAACTACAGCACAAGCACATCTTATTTGTGTTCTCATGACTTTGCCTTAAAATAAAATGCCCAAAATCTCTTTCATTATGAGGCATTTTCCACAGTTTCATGCACAAGGTCTGCAGCAGCTGATCTGTATGTTGTACTCTGAAAGAAGCCACAGTACACATGATCCCAGAACATACTGTCCTCATCATCCAAGTACTCACCTGCACTCATTCTAGCTCTTACAAAAACCATGGATATTATTTTAATTTTCCCCTTCCCAGACAGCACGTTGATCAGGTTTTCTCCTCTTCACGCTGTTCAGGTGGGTATGAATTCCAGAAGGCAAAATAAAGAGCACATATAGGCTAGGTCTCTTTCAATTCAGTCCCGTTAAGGAGGGTGACTGTTCCTGTACTAACATACCTCCAGCACAAAACCCACTTAGCTGCGGCCTTCCTAACAAAGCTGATTTCATCTTGTTACACCTGCTACAGCACTCGCTTGGAGTGCGCAGCGATCCTTCGCGTAAATAGGTTTACAGGTAGCTGTTACTTTGCTGATTCCAGAAGCACCGGGAAACCTGCTGTTTGCTGGTACTGAAGCAGTTTCAGAGCTTGATTTGGCAAAGTCTGATGCACCTCCAGTTCCTAGTGAAAAACTAAAGAATAAGAAAGTATTCCGAGTTGAGTTTAGCTTTATGGGCACCTGACTAAGCATCTCAGCCTTACTGTGAGTGCCTTCCTGTTGTTTTTGTTATACCTCGACATCTCAGGTACGGACACAAATGCATGCAAAACGCCTTGATGGAGCAAAAGAGCACCCATGCCTGAGCAGGGACAACCCAGCAGCACCTGAGTGGGCCACTTCAGCATTTTCCCTAGGTATATATTCAGACAAGCTGCCTGAGCAGCGCCTGTCATTCTGTACCGGGAGTTGACGTCTGAAGATATTCACACCCCTCTTGCCTAGCAGAAGTTAGGTTATACTACGTGATTAAACACGGTTCCTTATTATTTGCTGAGCCTATCCAGATACCGTACACGCACCGTGTTGCATCTCACCAGGTAACACCCCTGCTACACAGCTTAGGCGAAGGAGGCAGCTTTGCTTCCCCTGCGAGAAACGCGCCGGGTTTTACCGGGAGACCTCAGCTAGCGCAATTCCTCCTTCTAGAGTTTGGTTCACCTTGAATTGGAGGTTTTCCAGGCAGGACCCACCGCGCTGGAACCCCACCGGCTAGAAAACAGAGGGTTCCTCCGCGTATTCCTGCAAACCACAGCCCGCGCTCCTGCGTCGCCCTTCCAGGCTGAGAGAGAACTCCCAAACCCCCAGCTTGGGCCGAGCACCTCCACGCACCGAGGGCGCGGGGTGAGGCCGGCTGGCCCCAGCTCCCTCCCCCAGCCCACCCCAGCAGCCCCAGGCCGCTGCGCGACACAACCCACCCTTCGGAGAGCCCCAGGGCTGCCGCTGCCGGCTCCGAGGCTGCCGTTACCGGCCACCCGCTGAGGGAAGAGGGGGCCTCGGGGGGGCCCGCCTGGGGCTGAGGA
>NW_010972775.1:22722345-22730471 GCF_000737465.1 Haliaeetus leucocephalus | reverse complement strand
CGGGGCCTGCCGCCAGCCAATGGACTGCGCGGGGTCGGGAAGGCGGGCCTACCGGGTGGGAGACGCTGCCTATTGGCTGCGCGGCGCCCCGCCCCTTGGCAGCGCGCACGTGGCGGCATGGCGGCCGCGGTGGCGGCGGCCTGCTGGGCTGTTCTCCGTGTGACTGGGGTGGGGGCTTTAATTAAAATAACCTGTGAGGGTTTGCCGTTGTTTTCCTTTTAATTAAAATAGTCTGTAAGGGTTTTAGCGATCCTGTAGGTGGAGCTATGAATTCTCTCCCTCAGGCCTGGCAGGTTTGCAGCTGCACCGTGGTTTCCCAACCAATCGCAAACGTCACCTTTTACAAATGTTACTGGACTTTTTTTGTGTAGTTCTCTCTTGAAGTAAACGTAATTCCTTACTACATGAACTAAATTTTACCTGTTTCTGCTCAGCGTGCAGAAATCACCGCCTTGACCCACTGCTGTGACATTTGATGACGTGTTAGTTAGTGTGCCGCTCTCCTTCGTGTTCTCAGAGATAACCCATGCCAGAGGCTTCCTTCCCGAAATAAAACTCCTCATCCCTGTGCAGGCAACAGATGCCAAATTTCCCTTCAGCCACTTTTAGTTTTTGCCTGCAGCTTCTGTACAGCTGTGTTGCTTAGTGCCAGCAGCACTTGGCCATCCAAAGGCTGGATCCTGCCCCGGTGGGTTTGCACAGCCTTCCTTGCATGCTGCTTCTTGCAAAACCCTCGTTTGCATTTTGCAGCCTTGCTCCCTCTGCTCCTGCCCTCGGGGCAGGGGTTTGCTGCCCCACTCCCTTTCCCCTGCACCCATGCTCTGGCCCCCAGGGCTGCCTTTCCCCTAAGCTCAACCACCAGCTCCAAAAAGCCTTTGCCTGCTGTTGGGGCTCTGACAACGCAGGCAAGATCTCGGAGCAGGGAGACGAAGCTGCTCTGGGAGCAGCACGGTGCTCTCGGGCGCACGGGCAGAGCACGGGGCCCTTTGCGTGTCCCAGCTGCACAGGCTGGATTGACCTTCCCAGCCCTGTTTGTGCACCGGTTGCACGGAGGTGCCAGGCACGGGGATTCGCCCCACATCATCCAAGCCCACCGGCCTCCAGGTCTTTTATACCACTACGGACTTCCCGTGCTAAAATCCAGGTTTAGGGAGCTCCAGCTGGAAATGGTGGATTGACCTTCCACTGATTTTAAATTAACCAAGTAAGAAGAGACTCAGTGAGTGTCTTAATTACAGCGTTATCTTCATTACTCATCAGCACACCTGGGAAGGCATTTACTCGAGGCGAGGACTCGGCATTGCCGCGCCACCTTCACCACTTCGCCCTGCAGTTGCAAAGCACGATCCTTCGGTCTGATCTTAACCTTCTCCACTGCAAGTAAAAGATTGCCCCAGCACGCGGTGTGCGAGGTCTGGGAAACAAGCAGCAGTGGAAGGGGGGTGCATGTGTCACTTGGTGTGTTACTGGGGTGCACTTAAGTTAGCAAGACTGTCTATAAAAAGTGCAGAACCAGATGCTGACCTTCGGTTATGTTGCAGGAGCTGCTGAAGGTTGTGTGCTGCGGGGACCTCTCAAACGTTGGGACTCTGGTGGCTTTGCAAAGCAGGAATAGTCTTAAAAGAATTATTCTTTTAGCTTGGCCCAGAGATTGTTTCCATGGCAATAAACACACATACGCTCCCCACTCCTTTGTCTAAGTTATTCGTTAGTCTTATTTGTCACACACTATGAAAACAAAATCATAGGGTAAAATGCAAAGAGATTTTAAGATAATGAAAGGTTATTGCCTTCCACTGTTCCTCTTTGTGCACAGAGGGAGCGTGCAACCAGAGCCAGCCGTGCCGAGAAATTTCCATTGCAAATGAGTTCAAAATCCCACCAATGCTTTTACATACTTTGGCAGATGTAAATGTAAGGTTGAGCAGAATACATCTTTCTGTAAGAAGTTCTTGAAGTGCTGTATAGGAGGTATCGTTAAATGAAAAAAAAATAAATTGACAGTTTCCTTCATTAAAATGCAATAGTAAAAATAAGGTGTCCAGGTAAAACTTCAAGGCCCCTTTCTGCCTGCCCCACACCGTCATGACGGCACGTCAGCTATCCTGGCTTGTTTAAGTGCTGTTAGGAATCAATTCAAAAGCAAATAGTGTCCTCAAAGTGTATTGCAAAGAAATATCGCAGGTGTTCTTCCAGCATGGGATAAGGGATTTCAGCAGAGGCCCCATCTACCGTAATGCATTTAAATAGAGCTTAAAGGATGCGGTTCGCATGCTAGCATGAAAAAATTTACATTGCAATTATTATCTTGTTCCCGATTAGCTGCTGTGCCCTGTCTGCGGAATCCTTTCTTTCCGCCAGCCCAATATCAAGCTCAGTTATTCTCCTTTCAGCCTCCTCCTGCACTGGGCTCTAAGCTGATGATTCATGTATTAATATGTGGTTATTAGATGACTCCTCTACCTCCACTGCTGCTATCTGTCTCTGGCAATGGAAGGAGGAAATGAATTCTTAAAACCTCAGGAACAAATAGTCCATGCATGGAGATCAATCCTGCTCTCGCTGACGTCAATGGAAACATTTCCATCGGCTTCAATAGGGGCAGAATTAGTCCTATATATCAGATATTAACTTGATTTATAACCTCGCAAAACTCCATGTAGCTGAAGGGGGAAAGCTGTATCTGTTAAAAATAACTCGTGGGAATTAAGTGACTGTCAAAGATATTTCCCTTTCAGGGGGAAAAACAACTATTGGGGCTGTTGGCTGTGAACGGGGGGCTGCCTGTGATGTGGGGAGCATCCTAGCCCTGCTCAGCTGCTGCCCAACCTCAGACCCCCAGCTCTTCAAATGGGGCTCTAACGAGTTACTGCTCTTTAATTAACTCCTCCATCTCATCCATCTCCCCTCTTGAAAGCCGGGTGGGAGGGCAGCAGGGGGGAGCATGGCCACTGACGGCTGCGGCAGAGCCTCTTGCTCCCCTGCTGCCGTGGGACAGTCCCCGACCCTCCTCTCTGCAGGGAATCCTCTGCTTTCAAAATAGTTTTTACTGCCCCAAAATAAGAGCTTAATTTAATTCTGAATTTACCTGTGGCCACACACACGGTGCATTGAAGCGGCTGTGCTGGGCATTAGCAGTGGGCAAGGAAGAAAAGCCCCAAATAACCTCTTCTTACTGCGGTGCTAGGGACAAACGGTGCCTGGGCTCACCACCCCGCATCCTGCTGGTGATGGGGATGGAAACAGCAACAGAGGGAGCACAAAAAAGCACCAGTCCCCTACCAACCCCACCTCACCCCATGGGCCATCTGCCCTGCTGCAAACAACCTGGGATGAAGCCGGTATCATCCCCTCCAGCTGCACCCGAGGAGGCGTCTAACATCTGGGTGCTGCCGCCTTAATTTGCAGGACCCGCCCCATCCTCATGTTCATGGTCCTAGACCCCGTGGTCCTTCCCCTGTCCCTGGCACGCCCAGCACCCCCTGCTCCCCAGTCCCTAGCTCCACCAGTTTGGGACCAGTTGTGCTGGGGACAGTAGGGGCAGGTCACATCCCCTCCCTGTACAAAATTTCACACCCAGAGTCCCAGCTCTGGAGCATCTCCCTCCCCTGCCCTGCCAGGCAGAGGGAACAAGAAGACCCAGAAATCACCACCGGTCCTTCATTTCCCTAATTAGAAGCCACCAGCTAATGAGATATCATCCAAGCAAAATATTAGGAGTCGCGTAATAATTATATCAATGAAATCAACAACAATTTAACAGCAAAGGTTAATTACATTTATTTAAAAATCTGATAGACAAAATGACGCTCAAACAGTTGGGCAGACTAATTGAAAGCTAATGTTGCTCCTAAATTGAATTTCAAATGAATTTTACATCCATAGTTCATTTTGCTAATTTCATTCCCTGCATCCTGTAATTTGTTGGCAGTGATTGATTACTTAAGTGAATAATATCTATGTACCAGGACCACTTAGTAATAGAATATGCCAAGTGTGATCATACTGTTAATAAATACAGTTTCTTCAAGGTTTTCCTCTCTGTCTGGATTTTGGAGAAGTGGGGACACGGTGCCGGGGGAGCAAAGGGCTTTCAGCAGCCATAAGCTCCTATTTTAGTTTCTTCTTAACAACAGGTTGCAAAAACCTTCCTATGCTGATGGCAGCCACCCCTCACAGCCCTCCAGCAGCATTGATACATGGCAGCATTTCATCACCTCTCAAATCCTCATTTTCTTTTGTCAGTGGCTGAAAATTTATATACTGAGGGTTTGTCAGGGAATATTCCGCACGGAATATCCTGTGCAAGAGGCACCGCAGCCCAGGTGCCCTCAGCCAGCCCTCTCCAACCTGAAACCCAGTGCCCAGCCCCGGTCCGGCACTGTGGACCCCTGACATCCCGACACCCAGACCTCATATCCTGAGGCTCAACCATTACTCGAAACCCCATCAGCTGGAGCGGTGGCTTGGGGTAAACACAGCAGAGCCCCAACAAGCACTGCTGCCTCTTCTCGGCATCTCTGAAGCATCCGCTGCTGCAAGATGAATGCAATTATATCTTAATAAAATTTTAATACAGGGAATTATGCACTTTGCATCCAACCAACAATTAGCTGTTGCTATGCTACAGCCAGAGTGTAATCACAATAATGAAGCCAGCCAAGGGAAGGCATTAATCAGGAGGTGTATCATTATCCAACCTCACCCCCTGCCTCCCCAGCTCCTGATTCGGAGCCTCCTGTTGCTTTAACATGAAAAACAACCCCAAAACAAAGCAAACCCCAGGTTTGGAGGGAGCAGCCCCTCTCTGGGCACCATTTCCCGTCCCAGCTGTGGCTTGGTTTGGCCAAAGAGACGAAGCCGCCTGTACCCCACTGCTCCAGCTCCGTGCCCGCTCCAGCGCCAAAACCTCACAAGCGGCAGCAATCCCCCCTCCCCAACTTTCACATCTTTTAATCATTTATTCCTGGGATCCAAAGGAAACATCCGACGAACCGGAGATGCGGGGGAAAAATGGCAGCTGACGGAGCTCCTGCAGATGGAAAGGGAAGAAATTCATTAATTTTTCATCGCCGTGGCTGGGACGTGAGCAGCTCAGTATTCATCATGTCAGCAGTGACCTTGATGCTGCCTTCATCCCCCCTTGGAGAGCGTTTCCCCACCATCTGCTGAGCATCAGCCTGCCCTCCGGCGATGGAAAACACCCCGGGGTGGGAGTGAGTGCAGGCAGGCGGGTACCATTGCTGGCATGAGCAGGCAGGGAGCAGGCAGCTGAAAGCCTGCAAGATGCTTGCATGCTCCAGGGCAGCAAAACTACCTCCTGCAACCCCCTGCCCAGCACATTTCAAGCCCCGAAACGAAGAGGAGCAACCAAATTCTTCCTGATGAACCATATGCACGACTGCAAAAGGCCAGCAGTGTGCATGCTGGCAGGCAGCTTGCCAGCTGCAGAGCGGACACGCTATACGTCTCGGTGTCCCCAAACACCAACACTTTCCTCTAAAGGGAAAATAAAAATCAAAGCCCACCAGGCTTGCAAGACCCTCCTACCCTTCAAAAGCACGGCTGCATGCTTCCCATCAGGGTGGCATCCCCGTTTCTTGGGTGTTTTGTATGATTTTCCCCCCAAATCCCTCTGCTTTGGGTGCCCTGGTGCCACGATGCTCAAAAAGAGCTAAATTTGCCTTTTTTTTTTTTTTTTTTGGAGATGCTGCAGGCATCAGAGCACTTCGGCACCCTGCAATTCAGCGGGGATGCGGAATGAAAATGATTATCAGCAGACGCATAATGATTCATTCTGTTTATAATTGCTTCGAAATGTAGGGAGAGCGGGGAGATGTAATTAACTCTTCTTTATGATTGAGATGAGTGTGTTTTCCTCAGTCACGTGACACTGCCACATACAGCCACAATTTTTTTTCTGGCGTCTTTGGCAATGTGAATGCGTAGATGCATGCACGTAAATGGAGTCAGTCCGGGACCATAGCTGAAAGATGTCCCTAAACCACCATAACTCCATGTGCAGAGGGGATATTTATTTCCCTGTGAGCCCCAGGAGACTGCAGCTGTCCTGATTTTCCCTTGGATGTGGCAAGCAGGATCTTACATCATCCCCTGATTGAAACAGCCGCCTTAATTACGGTGCATGGGCTGCCACTGCGACAATGCCAGTAAACGGGCACCCTGGTCCATGCCCCAGAGGATCAGCCTACAGGTTTGGGGTCACATCCAGGCTCCGTTTCACAGTGTGGGTCTCTAGCAAAGACCCTGAATGGGTTTGGTTTTCTTGGCCGAAGCTTGGAAGGGACACGGAGCAGCGATGGGGAGTGCAGAGCTGAGGAGACTCTTTGCAGAGCGAGCTGAAGGTGGAGAATACGTTGTCAGAGGAATGAGGTGGGATGAAGAGGAAAGGGGAGCCCCTCTCCCACACTGACACTGCCAGAGGAGCTCAGTTCAGCAAGCTGCCTTACATTTCCGTCCTGCCACTAACTGAGGCAAGAAGCCCGCATTAGCCTGGGTTAAGAAAAATTGACACTTGATTTTGGGATCTTCACCTTGTGCTGTGTGTTCGTGGGGTGCTGAGAGCTCTCTACTGTCTCTCCATCGATGCATCGTGCATCAGCCCTGGACGTAACCCACGGGGGATCATTACCCATCCCATCTATCATGCTATCTGAAGCAGATTCAACCACAGAGTTTATGTCACGGCCCCATATAAAATGATTTCTCCTCTCTGGCTCCAGATTTCACTGTATCGCTGGAGCCGATTGCACAGCCCAGCTCCTCACTGCCTCCCACATTAGCTACTGGTTCAGGCTAAGTGATAAGGTCAGTGGTCCCTGTGCCGGCATCCCAGTAGGTCTGGGATGAGGCCAGTGGAGTGGACTGACAGCATGACATAGGGGTCCTGGGTGCCACCCCAGCAAACACTGCCACCCCACTGCAGCTCACCTGCCCCGTTACCTTGTGCAGGAGGGAGCTACGGCTGGGGCTGCAAGAAAAACAAGAGCACGAAGGTGCATGTCCAAGTTTTGGGGGGTTTCTGCCTTGCTCAGGTCATGCCTGGAAAAGGCAGCAGTGGGGCAGCTCCCGGCGCTGTGCTGGCACTGGGGACAAGGGGGCTCAGCCCCTGCTGCCGCCTGTGGCACCGTCCTGGGCCTCCCGCTGCATCGATGCCTTCCTGCGGCTGCCACAGCTAGGGCAAATGCAAAGGCAAACCAAGGAGCATTGGATGCAATGACCCAGGACGGGGTTGGATGCTGTGATCGGCTCTGGAAGGCAGCAGGGTCTGAGCATCAAATTCCCAACCAAAATGGCCCCAACAAGGATCTGCAGCCCGGGGCGTGCTGACGGCCGCCCCAGCCCGGGTGGGCTCCCGTGCCCCTCCAGCAGCTATGCCAATTAGGACCCATTCTGCATGGCATGAAGGCCCAGGGACTGCAAGGTGCAGGGTGCTGCACGCTCTTGTCCACTATGGGCTCCCACCGCACCGAGGGGTGCAATCCTGCCCCGCGGCACGGCTGGGTGCTCCGAGCCTTCCCAGGGCACAGGTCCCCCCGCACCCACATCGCACCCTGCCATGCCCGGCTGCGCTGGCTCTGCGGGACGGCCGGGAGCCCACCGTGCCGGCAGCGGGCTGCTCCTCCGGCTCTGGGTTAGGCTTCGCTTTCCCCACAGGCGTCCTGGCCGTCAGATGAGCGTCTCATCCACATTAATCTTTCCTTTTTATTTTTTTACACAAAAGCATCAGCATATTGCACAGGTGGCCCATAAAAGGCCGTATAAATCAGCCGGGGATGGCAGCTTCACACGAGCCGGGTCCCCGCGGGCCACTGTTGCTCCCAGCACTGCCGGCCACGCGCGGGGACATCCCTGCACCCCGGGCCCCACTGTTTTGGAAGTCACCCCATCCCACCCGCCAGCCAGCCCCTCGGCACCACCAAAATACCCGTTTTCCAGGTGCAAAAAGAAACAAACCCCCTTCTGGTCAGCAAACCAGGGCTGAGATGGGACAGGGCAGGGGGGCGGGCTGCCAAATTATTTGTCTTTTTTGCAGAAAAATGTTGCGTGCCCTCCGGAAAGGAGCAGCCGGGGCTGCTGGGGCTGCCCCAGGGTGCGGGGCGGGC
>NW_010972775.1:22673370-22722335 GCF_000737465.1 Haliaeetus leucocephalus | reverse complement strand
GACCTCATCCCCTCCATCCCAAAGCCCCGCAAAGGGATGCAGGACCTCATCCCCTCCATCCCAAAGCCCCGCAAAGGGATGCAGGAGCCTGTCCCCTCCATCCCAAAGCCCCTCAAGGTGATGCAGGACCTCATCCCCTCCATCCCAAAGTGCTCTGGGACACTGGTTCTTTCCTTCTCAAAACCCCTGCATGGATGCTCCAGGACACCCCAAATGGCTCCAAGATCCTGTCCCCTCTACCCCAAAGCCCTGAAGCCCAGCTCAGCCCCTTCCCCTCCCCGTTGCATCCCACCCTCCCCAGCTCTGACTGAGAGGTAGCCGGGAGCCAACATGGATGGTGCAGAAGGATCCAGCCGCCAGAGCCCATCACCCCACTGCAGACCTTTAGGGGCAGGCAGGGAGGCAAGAACTGTTGGTTAGAAGTTTTCTTTGAAGAATTGGAAGCCAAAGCGCTCGCAGTGTGCCCTGATGACTTTGGCAAGTGCTGGCGAGCCACAGAAGAAGACCTGCACTTTTCCTCTCTTCTCCTCTGCCACCTTCTCAAACACCTAGGGCACAGGCAAAAGGGGAAGAGGACATGGTGGCACAGCGCCCTCCTGCCCTGGCCGGATCCCTGCCTGCTTTGGCAGCTGCTGCCCGGCACAACTCAGCCTCCCCACGCTCCCATGGCACTTGCTTTCCCACGGGAGGGAGAGGTTTCCCCGGGTCTGGATATCCCGGTGCATCCTCCCGCTCTGAAACAGGGCTCTCCTGTGGTGTTCCCCCCCAAAGAGCAGGTTTGGTGAGCATGGTTCCCTTTGCATGAGCATGATTTTGGTGGTGGGGCAGAGCCAGCCCTCACCTTGCTCCAGTCGGGGCGGCCGGGCTGGGTTCTGGTCCGCAGCCCAGTGATCGAGTCCCTCTGCTCCTTGGCGGCCAGCAGGTCCAGGGCCATCTGCAGCCCGATGGCCTTCATGTCATTCTTGCTGAGGGCTGACGTCATGTACATGTGCATCTCCAAAAACCGCCCTGGGCATTCAAGGGGAGCCCGGCTGCAGTCTGGGGGTCCAGCCCCACTCTGTGCCCCCTTGGGTCGGGCTGGGCTCTCCTGGGGGTGATGCCAAACACGGGGCTGGGGACCCCCAGGTCAGGGGGCTCTGCTGGCCAGCCTCTGCCTCCCACTCACCTCCCGGCTCCTGCTCAGCCTGCTCCATTTCCAGCTTGGTTAGCAGGCTGACAAACCACTCAAAGTGCTTCTGGTCCCGATTTATCCAGATGAAGTCAACCTGAAAGGACACAGCAGCCTCTGCTTCGAAGCTGGCACGCAGCACAGGGGCCAAATCCAGCCACCCACCACACCAGACCTCCCGGAGCGGGAAGGGATGCTTGTGGACTCTCCACCCTCAGGAGTCTGCAGCCCTCCTGCCCCCATCCCCAGGGAAAACCTTAGTCTTGCATCCCCCTCCACCTGCTCCTACCTTCCTGAGCGTCATCTCCTCGTCCCGCAGGTCCTCGCACCACGAGTAGTGGCAGCTGGGGCAGCTCTGCTTTCGCCGGCGGTACCTGCAAGGGCAAACACAGCCCTGCCTGCCCCACCACCCGCACCCCTCCGACCCCAGCAGACCTTTTCAGGGAGACCCCGAGCACCCATTCCTCACCAGCTCTGGTGCATGCCCATGGCCGACCTCCTGCCAGGGGGTTTCCTGCAGCAGAATTCCCCAGGGGGAAGCCTGACACCAAGGAAGGACCCATGCGTGGGTCTCATGGCCATGTGTTATGAGTCCCAAGGTTAGAATTGAGGAAGAGCCACAATGGGTGCTGCCCCATGGTGCTCATCCCGCAAGGAGAAGTGTCGGAAGACGAGTCTACCATGGCATACATCACGTCTTGTGCCTCCCAAAGCCACGTCAGAGCTCATATTGGGGGTCTGCTGGCATGACTGCAGCCTGAGCTGCTGCAACGGCACCAACCTGTACATGATGCTCTGCAAAATGGAGGCAAAGGGGGTGATGCCAATGCCTGCGCCAATGAGCACAGCATGTTCCGAGGTAAAGATCCTCCGCGTCGGGGTCCCATAAGGGCCGTCGATGTAGCACTAGCAGAGATGAGAAATAGGGAGAGATCCAGCAGCCCGTGGGTGCTAAAACAATTCTTAGGCTGCAGATAGGAGCAGGGTTAGTGTGCAAGATGCATTGCAGGCTTATGGAGCCCAGGCAGAATTTGGGGTCTTTTATGGGAGTTTCATGGGAGCAAAGGAAGAGGAGGAGAGGGTGGGCAGAAGCACAAAACCCTCCTGCAGTGCTGGGTTTGCATCAGCCCCAGGTGGGACTCCTTGTGCACAGGGGCACATGCATCAGGTGGCCAGGCACACGTGTGGAGTGACTGGGCACACGTGTGGGTCCCTCCTGGGGATGCTGAGTGCAGCCCTGCTCACTGGAGCCAGGGAAGGACGGAGGCATCCCTCACCTTGATGCTGCAGAACCGATGGGTCTCACCCAGCCCGGTGGAGACCTGCAAGGTGAAGAGAGCAGTGACTGTCTCCTCCCCATCCCTAACCCCTCCATGACAGCTAATGCTAAACCTGCTTGTTCCCCGGGTTTGGTTTTGGGGTGGGTTTTTTCCAGCTGGGTTTATCCAGACTGTGCACGTTTCCAGCCGCATCCCTCAGTCAGACCCAGGGCGCTGCTCATGCCAAGCCCAGCGCAGTGCCCACATTCCCGGCGGTACGTCCCACTAATGTCCAGTGCCAGGAACCTGTCACCTGATGACATTATCTGGATCATCATCACTTTGAGTATTGATTAAAAAGGCAATTATCCAAATCCCCACACAAGTTGGGGGGTCAGTAAGAAGTTTCCAAGGACCGTGATGGCCTGGGTGGTGGGAGCAGGCGTGGGGAACCTCTGCTTACCCAGGGACAGATAAGAATGTAAGGGTGACAGGTAGAGAAACTCATTAAAACCGGTGCATGTAAGTACGTTATCTGCCAGGACTGCTCCTCCAGCCCAGACAGAATCAATATCCCGAGAGCTTTTCATGTCAGGGGATAAAGGCTGCTAACGGTGGCTCTCAGGATCCTGGCATTGCCATGATTGATATCCGAGAAGTTTCTTTTGAAAAGACCTTTTAACGAGCTTTGGCCCATTTAGGATAGAAGCAATGCTTCCCCTTGTTTCTCCAGGTCAGTCTTCTGGCCGCTGCTGTGTTGATGAGAGCAGAGACACCCCCCTCACCCCCATCCCGCAGGCACCAGGGGCTCTGCCGCTGCCCACCGGGGAGCGTGGGGGTCTTGGCGGCACTGGGCGAGAGTGGGAGACGGTGCTCACCCCCTCCGCCGGCAGGTCCTCCTCTCCTGGGGCAGCAGCACTGGTGGCTTTGTATGATGTCAGCTGAACGGCTCTGTCCCCGCCGGTGGCCACAGACCCCCCCTCGGAGCCAGCTCTACTGCAGAGACCTTCCTGGAAGCCAAAGGCCAAGGCATCACTGGCTGCGATGCTCGCAGGCATCTGATGCCCTATCTATCAGGGTCATACAGCCTCGGTGGAGGGGTGGGACACGAAATCTTTCAAGGCTGCACAAGCACCTTGCAGGGGATGTGCACCACGAGAGGTACCCCCAGCACCCAGCCTGGCGCTGCATGGGTGGCTGAAAACTGGGGTGACCCCGGGGGGAACGGCTCAGCAGAGCACATCCAGCCCTGACCTGTCCTCACTTCTTTGATTTTTTGGAACTGGCCAGGGACAGACTGTCCGGCAGAGCCCTGCGCATGTGCCAGACAAGGACATCAGCTTGAGAAACCCATAGGCACATTGTGGGGGGGCCTCAGTTTGGCAAAGCCACCACCTCGCAAACGGCTGCCAACCAGCAGCAGTTCAAGGTCTAACCTCTGTGTTTGCCGAAAGCCGAGCCCCATCCACACCAACCTGCTCCCAGCGTCGGCATCTCTTCTCCCTCAGGCTCCTGCTGAGCGGTTTCAGCTCCAGACTGGGCAATTCAGGCTGCTGGAAGTATTCGTACAGCTTGTTGGTCCACTGGCCCAGCGACCTGATGTGCAGCCAAAGGGTCTCTGCAGGATGAAGTGGAGCAGTGGGTGGGCATCCTATGTAAGGAACTGCCCTGCAGCCCCAGCACCACAGGCTGTGTACCGTACACCTCTGGCCCCAGGGACCCAGCAGCAGTCCCCACCGATGTCCTTCACATCAGCCCCAGGCTTGCAGCGGAGGATCGGGTTTGCTCTAATAGCTGGGTGAAGCCCAAATCCCAAACCTTGGGCGCCCATGGAGCCAGGCAGGGCATTTGGGTGCCATTCTGTCCCCACGCTTTGCTTGAAATAACCCAAGCACATGTTTTTATATAGCACTTATGTACAGGCAGAGATGGAGGCAGGAGAGTTGAGGCATAAACACACGCTGCCCTGCTCCATGGGCATGGACACCTCCTTGCATGACCCTCAGAGGGGATCCAGCCACCCCGATGGGGCTTATGTGATGCAAAACATCGTCCCGGTGATGTAAAACATCCCAGCAATGCACAATGAGTGAAGGATCAGTGATCACCTTGCTGCTCAGGAGCGCTGCTGATGGTGAAGGGATGCCACTCGTAGGTGGCAATGGCCGGGATGTTGAGGTAGATGTAGTCTCCAGGCTTGTAGTGGAAAAACTGTGGTCTCTCGATCACAAGGTGAGTCACCTGGAGGTAAAGGAGACCAGAAAAGCTGGGAGCATCCAGCAGGCACGTCATGCCGGTCGGTTTCTGCTGGGCTGGTCTCCCTGCAGCCCATGAGCACCCAAGTTTGTGCCTCCCAGTGGCTAACATGAGATGGAATTACAGCTTTGACCTGAGAAAGAGGTTTGTTCTCCTATTCACTGCCCAGCTTTGCTATCAAACAAAAATCTCAGTTAGGGCTGGCCTCAAACAAGAGTTTTTCTGAAGAAACTAAGAGTCAAAGCAGTTTTCATTTTGTCTTTTGTTGTTCTATGGGTTTAGGGTTTTTTACCTGAAAAATAGACAAAATTCTAAGCTTTAAAAAAATTGCTTGAAGACAAAAAAAATTGCTTTCACCTTTTGCTGCAAACACTCACCAACACAGCTCGAAGGAACCCAAACCTGCATCTTTTCCATATAAGCTATTCATTGTGCCCCGTCCCTCCCACACGTGGCCAGGAGAGTATCCCCCTTCCAGCTTGCTGTGCAAACACATCAAGGCCATCACCCCCTCCCGTGTCCCACTGTCCCTCCTTTTGCCCCATGTTGAATAACCAGCATGGTCACTTACAAAGTGCTTTTCCCCAAACTGCAAAACGCTTTGCAAATACTAAAGATATTTCTGTGCACCATAGCAGCTTTATTCTGGGTCTCAGAAGAGGAGAGCATCAGGAGGGAGGTGGGAAGGGGCACGGAGACCCCTGTGGGTGCAGACCTTGGAGGGCAGCAAGTTGACCTCCACGATGCGCAGCCCCCCAGCACGCCGCCAAACCAAGCCGACCACCTTCTCCAGCACGAAGAGGCAGCCGGGAACAGCAAACCACTTCCAGAAGTGGGGGCCGTGGAGGATGAGGAGGCTCCAGACAGAGATGTAGGAGAGGTGGGTCCAGTAGAAGACCTGTGGGCAGGGAGCAAGGGACATCGAGGGGGGCTGACCATGAACTGAAGCCGGTAGAGCCAAATGGTGCTTTGTGGTGAGGCTGTGCCGGGGCATCCCAGCAGGCAAAGGCAGCCCAAATGATGAAGAAAAGCACAGAAACCCCAAAACTGCAAATCGCAGGAGCAGGGGGGTGTCCAAGGGTGGTATCAAGGGGCACCGCAACCGGCTCATGAGCTCTCCCCCACCCATGGGGAAGTACCCGGATGGGCACCCACCCACCGGACCCTCGCCCCGGTCCCCCCGGCTCCCCGAGACGGAGCGGCTTTGGGCATGGCATTGGGGTTTTCCAGGTCGCTCTGGGCCGCGGCGGGACCCACCTCGAAGTGGCCGCTCCGTCGGATGCAGGGGCTGGAGAAGGTGAGCATGGTGGCCAGCAGCCCCTGGAGAACCAGCCCCGTCTGCGAGGCCGTGCCGCCCAGGCCCCCCACGCCGGGCCGTGCCGACAAGAGGTACTCGGCGAGGGCATGGCGCCCGTCCTGCCGCGCCAGCCTGCCTGGGCACACGCGCGGGTCGGGACAGGGTGCTGGGCACCCGCAGCACCCCCCCGCTGCGCACACAGATTTCTGCTGCACTCACCGAACTGCTACCAATTATTTTAACTAAGAAGCGCTCAAGTGCTTTGCTCAGACGTTTTGAAAAATGCAACGTTTCTCCTTTCCAGAGCCAGTTCTCGGGCTCAGCACTGTTGCAAGGGGGGGCATTTTGCAGGAGGGTGGGCAATGCAAGCAGACGTGCTTCCCCGGGGTGCTGCTCATCCCCTTGAGTGAAGGAAGGGTGCAGCCCTGGCACCCCACCGTGGGGTAAGGGGGGTTCTGGGGTGCAGGGCTGTGGGCTGCAGGGCACAGACCCCACTCGGGAGCTGCGTGGGGGAGAGTGGGAGCCCCTCGCTGCCCGGCTGGGAAGCCACTAGAGGGGGATAACAGACAGCACACAGACTGTGCGGCACCGCACGGGCCCTCCAGCTCCCTGCACCCTGCCTGCGGCCTCGCTGCCCGCTTGGGCATGTGCATCTCCTCTCCAGGCCTTGCATCCCCCTCCCTGGGACATCTGCATCCCTCCAGGATATGTGCATCCCCCATGGGACATGTGCATCCCCCCAGGATATGTGCATTCCCCCTCCCCCAGGGACACAAGCAGCCCCTCCCTGGGACATCTGCATCCCCCCAGAACGTGTGTCCCACCCTCAGGACATGTGCATCCCCTCCCTGGGACATGTGCATCCCCCAGGACATGTGCATTCTCTCCATGGAGCATGTGCATCCCCCCCGGGGACACATGCAGCCCCTCCCTGGGACACCGGCATCCCTCCGGGATATGTGCATCCCCCCCAGGACAAAAGCATCTCCCCTTGGGGCTCAGCGCAGACCCCTGCTGCTTTTCATCCATGCAGTGTGGGTGATGCCTCCTCCACCAAGGGGCATTTTCCCCTTTAGCAGCAGGGGAACCCACCACAGGATTAATGGGGCGCGTTAGAGGGGGTATTGCCCGAGATAAAACCACGGCAGTCGAAGGGCCTCCCCTGCCTGGGAGCTGCTACTTACTGAAGTTGGCGATGTGGGCACCCGTGTGAACGGCTGCCAGCATCAGCACCACGTACCCCACGAGCTGGTGGAAAACAACGTGTTGGTCCAGCGGCAAAACATTGGCGATGGGGGTAGCTCGAAGCCAGGTCAGACACCTCCGCAGCATCAGCACCTCCAGAAGAGGGAGAGGGACAATCGGAGATGCCGGGGGGCAATTGGAGATGTTGGGGGCCTCAGCCAGGGGCCGGTCCCCTGGGGCTCCAAAGCCAGGTCCCTGCTGATACAGGGTGTCAGACTGGAGAGCACCCAGAGACAGAAACCAAGGCCCTATCTGCAGGCTGCCATGAGTGCCCTTGTCTCAAAGAGCTCACAACCTCCCTAACCCATTATTTACATATAATTATTTAGAGCAGACAGCCTAGTCCCACAGCTGCAAAAGCCCACAGGCTCTAATTACTGCCCTCCAAAGAGCCCCTGGCACAGGGATAAGGTCCCAGTATAGATGTGACTGTAAATAGCCCAGGTAACCATCACCCCATGCACCCCACGAGCTTTGCATCCCTCCTGGGACCCAGCACTCACTGCAAGGAAGGCACAGTTGAAGTTCAGGCACTGCCCGCAGCCCCGGGCCACTGCCAGCCACCTGCCAAGGCCAACGTGCCACAGGGCGGCCAGGGTGAAGAGCAGGAGGTTGAGGCCAGCGTAGCCCCCCAGGAAGGCGAGTTTGCTGCGGTGGTTGTGCCAGTATGCCCGGGTCAGGTAGCGCGGCCGGCAGCTCCTCTCTGTGGGCGGCGGGGGCTTCAGCCAGCTCACTGCGCTGGGAGCAAAGGCATTGGATTGCTCCTTGCCCAAAGAAAGGGGGAAGCTGGGGCAGTACTGCACCCAGGCTGGCACCCAGCCCTGCACCCAAGCCTTGCACCCAGCGTGGCATCATCCCTGCACCCATCCCTGCATCCAAGCTCTGCACCCGGCTTGGCACCATAAGGCACTTGAGTTGCTCGAGTGCTGGCCCAAGCACCTCGTGGTCTGGGCACCACATGATAGCCTTAATGAGAACATAAATCCTATGCCTTTTCCTCCATGCAGGGGGAAAAAGGTGCTTGCAAGGGAACCCGCAGCCCCGCGGAGCTGCCAGAGGGACCCACCGACCGACGCAGCTACCTGATGGTCAGGTTCTCCAGGACCTCTGGGAAACCCTCCAGCTCCTCCCTGAGCTCCTCAAAAGTGATGGAGCCGCTGTGGTCCTTGTCAGCAGCCTCGAAGAGGGCTAAGGTGAGGTCTCCCAGCCGCTCCTCAGGCAGGGCTATCGCGCTCTCCCGCAGGCACCAGCCCAGCACCACGCGCAGCTCGTCTGGGTCGATGGAGCCGCTACCTGCGCAGGTCAGAGCAGGGACCTCGATATGCCACAGCACGCTGACAACCTCATGGTTTTACCTTCATCTTGCACCTTTAATCCAGAAGTTGCCTCCCTTTAATGCAGAAATGGCACGCAGGCTCTTTGGGAGGAAACTGTGCCTGGCCAGAGCAGGACCGTACCATTGCTCATAAATCAGCAAACTCATGCATTTAAAAAAAAAGGTGACCTAATTGGCAGTTTACCTGCAGCAGCCACATTGTCATTTGGCTGGCAGAGCTCGGTGCTAGCAAAGCGATGCAGACACGCTTATCTGGCAGCAAGGCATGAAAGCAAACCAGATAGGCAAGAGGCTTGGCTCTCAGTTCTTTGGCCAGCATTTTATGCCCAAGCAGGTCAGAGCAGGAAAAGCAGCTCAAGAAGAGCTTTGCTTTTGTTATTTCCAGCTTTCCCAGCCAATAGAGGAAGAAGAGAGCCTGCTGGGATTCATAAATATCAATGGGATTGAGAGTTGATATTTGAGCAGAGCAGAGACTTCTTCTCTTCGCAGCCAAGGGTGAAAGCGAATCGTGGGAAATCCTGACACGTGGCTGATTTAATTGCTGGCTTTCAGATGGATTTTTGATGCTTTCATCATGGGACGAAGGCAGCTAACACTGCTTACCTTTGATGAAGATCCAGCAGTGAAGACCCTCCTACGCTATTACCCAGCTGTGCTTAACCTAAGAGGGGACGTGACACCAGCACTGAAGCTGAGTGGCGATGCCCGCACTTGGATGCTCAGAGGAGAGCCGTGCTGCCTTGCAAATCGCAACTTTGTTCAAAAAAAGACAAATGAATCTATTTTTCATCATCTTACCATCCACATCGTAAACCTGGAAGAGGAATCTCAGCTTGTCCATCTCATTCCCGTGTATGAGCATGCTCAGGGCTTTCAGCAGCTCCTCCAAACTAATGGTCCCGCTCCCGTCTGCATCAAACAGTGTGAAGAACCTCTCGGCGAAGAAGGACTGCCGGGAGGAGGACAAATGCTCTCACATGGCAGTGGAATGCTCTCCACCAACCAAAACCTGATGCTACAAACAAAGCTCTCACAGCCAGCAATGGGAATCGCCTGGCAAAAGCTGAAAGTCGTGGGGAAAGCCTGAAAACAGGAGGGAGGAACAAAGGCTGCTTTTTGCAGGGGTGTATTGGCACTGCAGCCAGAGGGGCCTGTCCAGGGAAAGGAGGGAGCCCTGGGGACACGGGATGGGACAGGGCAGGAGGCAGCTGGGAAGGAATATTCACTGGGAATAGCCAAGCATGTTTAAAGACAGGCTGTGGATAGCCAATCGATTTTGCATTGCCAATGGTTAATCGGTGGTTTCCACTCCTGCTTGCTGCAGAGTACTGCTAGGTTTCTCTCTCCCTCTTCTCACACAACACCATGCAATTCTATTTTTAAGCTTAATTTTCTCCAAATACAGTAAGAGAGCACAGTTCGGTGTCGGGCTGCTAGTGCTGCCTGGAGGAAAGGACCCCACGACCCAGCTCCCCCCCCCCCCCGGGAGCATTCACCTCCTTCACTTGGAGAGCGGTTTTGAACTCTTCCAAGTTGATTTCTTTGTCCTCCCCCACGATGCTCCCGAACTGCTTTGTCACCCACCGCAGCCACTCGGCATCCTCGGCCGCACTCATGGTGCAGGAACCTGGGGGAGGGAGCAGCGCAGGATGGGCAGCAGCCCCTAGTAATGCCCTATAGCCTTCAAAATCTGCTTTTTTACTGTTCCTGCCATGCTTTCAGCACCTGCAGACTCCCTGCAGCCTTGTGCTCTGGAGCAAAAGGGCGGCTGCTCTCTGTCCGCCTTGCCAGGGCAGGATGGGGCATCCCTCACCGCTGGCCCCAAACTGGGTCCCGCAGCAGCCGCCCTGGGCTGAGCTGGGACTTGGTCAGCCCCGATGGCTGTGGTGATGATACACGTCTGAGGGGCATGTGGGTGCTGCATCACATGCAACCCCAAACTTCCATGTACCGAAGAAATGAGCTACTGAGTCCTATTTGTACCTGCCACATTACTGAACACCGCTGTGAAGGTGCTTGAGGTGATATTAGCACTAATAAAGGGTAACTCCTTCCTTCTTGACCTTTCTTCCCAAGGCAAGTCAAAAGATGCAGCTGTTTGAGCCATCCCTGTGCCTGCACACCCCACGTGAGACTCTCAGTTGCTTTTATGGACCTGAATTAGCAAGCACCAACACACAAGATGGTAAGAGCTAGAGCATTTGCAGGGAGAGGAGACGGGCTACCCCTGCGAAGCAGCTGGCACCTCCCTGGTCTTGCTTTGCCCTTGCTGGAGCAGACATCCTCGCAGGGGCTGTGCAGCTGATGGCTAAAAGAGAGAAATCCCCCCCCCCCCAAAAAAAAATCTGCAGCTGCCTGTGCTGCACGAGGCTTACATGGCCACCACAACCTGCCAGCCACTGTGGGAGCAGAGCATCCTCGGGGGGGGTCAGCCCACGATCCGGCTTCGTGCTCCCACTCCCCTCCTGGAGACAGAGCTCACGGCTCAGCCCCAAAGGGGCTGCAGAGGAAGGAAGGGTTCCTGTTTTGCTCCCTGGCGGTCCTGCGCAGTCTCTCCTCTTTCATCTCCTGCTCTCAAGCAGCTCGTCCGTCAGGTTAACCAGGTACTTCGGGTACAAGTCCCTGGGCTGCCTGGGTCCCTCTAATCACCCAAGCGTGAGCAGCGTCGCACAGCCTGACGTGTTTCACGGTGTGTGCTCAGTGAGGCTGAACTTGTTACACCCACACGTTCATCCTCTGATTTCCCTAACTTTTGAGAGCTCAGTTTTACAGACTGAACCGTTCCCAGACCCTTTCAGCTCCCAGTGGCAGGGAGGTGACGCTCCTCAGTTGAGCTGGGACGAAGGGAGGGTGGCAGCAGCAAGATGCTCTGGGGTTTCCCTTTGCAAACAAAACTCAAGCAGGGAGATGGGAAATTTTGCTCCCCGCAGGCACTCGGCCCTCTTTCCCCTTCCTTCTCCTCTCCTGGATGGGCCTCACCTCCATCCTCCTGCTCCATCCCATTCGGTCCCTGCCTTCTCACCTCCCCGTCCCCCTCTCCACCTCCTGCTCCAGACCTCAGCGTTCTCCAAATCCCCCATCCTTCTGTCAGATCTGTCAGCAGCTCACCAACAGAGTCCAAAATTACCACCGGCTCTCATTATCTTGGGAAACCAAGAGAAAATCAACACAGAGCTGCTGCGTTCAACGAGCCTTTTTACAACTCTGAGCCAGCCTGTGCCATATTACCCCAACCCCCTTCTGTTCACCATTCTCAAATGGCTCCTGTGGGACGTAAAATGGGGGTCGCAGCAGAAGGACATGGTGTTCCCGGGGAGAACAGGCAGCAAGAGAGCAATGTTGGGTAGTGCGGCCAGAAACAAGGCACAAACTTCTGCTCGCATACAGGGCGGTCACTCCCGAGCCCTCTCCTGCTTCACACCGGTTTTAATTTATCATCTTGCCTATCTTACAATCACACTCCGTTTTGTCATCAGGTCTCTAGCTGCAGCCCGGTTCTTCTGTTGCCGCATAATATTTAAAATGTAGCTGATCACAGCTGTTGTATGTTATTCTTTTAATTTCCTTTATTTTATATTTCTTGCGCCATTAAGCAGTCTCACCTCGGGAAGCGCGCGCCCTGCCAAATCCAATAAAGAGCTCATATTCACCTGGTGCTTCAATCCTTATTTACTGGCCATCAGGAACACATGGGGAAGTGTCTTTTTCATACTGCAAGCTTTATTCCTTTTTGAACAAATCCTACTTGTACACCACTAAACTGTGACTAAATTGGGGAGGAGGTTGCCATGGGAATGTCAGAACCAGAAACCAGGTAGTAAAGCATTTCTGCTTTACTACTCCGGCTGATGTCATGGGTGCTCCAGGCAGTAAACAAGCAGCGAAAGCAGGGAGATGGTTTGTACGCTAAGCGGCAGAGTTTCGCTTCATCGCCGGAGCTGAAGCAGCCAATCCCAGCTGGAAAACTTCCTTGGACTACCTACTGTCTTGTTTATTGGAAAGTTTGCGGAGCTTTGTACAAAAATCCCCCTCTGGCTCCATGGGCACAGCAGACACAGCTCAGGTCTGGAGACATTGCCCAGGGACCAAGGCTCGTGCTGCACATAGACCCGATGTCAGGACCATCCACAGCCTCACCTCTCCTACCTTACTGTCCAAGCGTCACCCTGATGCATGCCCTGCATATTGGACCGCAAAGAGCACGGACAAAAGTGGAGAAGGCAGCAGAGTCTGACAAAACGTATAGGAAACCTGCACACACTGCCCTGCAGTCAGCACCTTTTTCCCTCCTGACTCAGTATCATGATGGAAAGTATCAGGAAACACAAAATGCATCACAAAAAAAGCATCTCCTTGGGTCACGACTGAGTAATTCCTCGCACAAGGGCTTATTTCCCTAACCACGATAAGGCTTTATTTGCAATGGTGCTGAACCAGTATTACACTAAGCAGATTTTAAGAAAGTACACAAAAATAGATATAAATATTTTAACCCAACTAAGAGCTGAGACATAGCTGCTGTAGACGCTGCGTGCTACTGAGCTTCACTGTGAACTAATACAGTTTCAAGGGGGTTATTCTCCCCATTTCCCAGTGCAGCAGTATTTCTTCTCAACTGTGTGTATTTTACACAAAGTTGCAGCTTTCCCCACTGGGATCCAGTAGAAACCAAGCACAAATTCTGAACTGAGCTAAAAGTGTCAATTCACAATCCAGATAAATTCATTTTAAAACTGTGGTAATCCAAGGTCATGAAACCATTTACTAGGTACAGGGGAGAGTAAAATATAAATCATCCCCGTGTGCTGGATCTTACAGACACAAGCCCCCCTTTATACTCAGAGTATTTCCACTATACAAACATACTGTAGGTATCTAAAACAAAAAAGAGACGAGACCTTAAATTTGCTAATATGACTTAATAAATTGTGGTCAGGCTGCTACAAAAATAACATAATATATTATATTCAGATATCGGTCATTGCATGGAGTGGGATATGGGATTATTTATTCCCCTTGGAGCTGGCGCATGTACCAGCACAAGTCTGTTCTATTTCAGTTCTTGTCTTAAATTCCTCATAGAAGTTTATGAAAATAAGCCCGACGAGTCAATCTCTCAAGAAAAGCACTTCTGTTTTCTCTGCCTGCAGAGAATCCCCTCTCAGGCTTTCAAAGATGACCACAAACCCAGCATTTTTGCACCACACTGGAATGTATGAAGGTAACCAAAGCCATGCTAGCTAGCCTGAAGACAAGGACCCAGTTCTACTAAAACCTAGATCAGGCTTAGAGAAAACTTAGAGCCCAATGCAGGCTGTCTCCACTTAAATCGCTAACTAAAACTACTCTCTAGAGTCAAATTCTGCATCTGTAAAACTTCACAGGACGGTTTCTCAACCGCCTGGCACTCCAAGACCAAAATCAAATGTACGAACACGTACACTGGCCCTAGAATCAGCAAAACACCCAAGGATGAAAAGTAGCTAATACCCCAGCAGCGAAGAGCAAGGCTCATGCCTGCCTAAATGAAGAGGCTGTAATTAATACAGAAGAGGTATATCCCTGTAATATTGCTGAGCAATAATTTTGGCAAGAAGCAACTTTGAAATGTGCAGCTGCCTTCCTGAGTCACTTCTTCAAAGGCAACGTCCCTACTAATGGAGCTTGAAAATTGGGACGTTTGTAGATGTAGGATGATAAACCTCGTGTTTGGTGGGAGGTGGTGAAGACAGCATCCCACTGCGGGGAGGAGGGAAGGCAGAGGTAAAGTCTTCCCTGCTCTAGGAAGAAAGTGACCCTGCCTGGGTCTTTGTGTAGCCTGAAGGCAGTCAAGCCATGAGCCATGATTTTAAGTTATTTTTCATTGCTTCTTGCATTTATTAGCAACTTGAGTTTTGATACATTTTGATTTTTATAGCTTTCTTCCTCCACACCCAGGGAAGCTTTCATGACCTGATGCATTAAGCACAGTAGTGAGCAGCGAGGGCAGAGCCGGCGTGTCTTGCGGTGTCATCCTAACATCAGTGATATTTGATATTTTTCCAAAAGCTTCAACACCTGGAGTCATGTCATGATGTCTGAAACTCACGACTCTCAGTATCTTTGGATCGAGAGCAACTGGGTTCCCTGTCTTCACAACATGAATTTTTAAAGCCCCAAACCAGCAGCTAGCTAAAAAGGGGCTGACTTTTATTATTTATTAGGAATCTCAATTGCTAAGCTAGCCCAGTTTTTACAGGATCTGGCTTGTGATTTCCAGGTGCTTGATGTCGGTAATTCTGAGATAATTCCCCTGTTGAATCTTGCTGTAAGTGTTCCCAAACAGGTGGAGAGGGAGGGGACCCACACGGAGGAGCTGTGGTGTTCCACACTCGTGAAAAAAACATTATCTTCTGAAAACACCCTCAAGTACTTCAAGCTTAATACAATGGGCACATGCTTGATTATAGCATTAACCAAACCGCAGTTTGGCGGCAACTTTGGAAAGGAGAATGGAGATAATACAGTATATCAGTGTATTCACTCAGTGCCGAGTTTCAGGTAAAGACAGTCAAAAAGGAAATATGTATAGACACAGGAGAAAGAAAATGTTTACAAATTTAAGAATTAGATTTGATAAATTAATATCCTTTAAATGGAGATTAATTTTAATATTTTTTTTAAATACTATCCAAAAATTGCTGAGGAAATAAAATCTAAATGATTGTTCACCAGGACAATATAGTGTTTCTCTCATGCTAAAAATATGCACAAAAGCATCATGATTTAAGTGCTGTGCTCCATTTCTTTTCTTAGAACTAAGTTAAACATACTTTATCACTTTATAATTCCACAAACTCTAATCTACAATACTTTAAATACTCAAACTACGCACAAGTAATACAAAATTATAACTGGCCAATATGTATCAATCTAAAGAATCCTCCTCAAAGTATGTAGTTTCCCTTATAAAAAAAAAAAATCAAGTTAATTTTGTATTTACCAACTATCAGAATATTTGCATTAAGGCAAGAAATGATGTATATACTAACAAATTGTGCAACTTAGATCGAAAAATACTTACGTCTGCTCAGATTTTACACAAATGTTTCTACCAAGCAGAAAACTTCAAGATGTTTAAATTGTATTAAAAGTGGCAAAAAAAAAAACTTTCTTTGACAAATAGTCTACTATAACATTCTTAATACTTAAGCTTACCTTAAATCAGGCATTTGATACAGCTTTCATGCTTGTTCAAAGATCCAGTTTGCTGTGGATTCCAATCGAAATGATTTTACCTTAAATGACTGTACCACAGAGATGCGTACTCTTTTAAAGGGTTAAGCTAAGTCAGCCCCAGTAAAGCTTTTCATGTCAAATAAAAAAAAAGGATTTCAGCCGAACCATTAAGAAGCAGCTGGTTGTGACATTTCCATAATTACCTAGTTATTTTAGAACTACTTTGAAAGCGGCTTATGGGTCCCTGCCTAAATACTCTAAAAACTGAAGAGAGCACGTGGCTCCTCAAATGCACATAACCAAGTTATCCACAGAAAACACCACAGGCCCTCAGCTGAGCAAAGGCGAACTGCTCGGCTGAGCCGCGAGCTCTGCGTCCGAGTGGCGATGGAGAAACCTCTATGGACGAGCTCCCCTACCAGGCACTCCAAATACAGCCGGGCGTACAGCAGACCACAGTTCATTCATGTTCATAACAGTACTGTATTTTATAAGTAAGAAGGAGGTATGAGTCCATTTATATCTGATAATTTTTAACCCCACAGTCAGACATGCTTCGGGGGGCTCTGGCCAAGAGCACCGACCAACCACCCAAGTGCAAGCAACTTGCCGTGTTGAGGGATGGACCACAGGAGGCACCGGGCTCCCAAACCCCCATCCATTTGCTAATGTTGTGGAGGTTGTTTCCATTTCGCATCCAAACTGCAAACTCAGAAGTGATTCTTTCTTCAGGTCTTGCAGAAAGCCTTACAAAATTTATTACTGTCAACAGGCACGAGTGCAAGTGCATTATGGCCCCAAACATGTGCCATAAGAAAGTTGCACTCCAACATACTAGGGGTAGTGTGGGGTTTTTTTAATACCTCTCTTTACCAAAACACACATCTATTAGCCTATATTGATAGAAGCATTTGAAAATAAGGCATCTGTTCTGAAAGCATTTAACTCTCCAAAATCCTGCACTTAAAATTGTCTAAAGAGTCTTAATCTTTCTCAATACTGACTGCTTACCCTTGATAAGAAGTAAAAAAACTCGTAATTCACGTGAAGCAGGGAGATCCACTGACTGTGACCTTACTGTTAACCTGACAGCAACGCCTACTGAGATAGCTACCTAGAGTTGGCGAGAATATTTGCAAAGCCAGAGAATTTGAAAAACTTAGAACTAATTACTTGCACAAAAACCTGTGGTTCAGAGTGCTGTATTCACTATTCATTATTTTTCTGCCTCAAAGTTCCACTGGCCCATTGAAGGAATATGAATTATTAACTTCAAACAAGCAACATCAATAATAACAATAAATGAAAAATCAAAGCTGTCAACAATTTATAAATAAACTGGATACTGAAAATTCACTTGTTTTGAAGTAAAAACTAAAGCAGCTACTCCACACTACCAAAAAGTCCATTTGTTCATGTATAGTTCTAAGTGGAAAAGCAGAAAAATCCATTGCAATTGCTCCTACAAGAGAAGACAAATGAGATTTCAGATTATCCAGCCTATTCCAAAACTTTCCCACGACAGTTCAGTTCTGACCTCACTGACTTTAGTTTTCATCTCATTACTAAAATTGTCTGTATTTATGAAACCCTGTCATGCAACAGTCAGGATCGAAACTCCGCTTCTTCCTCTGATGCTTTTTGCTATCTCCAAGTCACATTTTTATTTCTTTGTACCACTTACTTTTGCATACATTAAAGGTCAATGGTTTAAAGCCAACAGCCTAGTTCTTTTAATTTTCATCAGGCAGAAGAAAAAAAGTTTTAAGAAAATATTTTAACTGAATATGCCAAATTTATGAAATAATGACTGTATTAGAAAGTTAGAAATATGTTTTAAAATTAAATGTAATCATTTTCTTTACCAAGAACATGCACATTGTACTTCTCTGAATATAAATCTTGTATCATCATGGTATAACCCCATTTTTAATGGAAAAAGCAATAAAGAAGTATGTCATGGATACTGAACTAAAGGACATACAAGTGAACATACTTAGTTTAAAAGCATCTTTATGCCAAAAACCCCAGAACTTCCATTTTCAGCTTTCCACCCATGCAGAACACTATGTTTCAAGAAAGAACAATATTTGACAGAAGCCTTCTAAGAATTTAACTAAATCCAAAAGAAAATCCAAATAAACAGAAGGAAAATAGAAACAATACAGAGCTCCAAAAATCTGGCAACTAGCAGCAGAAAATGTAAATATTGCATGGTGCTATTTTTAAGTAAGAATATATTTTCCAATGCTGAAATTGGAATATGTCCACAAGAAAAAAAAAATAAAAAAAAATAATTGGAGAACTTGTTGGAGCCAATTTATTGTTGTGCCATTAGTGTAGAACATCGAGTGTATTAAAAAATATGAGTGACTTGAGTTGTCATCTCTTATATGCACATATTAAACACAGTAAAATTTGGAAAAGCCAAATGAACATTACTCTATTTCACTAGAGTCCAATTTATCGTTGTCATATAACAAACGTGAGTAAAAACATTTTAAAATGGTAACTTTTAATTACTGGAATAAATACAGTTATATCTGGTTTGGGTGACTGACAAAACTGAAAATCAATTTTTTAAACCTCAAGGAAAGACAATGACAGCATTCCAGATACTAGTATTTAACTATTTTTTAGAGTGTTTTCAGCACTCTTAAAAGCTGGAATATTTTTCTCAACATAACTATCAATATATGTATTTAATTGATGACTAAAATCATAAAGCAGGTTAATCAAAGATCTTATTTTCCTGGTTTCAGTTGAGCTCTCTCCTAGACCTCATGGACAGAGAGATAGAGACAGAGGAGCAGAGGAAACGTTAGAAAAATTATACAGTTGTTCTTACAAATTCCACTGCTTTTCTCGTGCTTGAGCTTTTGCTGTCTAGATTCCAGCCAATTCAACATGGCCACCGAGATGTGGTTTGTTTAATGCTCTCAGGTGCCCTCTCTACTGCTGTCTGTAACGTTTCAATCATTCCTAAGATGACTCTGCCTAGAGCTTGATGTTCCACCTTCTTAGACTCATGCAACCTTTTTCATCTTTTTGCTGGTAGGTTCTGGGTTTTCAAACTTAATTGCGATATTTAGCATTCCTTTTTTTAAAACATTCTTCAAAGATTTCACTAAATCCATTCATTAACTGATCAAGGGTCTTATTTTTCTTTTTTGTAGCAGCAGTTTGAAATATTAAGGCTAGCTCTTTCAGTGCTGCTGTCAGCTGAGTAGACTCATAAACACATAAAACAACAGAAATATCTGGGTCAGTTTGGAGTGTCAGAACTGACGGTGTTGTAGATGGAGTAGTTTTTCTTGTCATTGCGACGTTTTCTAGGTTTTTTTGCTTTTTAGTATGTTTCCTGTATACTTTAACCAAAAAGCATCAACGGTATCGTTAAGAGCAGGTGTAACGGCTGAATGCTGAGCTGGTGTGCCCTGAGTGGGCACATTTCGCATTATTTGCTGCAGAATGTCCACGAGGTTCTTCAGGATGTCCTCTTCTTTAACTGCTTCTGTCCTAGAGGGAGTTGTTTGAGATGCTGCAAAAGAGTATTAAATAGCTTTTAAGCTGTGTGTTCATGCAAATGTCAGAGGCACATTCGCTACGCTCACTTTTCAGTCAACATCACAAATAGCACAAACTTTAGTACAAATGCACTTTTTCTAGAATAATTATAATCTTCATACTCATAGAAAATCCATTCTTTTGCCATACTAGATAGCAACCCTGCTTTCTTGAATGGATGAATAATGCAGTGAATTCTCCAGTTCACTCTGTCTCTGCAGTGAAATGGAGTTTTTTCCATGCTGCTCTTGAAAGCCACAGTTTTTATGCCTTAATGAGCATGGGAAATGTGCATGGGATGCCTTCCTCAAGAGCTTATTGGCTTGAAAAAGGTCCTATTGCTTCGCATGCAGCTGAACTGCAGATTGTTGCTGTGCAAGGGAAAAGTTCTTACCACAGACTATAGCACCAACTGCGTCTGCAGCTGAAGTCTCAGTAGATGAGGAGGGATGATGCACCATCATCTGTCAAATACAAAAACTAACTTTAATCGCATCAGGACTTCCAGCTCATTGAAATGATAATATTCATCACCGTATTATCGCACTGAATTTTTTAGGTTCAAATTAAGACAAACTACTGTAAAAAAACTGGGGTGGAAGAAGACAACTTCAATCCAAACATTTTGCCTAGAAAGGCCTGGAAACTCAAAGTTAAGGCTACTATTTTTAGCAAAGAAGCAATCAAACCAGGGCAAGAAAAAAAACCAGTTTGTTTGTGAACATATTCTTTACAATACTCACAACTCATAAATTTGCTTCTCTTCTAGATGCACCATGTGGGGGAGAATACAGGCTTTTTCAAGTTTAAAAATGTCAAAATCCAATTTGCAAATGAACACTTTCAGATGAACATTCTAATTTACACTTTGATTTCCTATCTTTTTTCTTGGAAAAAAAATTACAGCAGGTAGATTCTAAACAGCTACCCCATCTGCATGCTGAAATACATGTACAAACTTCCACAGGTACAAAACTTTGAATATTAATTAAAGCCTCAAAAAAGGCCAGTGGCCCTACATGTACACAGCATATTCTTTTGCCATTAGACTTAGTATTTTTGAACAGCACAGCACAACTAAGAAAGTACAACTTTTGAAGAGTACCGTACAACAAAAAAGTACTGTGCATTCTTTAAAATTACTTGCACCTCAGAAGCAGCAAAGTTCCTCCACTCAGAGCTATTCTGAAATACTGAACCAAGCTGGTCATCACTAACAACTATAATAAAATGTCATAAAATTCACAGCACATCACAAACTTTTGAAAAACATGGAAACTACATTATTATCTTTGAAAAACATGAAATCAGAAAAGAACGTTATGATTGTTGTTCCTATATCATCATTAAAATCTTAGCACTGGAATAGTGTGACATATCAGAACTAAGTGACATATTGTAAGAACTGCCACTTGGTGAAGTTAATCCTCTTCACTAGGAATAAATAAGTGTCTTTATGAAAGGTTCCACTGTGCAAATTTTAAAATTAAATTCATGCAAGTCTTTCCATACTGGGAACCTGCTAGGATTCCCTTTTGTCTCCCTTGACATCGGTCCCATAAAAATCAATGGGCAAGCTTCCTAATAGTTTCAAGAGCAGCAGAATTTGGCTTATCATATACACAGTAGCACCAAAATGGCAAGTAATTAATGAGAAATAAATACATCCATGCTCCAAAGTCCCCTCATTAAAATTACCTTTACATGTTTAGCATTCCTGAAATTATGCTGCAATGCTAAAAGAAAGAAAAATTTTTAGAAACATACTCAGTCACTCAGCACAAACACAAACAACGTGATCTCAATTTGATACATAGGCTTGAATTTGCTGTTCTCTGTACTTTATAATCTTCTGCTTTGAATAGAAGTTGCTATGTCATAAGCAGTTCTGGTAAAGGAAAGCTGCACAGCTCTATTGTGAAAGAACAGAAGAGAGTGGCCTCTTTTTTACAGCTAGGTTTCCTTTTTTTGCAGTGAGTCCTCTGAAACTTGTACGGATTTTTCCTGAAACACAGATTCCCTTCCAAAGCTGGAATTTCCTTCAGAGGATGAGAACTTCTAAAAACAGAGAGAAAATGAATTATTTTCCCACATAGCACCTTAATAAAGATACTATATTGAAGCATCCTATCTAGTGACTCAATACAGTCTAACCACCTCCAATGAAATGCTGTAAAGCCTTATTATTGACCTTCTAGACAACATGATGCATCTCCTTTCCCCATGCCACACTGCTCTCGTGATCCCCCAGGTACATATTTAAAAGCGTTCAAGTGTTCACAAAAGTTCAGAGGTTTATTTTGCAGGGATTGACTTCCACCTTGCATGATCAGTTCATCCTAACAATTTCAGAGCGAGTTAGAAATAAAGCTAGTGGCAATTTGCCTGTATGACGCTGCATGAGTACAGAAAATCTTACTGGTCCCTCCTGCGCAATACAGAAGAGCAGCTTTGGAAAAAAAATACATGAAAGGTAATATAAAAATGAGATCTGATCTTCTACTGCTAGATAAAGGAGCTATGCAAGTTTCCACCTTGGCCATTAAATAACTTGCACAGCAGAATAGGACTAGTGAAATAGCAGCATGCATTTGTACAACCGCTTCTATGATGTGATCATTACAATGGCTACGTTACTATCTAGATCACTTAAAAATTGCACTCCAGTAAGTCTCCAAAATCAAAAAGACACACAAAGGAAAAAACATCAAAGACAATATTGAACCTTGAAGCTTAACAGTAAGGATATGTTGCAGTAACTGCTCAACCTAAAATACTTCAAATTGTTTCCTAAGTCTATGTTTTTCTGAGAGACAGACAATATAAAATAATAAGAATTTCACAGTTAAAGCCTTCATGGTTAATCAGGAACCAAAAGCTAGGAAACAGAGCTGCAAACAAAACTAACCGTTATAAAAATCGAATTAAAGTGTTACACAAACATTTATTTGCTAAAAAGGGTGTGTGATTTTTTGCTGAAAGAATACAAATAAACTTCTGGCTTTCTCTTGTCTTTCGTGAGGCTTCACAATACCTCAACATATATGTAATAAATAAAGTTTTAGCTGAAAAAGTTATAGAATCTTCTTTACAGAACAGCATCCACACAAGAAAGCATGTTTAGAGCAAGGCTGAAACCACAAAAGAAAATAAATTTGACCTTTGATGACAAAGAGCTTTCCTCACATGATCAGTTCTCCAACAAGTGAGGGTTTACAGAGACTTTCATGCAGTGCTTTCAATAGCATGAAGTTTTCTAATTTCATAATTTAGATGAGCAATCTTAATGACTAAAAATTAAACTGAGAACAGGGGAAAAAAAATTACAGCTACACTCCTATTCAAGCAATGGGAGAATCTGAAAATCTAAGGGATCTCAAAGGGTTTACAGTGGAGGAATTATACCGATTAATCCATTTTGCCTGTGGAATTACAAAAAAACCCCATCCCCAAACCCACACTGTAATCCAGAAGATGGAAAGCCTCTCTGGTTCCTACGCTGTGATTTGTCATCTCTGGAGGACAGATGTAAATTGGAAAGAGAGGAAGAGGACCAGGGCTGTCAAGAAAAATATTGATTTGTACTCAGCTGTCTTCTTTAAAATTTCCTCCAAACCTCCCCAGAATAGCAATTCGTGCAGAAGCAGAAGGCCCATCAGCTGTGACTTGACATTGCATCCTCTTGCCTGTAGGCTCACCAGAAAGGTCTTCCATCCACTGAAATGGCAGTTACCGTCCCCCAAAAGATGCTAACAGACTAAATGCTGTCAGCTGGGAACTCAAAGGCTTAGCTATCATATGGACTGATTTCCTAAATGTGTAAAGAAAAAAAGATATTTCCCCTCCTCTGTATCAACAGAAAACATTTTTAAGTGCTACACTCAAGTAAACTGCCAACGGAATAGAAATATTATAAACTTTGGTGGCATCTGCAGGTGCCTTCTGCTCTTTCCAAATGTTCCTTATGCCTCAGTTAGCAGCAGCCCTACAACTTCTACCATGCTAGGAACAGTATCTGTAAACAAGGAAAGGTTTCAGGTAATAGATGGCCTCTAACAGGTTTATCTTGCATTGCCTTCCGGTATGAATAGTGTTTTAACAGTTTATTCAGGTAGAATATTGTGAAGACAATTTAAAAGTTTTATTGCTATACAGGAGGCAAAGCCTAGCATTATTTTTATTTCTGTAAAATTTTCTATAATGGCTAAATATTTAAAATATATATTCCATAAAAAGGTACACAGAAGACCGTGTGAAAAGGCCACAGATGCATTCCAGTTCATTCAATTTCAGGGCAAGAACATAAAGTTTTTTGGTCTTTTCTAACAAGCCATTGCTCAGCAAACAATCAAAGAGAACAGCAGTGGTAGACGCGTTCCCCCTCCTCAACTGCCCTTGCTAGCCTGCAGCAGCAGCATACAGCCACGCACTGGTGCTCCCCATCCTGCTCACTCGCTTTCAGACACATGCTGAACTCCAAGTAATGCATCTGACAACGTCATTCTTGATGAAGTCTTGATTTAAGCAAGAAGAGGAGTCTTGATCTAAGTTGTCATTTCCATCAACAGCAGATTAATGCACTATCACTAAGCAAACGCCTGTGGTATGGGCCATAACAAAATACTTCCAGTGAAACAAATGACAAGCTTTGAAATGAGAGAATTATTTGAAGAAACAGGTAGAAAATGCAAGGAAGAAAATGAAATTTTAAAGCAACATTAGTCACAGGAGATGATGACTGTGGGGAGAAGATGGGCCAGTCACTCATCACTTTGCGCTCTGCTTCGCTTGGTGGCAGAAAAGCTCAAGCATTCACACCAGATTGCAACTTTAAGAGCTGCAGAAGAGCTATTTCGGCTTGCCACTTCCCTAAATACATGAACATTATGTTCCTTTAGGCCCCTCATGACGTGACAGAGTAACAACCCTTAACCTATAACTGATAGGACATAAATATATTTTTATAAGCACAGAGAAGCGACATGGTTTCTCGGCACTTAAAACACCTTTAAAAAATAAGTATTAGGAAACACTGAAAAGAATATATCTAATGCCACTAGCTTCAGTAGTATAATGATAGCCCCTTCAATTTTTTTTGTATTCAGCATTTTAATTTGGTAAGGAATTGTATATGTAGCTAAGCAGTTCAGCATCCCCTTTATGGATAATTCTAACACTTCCTATCTGTTTTTACATGCTCAGCACCACGAATAAAGCACAGCACAAACCACGACGGTTCCTGGGAAGTAAACAGGCATGTGAGCCCAGGACCAGCTACATGATAAATCAGTAGCCGCCCATGGAAGGGGCCGCTGCAGCCCCGGCCCCTTTGGGCCCTGCATCGCCCTTGGGAACACCTCAGACTGGCAGGATTTGGGGTAGAAAAAGAGGAACCCCAGTGCTGCCCCCACACCATCACAGCAGCACCCAACGGCTGCACCCAATGGCCTCTGTCCCGTTGGGCCTCCCCTTCCCAGCGCACCCGTCCCAGGCAGGGAGCTGGGGAACAAACCATTGAATGAATCATAGAACGGTTTGGGTTGGGAGGGACCTTAAAGATCATCTGGTTCCAACCCCCCTGCCATGGGCAGGGACACCTTCCACTAGACCAGGTTGCTCAAAGCCCCATCCAACCTGGCCTTGAACAATTCCAGGGATGGGGCATCCACAACCTCTCTGGGAAACCTGTTCCAGTGCCTCACCACCCTCACAGTAAAGAATTCCTTCCTTACATCTAATCTAAGTCTACCCTCTTTCAGTTTAAAACCATTACCCCTCGTCCTATCACTACAGGCCCTTGTATAAAGTCCCTCTTGGGCTTTCTTGGAGGTGCCCTTTGGGTACTGGAAGGCTGCTATAAGGTCTCCCCGGAGTATTCTCCTCTCCAGGCTGAACAACCCCAACTCTCTCAGCCTGCCTTCACAAGAGAGGTGCTCCAGCCCCCTGATCATCTTTGTGGCCCTCCCCTGGACTCGCTCCAACAGGTCCATGTCCTTCTTACGTTGGGGGCCCCAGAGCTGAATGCAGTACTGCAGGTGGGGTCTCACCAGAGCAGAGTAGAGGGGCAGAATCCCCTCCCTCGACCTGCTGGCCATGCTTCTTTCCATGCAGCCCAGGATACGGTTGGCTTTCCGGGCTGCAAACGCACATTGCCGGGTCACGTTGAGCTTCTTGTCAACCAACACCCCCAAGTCTTTCTCTGCAGTGCTGCTCTCAATGGGGATTGCTGGACCTGCGCAAGGCACAGCAGGCACAGCCAACCAACGGGCCAGTGGATGCAGGCGTGTGTTAGCCACACGCTGAAAAAATTAATAAAGTTCATTTACATATTGGCGCTCTGGGGGTTCTCTGCTATCACAAGTGACACACCATAAAACCAAACTGTTTTTAGGATGCAGGATCCAAATCTGAAATTACTGCAATCACAATTTGCTGCAATTAGGGCAGAGAAATACGCAGCTGTAGGCAGGGTGCATGACCAGCAATAAATAACCGCTTCTGCTGTACCATTGGTGCCTACTGCTGCTGATACAGGCTGTGCCCTTCAGAAACACCCCAGGCAAACCACCTGCGGATCTTCCCAGCCCTGAGGTACTTTTCACTGTGCTTTTGCAGGGACTTTGGTCAAGGGGTTGAAATAACCCTGCTACCTATAGGTACCATGGCAGGGGTTGCCATGTCCCGGCAGTACATGCTAGGGGTGTGACGGGTGAGAATGGGGACCTAGTGTCACCTTTATACTGGAGCCACTGCCATAGACGAAATCATCCAGGTCCCAGCTCTCCAAAGAAACCAGCTGAATTGTGGAGTACAGGATTGATGAGGGTGTGCAGGGGCAGAGAAGTCCCTGCACACATCCACACCTGACCCCTTGTCTGAGGGCCTGATGGTAGCGTGAGTTGGTTACACCACGATTTACTTCTCTCTTGATTGTAAGCATGTTAAAAGAATCAAATTATATTGCCCATCATTAGCTACTGATTTTAAAGTGATTGTTCCGGTTAACATGTCCTTTAGGAAACAAGTGGGTGAATTAGAGGTGGCTGCAACCTGTATCAAATTGAGAATTATTTAGTGCAGCAATAATCCAGCTATTAGCCCTTATCCACAGCTGCTTGCTAAAGAAGATCCTGAAAGAATTTTGAACTAACAAGTGGCAGTTAAGAATAGTCCAGGATTGCCTGTTCCAACTTTGCTAGCAATATTCCCCCAGTTAAATAAGATAATGCATCTGAAATGGTTAAATAAGATAGTGGTACTGAATGGTTACATAAGATAATGCATTTGAAATATGAGGAATAAATTCCTTGTCATTTAAACACGTAGGAGAAAGCCTTCACACAGAGTCCCCTGGAGCATTTTTCTTTACAGACCACCGACACCATGTTATCACCTTTCAGAGAAGGACCCCATTAGTATGCTCTAATAAAAGGGTCTCCACTGTTCCTGTGACCTTTGTCAAGAAGCCACACCACTCTGCCCAACTTCAAGGGCACTTTTCATCACCTGTGGCATGACAAAATGGACAGCAATAGGAAAGGACAGAAATACAAGAAAATTACGCGTACCCCTCGATATGAAGGGGAAAAAATCCATGTCATCAAGAAAATTGAGTTGCTATTCATGACAGACATTAAATTTCACTGTTGCAATAGGAGAGAAGGCATCCAAAAGGTGTTAAAATTAAGCCTTCTACTCGATAGGCTCATAAAGTTTGGTCCAGAGGAGTGAGCACATCACAGGAACAACCATTCTCTGGACAGCGATGACTGCAGTGGGGTCCTTCAGCAGAGAACACCGGGCTTGTGCTGCCTAAGGAAAAATGGACTGCGAGCATTTATATTTAAAGAACAGTGGGAATAAAATCTGGGAGACATTAGCAGCAACTGACAGAAGAAAGCAGTCTGTGGGTACTGGAAAAGATGTAACCTGCACTGAAACCTGGCTGTGCAGGCACAGTGACTGAATGCTCAGCTTCTCCCACTGTGGAGCTATTTCTGGGCTTGGAAAGAAATCCTCTAGAGGGAGTCAGAAAATTGTTTAAAGGATTTTTTTTTTCCCTTTCAGTCTGATAATATCAAAAGACTAAGGGACCATGAGCCATTCCACAAAGAAAAATAGTAATTAAAGAACTTCGCTTCATTAAATGAGGAATATTTAGAGCACAGCAGAGGCAAAAGGCTCATAGAGCAAACAGAAACACTTACACCCAGAGAGGCACGGGCTCTGGTGCAGCAAACTGCAGACCAAAGGGGAATCTGCCTCTCCAGGGAACTTCAAAGAAAGACATTTTCACCTGTCAAAGAGATTTTTGGAAATAAAATCCATGCAAGCCAGAAGAGCTTTAGGGATGAAAGGCTTGCAGTGACAGTGCCAGGGTGAGAGTAGCCAGAGCAAAGTGAGGGCGTGGGAGGCGGAGGGTCAGCCCACCAAGGTCAGGGCTGTCAGCCGGCAGAGCTGAAAGATACGCCGTTTCACGGCTGTGTGCATCAGCACTTCCAAGTTCCTGGTTCAGCCACCAGATACAGAAATATAGTAAATATTTAATTAGATAGCAGTATGGCCAACATAGCATCACTGTTTGTTCAGGGAAGTATTTTAAATAATTTTAAATTGAAAAGTTATTTTAGGCCCTTTAAAAATTACAGCTGTTGTAAATCACTGGTGGAAATGCACTCTCTTTTTTTTCCCCAAAAGTTATGAACAATTTCATTATATCCAGAATTTATTATCCACAGTTTGACAGGACACTTTTAACCTGTTACAAAATTTATGGTTGTGATTTCAGTAACACTCTGTAGCTGTTTATCTATGTGAGTAGCACCAGAAAAATCAATGGAAATGCATGTGTGAAAATGGGATTTCTGTTCCAGGGAAATGCTAATTCTGTTTTGTTTTGGGGGAAAAAAAAAAACCTGAATCAGGATGAAAAGTTGATATTGCAAAACTAACAAAATGGAAAACACATGGGAAAAGGAAAGTTTTCTTTCAGAGCTTCAAAACAAATTTACTAGAGCATTTCTTTCACTTTGATGTCTGCATTTCAAAACAGAGGAGAAGACAGACTGGCCCAGCTACCAGTTTGCAGCATCCGAGGCACCATTGTTGCAAGGGTAGTCCTGCATTGGGAGCAGGGGAAAGGGCTGGCCCTGGCAGCCGTCACGTACCCCCTGCAAACACCCAGGCAGCAACTCCTGCAAGCCGGTGGCAGCACCCACTGGGAAGGAAACCCTTCAGAGTAGCTGTGGCCAAACAGCAATTCCTCGTGGCCAGCAGAGCTGTTCCGAATGCAGCACCTGGCTGGAACTGCCAAAATAAGAACCACCTCAAAATATTGAAAATAATAACATCTGAAATCTGAAAGCCAAACAAGACCATTCACACTATCGAATATGAAATGAGGTGGGAAAGGCAAACCAAAACATGCTTTCAATTTTTGAAGATTTTACAGTTTCCCCCCCCAAACATTACTGAAACATCAAACACATTAATTTTAAAAAACAGATGCTTTGATATGAGACTTCTATCCAAACATTTCTGCCCATTCCAGTTTAGTCTCTAAACCAAATCAGTGAGAACTTAGGATCCTGAGAGGTTCCTCTACCAGCAAAGCAGTTGGAGTGAAGATGGCATCCACTCCAGACAAAAGACTGGACTCTTTACTGCATTCCTCTCAAAACAAAATTTCTTTTTGTTGAGAGTTGGCAGCTCCAGCTCTGGCCTACCTTTCAGTTCAGTTAAAATACAGCTAATTTAAAAATGTAGGCTCATCCCTTTAGAACAAGTCTCACTCAGAGATGAATCAGGCTTGACACGGCTGTCAGGTGGCAGCAGCAGACGGAGTACAGCAGTACTCCCAAGGGCTAGAGATGGCAGTACTTATGCAGGATTTATAGAATTGGAACACAGAAGGAAAAGGCTAACTTTGATATTTAATGCTGGGAACGCCACACCAGGGGCTGCAGGTTGTCACATTACTTCTGCACGCAGAGAGAAGCAAGCTTAGGGACTGGACTATTGCAGTGGGACTCCCATCCTCTTGTTCCTCCCCGTAGGCACCCAGAGAACCCCTCAATACCACGCAGCTGTTTCTCCTGCACCCATCAAATCCCCCACCCCCAGAGGGGGGGCTTTCTTGTAACTGCATGGTTTGCAGGAGCTGAATCTAATTCAGAAATTACTTCCCAGGAACAACCCATGTGTCTCTCTCCGTGGCTTTTCGACATTTATGTGGTAAATGCTCAGCTACTAGAAGTGATGAGCCAGACAAAGGAGTTGCCAGGTTCTTCTCTGTGACAGCTCAGTACACACTTTTGCTGCCAGCGCTGTGCAGACTGCAGGGAGCTTCCCTAGGAATAGCCATGCTCAGAGACCCTGTGCTCACCCACCAAAGATGCTCTTCCCTGGTCATCACCCGTCAAGACAGCCCCGACAACACTCATTCTGCAAGTTATTCTTTTCTGACTATGGTACACTTGAAACAATCTCTGGACTACTGCCAAGCATGCTTCTTCCTTGAAACTTGTAGCCCTCTATTCGCTCAAAGAAAAAACAAACAAAACCAAACCAACTGAACAAAACCCCAACAAAACCAAAAAAACCCACACCCCACTCCCAAAGCCCCCCAAAAAACAAACCAAACAAAATCTACACCCACTTTTTACTGAAGCGTCTTGTTCCAACTCCTCAGTTTCCTCTTGTTTAAGGGAAAGAATATTATAATGCATCTTAGAAAACACACCCCATCTTTGTAATACTGTATTGTTAGCAAAAGTAAGGGTCTGTCTATGCACAGATTTTTGTACCAATACAACTAACTACATTTGTTTGGAAACAAATACAGTTAATTCATAAAACTTGCTAGTATCACTGTAATTATATTAGCATAAACTTATTGATGTAGTTCATGAAATCACTTAACTACTATGCTTATTAAATGCATGCGTAATTGTGCTTAACCCAGCTCTAAATTTGACAAACATATGCCTGACATTTTTGAAGTGCTAGTAAAGAGTATGTTCAAGTGAACCCCTTAGAGATCTCAAATCTAAATTAGGAATCTGAGATACCAGGAACACAGAGATGGCATTAAGTTCCAGAAAATACGTTCAGGCCTCAAGCCTAACAACTTGCCTATACTCAAAATTACTTGCAGCTCTGCTTGCTATTTGGTGTTACAAAGTAGTCTGTGTTGATAAACAGAATTTTTTAGGAAACAGCTGGTATTTAGAAGCTCTCAGGAAACAGGTTTACTGGGACACAGAGGGAGTCCACAGGCAGGCAGTCACCCCCAACAACTGCTGCACCTCTGCCAGACTCCCCACTGCTATGTTCTACCTAACCATCAGAATTCATGTTCTCTTTTCTCCCCCTGCTACTTGACTATACTGGTGACTGCTACTAACAAAGCTCCTAATGTCTCTGAATTCCTGGCCAATCTACGCCAAAGGAACAATGGTACAAAATACACTCTTGGAGAGCCTGCTTTGGCCAAAACAGAGGTAAAAAGTGGAAGAATGGAGTAAAGATTCCATAAAGCGGGTCAGAATAAAGGACAGAGAAACAGCCAGTACCTGGCAGGGCTGACAAAGCCAAGGTTTTCCTGAATAACATGTTGGTTCTACACTCACAAAGTGTGCTGTAGCCTGCATGTATCCTGTGGCCCTTCTCTTCTCAAAAAAACCTGACTTAATACATTCTTGGAGTTAGGAGCCCCCCAGTAACCTCATGGTAGTCAGAGAGGCTGGAAAAAACATTCGACAAAACACCCTCTCTTGAAAGCGATCTTTGAGACCAACTGTGGAAAGCAAAAAGCCACTGGTTGTTACCGGTAGGTGCTGTTCTGGGCTCCCCAGTACAAGACAGACATGGACTTGTCCTAGAGCACGTCAAGTGCAGGGCCACAAAGATGATTAAGGGACTGGAGCATCTTTCACACAAGGAGAGGCTGAGAGAGCTGGGACTCTTAAGCCTGGAGAAAAGCAGGTCAGGGAGATTTTACCAGTGTGTATAAATACTTGATGGGAGGGAACAAAGATGAGGGAGCCAGGCTGTTCTCAGTAGAGCCCAGCAACAGGAGGCAAGGGGCACAAATTAAAAAGCAATGGAAGTGTCATCTCAACGCAAGAAGACACCGGGGTGTTTTGTTTTGTTTTTTACTGTGAGGGTGGTCAGACACTGGAGCAGGTTTCTCAGAGAGGAGGCATTGTCTCCAAACCTGACTTGACACGGTCCTGGACAACCTGCTGTAGATGACCCTGCTTCAGCAGGGGGGTTGGACTAGTTGATCTCAAGAGGTCCCTTCCAACTTAAATGATTCCGTGATATGAGTTCCATTGGTGAGTTTCGTGCAATTCAGAAACTCCACTGAGGAAAAAATAATAAAAAAAAAAAAAAAGAAAAAATCTCAAGCCATTATCAAGTTCCTGTGCATTACTCAGACAAAAATAACCCAAGGGGGGGGACAAACACCTTCTGGTCAGCAGTGCTGGCTCCATTAGAGAAGCCCTAGTGATTTATCTGTCAATACCAAATTGGCTAGCTATGGACTTGCAGCTGGGGAGGAGGCAGTAGTGAATACATATAAATGTTGTGGAGCCACAAAACAAGATCTGTGACAGAGAAAAGTCATTCCAGACATCCTCAGCTTCTCTTACTGCAGACCTACAGCACTTCCCAGTCAGGGTCAGCCGGCTGATCCCCAAACTGGCGTTTGTTGCATAAACTTTCTCAATTTAAGAAAAAAAAAAAAAAGCATTATGTTCTTCTACATCAGTCCCTTTCTCAGTGTCACTGGGTCTAGATCTATTGCCTATCTTTACACATGCCTGCAGCAGCCGGCTTGAACCCACCAGCGTGAGGAATGCAGTGCAGATGCACATCTCTTCCTCTTTGCTAGGGCCTGTCTCTACTTTGGGGTGGGGGGGTAATACTTGTAGTATAAAACAAGAAGCATCACAGGGCTTGCTCAGTTTGAGATTAAGTCCCAAATTTCAGTTACCCCGATACAACTCACACAACATGCAACACAGTAATTGCCAGAACACACAGCATACCACCACAGTGAACCATGAGATGGCTTACCAGAACAACGACTACCTCCTTCAAGATGTCACCAGGCTGTTTGGCTATCTCATTACTTAAAAGACCTTAATCATAATGTACCTATACACTACCAGCACTCTGCTCTCTCAAAGGTGGCTGAAATGCAAAATGTTTAATGCAAATACTGAGATCCTAAGATGGGTTTCAAATATGGATGCACTCTAGGAACTCCTGAATAGAGTTTTGTTTTGGTTTTGGGGGGGTTGTTTGTTTGTGGGGGTTTTGTTGGTTTGTTTATTTGTTTTACACATGCTACCTTCAGGAACAAGGATCTTAAATACCTGGAAGTCCTGGGACAACACAAACCGCCTATAGAACAGGCACACACAGCTAAAGGGAAAATTGGTCTGCTCAAAGAAAATATTGCACATTGATTCCTTTGGGGGAAAGATTAAAGTTTTGGGGGTTTTGTTTTGTTTTGTTTTCCAGGTTGTGAATTTTCTTTATAAACCCTAAAAACAAAAGGTGAAGTGTAACTAGTTACATTTGTTTAAAAGGAAAAAAAAAAATTTCCTGCCTGCTGAGATCTTACATTGGATGCTAAGGTTTTCTCTCCCGTGGGGTATGCGTAGTCAGAATCTGAGAGACATGGTAGCAAAATTTGCTCTGCAAAGGAAATTGCTTTACTAGAGGTGGCTTAAAATTATCTGGTTTCTATTTATGTTCATTACTCAAATACCTGGGGAGAAGTAACATTGGCTGAGACTTCAAATCCCTGCCTTTTCAAGGAAGGGTTTCCAAGGCTGACAGACCCCATCTCTGGGTTATCCACAGTCTCCCAACAGAAAAAAAATGCAAGCTGTATTTCTGGAAAGATAAAAGAGGATTTCTTTTCCATCCTGTTTTTTAGGCATCATGGAAAATATTTTTTTTAAAAAAATGACATCACAAACCACTTCTCCCCATTTTGCTATATGCTACAAGCAGGAACAGCAGCTTTTTGAGAAACATCCATAGGAATAATAGATCACAAAGGCATGAGAGAACTGGAAATAACAGAAACCACGAAGAAAAAGATTTTGGAAGGTACAAAAAAAAAAAAACCTCAAAAGTTTTCTACCTACCTGATTTCCCATCCACGAGTTGTCGACGCTCCCCAACCCCCCCAGTTCCAAGGTCTGCATCTTAACTAGCTAAAAGCTATTAAATAGTCAGAGAATTAGTTTTGGACCCATGTGTATATTAGAACATCTAAAGGGAAATTAGGCAAATAATCACTTTCTATTCAGAAGCCTAACTCAATTTTAATATTAGAAGAGTACTACTTACTTCCAGTCCCACCAGTTTTCCCAGAATCTCCACCCCATTAAACTTGCTTGGCAAGATACTGACTGACGACGCATTCCCCCAATGAAATGCAAGTTAGGAATCACTTGATCATCGGCATTCTTTGGCAGACTGTTCCTAAGAGTGTTTCACAGGTTGCTGAGGAATCTAGGAGCTGATTAATGCTTCCTTAGGTATTACATATGCCTGATCTACACTGGTAACCCCTTCCAGGGACATCAGGCCGCAAGTCACATCTGGAGAACTCTTCATGTTCCACACAGGTTGCTCAATCACTCTGTTCCTTCTTTTTGCTATTTGAGTGCTATGGCTAGTCACTCCTGTCTAGTATCTGCCAAAGATCACTATCAGTGGAATAGTAAACTTTTAGAAAGCGATACTAACTAATATTACTTTTGGATTTTCTAACAATAACGTAACAAAATAGCCAAGCCAGTTATTTCTGCTGAGGAACAACACATCTGCAAATCATGGGGCACTTGTAAAAAGAAATTTCAATACAAAAGCCTTTGGAACATATTTATATAAAATGTTAAAGACAGCCAGAAACACCTTTATTTTATGCAAATCTCATAGAACATGAATCCCTCCTGGCCCAAACTTGTGTACACTAAGGATTCTACCTTATTCATTACTTCCACTTCTTAAAATCAAGTATAGCTAGCAAAACTTATGCTGTGCTCTACGCACATAGCCCCTAGGCAATGGACAAAATAAAGTCTGCTTTGGGATATATGTTTACTAAATGCATGAAACGTTAACAAACTCTGTTTGTAGAAATCCAGAGACGCAGAATTCCAGAGTCAGAAATGTAAGATAAGACCCTGGAAACTGCACTGGATATGGCCAGAAAAATGTTAATGCTAACAAAGCATGGCTATAACACATTTTTTGTTGGGCAACAAGTTAAAAGCACTTTAACACAGATGACACTCACCAGACAGTCACAGTCATCCACACAAAGAGAAGACTATTTTGTTGTTGTTTTTGGAATATCTGACTATGTATATTAGGCAATGGTTTCATTTCAGTGCTAAGTTACGGCCATACTGACAGCCAAGTCACATATACTTACCTTGAAGCAAGAATAAACAGGAAGGTTAAAAACACTGTGGCACTTCATGGCTATTTGAAAGACAGGCTGTTGTCTAGCTACATACTTAATGTTCATTCTTCTACCTTGAAAGAAAGGCTAAAATGTATTCACTGCTATTAATGAACAACTAAGAAGCAGGTATGCTCATCATATCAAAAAAAGCTTCATAAGGCAAGCTAGTGGTAGGTTAACCCCAAACCAGTCCTTTCTATCACCTTTACCAAATAAGCAACTGGCTTCTACTCTGCTACTCACTGTTATAGGATATTCCCTGCAAGTTCAGTTGTGAAATAAAAAAACTATGGGACCTCAAAAACTCCCTGGAAAACGATGGCATCTTGCAGAGATCTCAGGTTAGAGGTGATCATAGAATCGCCAAAGAAACTGTAAAATTATAAAAGGGCAGGACAGAGCCACTTAATCCCTGCAGCGAGGTGGACTTGCCCATATCAAAACCTCAAGACATCAAGGATCTGACTCGCCTAAACAGAGCGATTGCCAAAAGGACAGCAACACTAAGGATCTCGAGAGCGTTTCTTCCCCAATTTCAACACTTTACCCAGCAATTAAAAACAATGGCTTTCTGTACATGTAATCAACTGCACAACTGTGCTGTAAATCTGTGGGCTTGACCCTCAGTCAGGCCTCAAGTTAGCTGCAGGGGGATTCTGTCAAAACAGGATTAGGCCACGAGAAGAGGTGGCCAGAACTGAGTAAAGGCGATGGTTCTCAGCAGGGGGAACAATATATATGTTTGCATCTAATCAAGACTTAAGGGGAGTGCCTACACTTTTTAATTAAAACGCTTAATGAGCTTAATGTACAAGATTCAGTAATAGGACCTTTTGGCAGGAATCTACAGGATACCCCTTAAAAAAAAAAAAAAGAAAAAGAAAACATGCTCATTATAGGTACTTTTACACTCCTGCTCCTCCTTTATTGTGGACTTTTTTTGGGTGGATTTTAGATATTCCTGGGGAGTGCAACATTGCTCTATGATTATAAAGTGAATTTGTGGTAGAAGTAGCCCTTTGTAAAACAAATTAAAAAAAAAAAAAAAATTCAAGTAGTGTCTGCCTTTGCTTAAATTAATTTCCTACCCCTAGCTTTAAGTCCCACCCATGTTCCCCTTCCATTCAGAGATGCTGAGTAAAGACATGTTGTGAGTATTTTCAGACGGAAGGTGGAAAGCTGGAACAAGCTGAAGATTAAACCAAGGGGAAGATATTTTGCCAGTGTCTGTGAAAACCAGAAGGTGGTGAGCCACTGTCTTCATTTTAGAAGAACAAAAAGCCACCTTCAGTACTCACTCCCAGCTAGCAAATACATCAGAATCCCTTCATTTTACCTCACAGAATAAAAAAAACAAAAGGTGACTTTTTTATATCATTGTACTGTCCTTGCACTAATACTTTTCCTAGTACTAGAACTTACCTTTAGCAACCTGTATGCAGAGATGTATCTTCAAATATACATGACCACGTATATCCGAGTGTTTAAAAGTTCACAAACATACTCATTAATATAAAACACAAGTCATTTGACTTCTCATTTGTATAATGACTTGTCATGAACTTGTGTGTGAATTAGATACATGCCCAGTAAAACAAGTATAGCTCATTTGCATCCACAAAAGCTCCATTTGCATGGATGGTCACTGCAAACTAGTAGATACGTTTGCATGCAGCTCTACATACCTGCACATGCTCCTTCAGCCCCTCTGTATTTTCAGAATCTGATCTTGTAAGTCTACCCATTTCCTCAGATGAACACCCACCTTTCTTTATAAGCACACACTCTCATTCATGCTAGCTGGCATTCCTGTGTTTTTCCGATGTCTGTAGTAACATACCCCGTAACTGCCAAATGATTTTTTAATCTGTTGTCACAAAAATTAATTTGAGTTTCAAATGCCTGACTGACCTGTGGAACTGCCTCAGAAAAAAAACAGAGGGCGGCCACAGAATTTCCACATACAGAAACAATATTTGAAAATGCAACTCTACTTGTTTTGCCCATACTACAGTGATTTCTAGAACTCTCAACTACCAGAACTTAAAATGTTAATAAACCACGAACATGCATTTCCTATGGCTTTCCACTCGTAAGGCTGAGACAGGAAAGCAAATACTTAAGGAACAATGACAGAAAGAGTACATTTTTAAGGTTACTGTAAAAACAGCAGAAGCAGACATAAGAAAATAAACAAGGTTGTATCATTTTGTATTTTCAAGAAAGAAGCTATTCATGAAGTATAGAGGAAAGAAGAACAACCTATTTTATTCCTCCCCTCTTGGGGCTTTTAAATATTCACAACATATCGCAAGCTCTGGGAATTTTCAAAAAGAATAACGCAGCACATAAGCAGTAATAACATTCAGAGCCTCTGAACATTTCCCTAGCTCATCTCCAAGCACACATTCCAGCGTAAAGATCCATGCTTTGAGCTTCATTCAGAAGACACACAGAATGCTGAGGCACTTTGTACAGCTATTATCTGAAAAAGTCTGACCCCGCAACAAATGACACTATAGAAGAAAGCTAAATTATCAAAACTTTATTTCAGCATTGTATGCTCAACAGGGTGTTTTGCATATCTGACTAAGCAGCCAATTTGCTGCTAGGTAAGCAAAGAACTTCTGATCCTGTTTGTACAACGCTGAACTCTAGCACACAAGAGGGTGAACTGTGAATATTCTGTGAAGCTCATTTGATTAAATCACTTACTATTTTTGTGATAGTATTTCTGTAAAGGAAAAGAGCTTCCATTTACCCAAACATAAATGTCACTTTAACAGAAACGGGAATACATGATCTGTATGAAGAAAAACAAACATATAGGGCCTAGCCAGCCTGTTACTTTTTGAAGTGAAGCCTTTTTATGCTTAGCAGATGACAAATCCTTTTGGTATATTCAATATTTAATATCCGCCACTTAGTCCTAGGTTTTGCTTTTGTGATATTTAAAAGAAAAGAAAATAACATGTCATTTTCCAGGGCCTAGAATAGTAGTACTGCACTCAATATGGATAGTGATTAATAACAAGCAATCCTTCCTCTCTTTCCCTATTCAGATCTTTTCTGTCCCCTCTGGCTTTTTTTTTCAGTCTGAAAATCCTTGTAAGATTTTGCTTCTCACCCATTGTAGCACTCTGGGATTGTGTGGATGGGAAGGATGGATTTCAGCCACTTGGCCCACTGACTCACTCATCAAAGTACCATCTGATATATTTACGCTTCTTTATGTCGTCTCAAAGGTTCAAGATTCAGCAATGAAACCTGGATCACTTGCGCTGTGACACCCAGGATGAAATAGATCAGAAAAGTTGGTAAAAACATAATTGTTCTTGTTAGCAAAGCACAAGTCCAGAGGAGAACAGCTAAGACTGTCTTTGTAACAGATTTCATCAAGTATATAGGCACTTCACAAGTACAAAGGCTGAAAAGAGATAAAACTCCTCCCTCTACATACCTAAGGGATAACTATCAGAGAAGCAATGTTATTTGATCTAACAGATATGGTGACTACAAGGATATAGCCAAACCACCATGAAAACATCAGATGGCTTGTATCCACCAGAGGTTTTTGAACCACCTCAGCATCTTTTCCGGTTCCATTTCCAGTTCAAGGCCATGCAACTTCCCCATGCTGATCACACTTCCCTCTAGGAATAGCTCTTCATTGACATACTGACCATCCAGACCAAGACCCTCGTTGAGGGGAAAAAAACTGCAGCTACTTACTATTACTGCCACTTCAATCACAAAAATACTGGACAGACAGAACAAGCTAAGTAACTCTACAGAAAAGAATCTAATGGTTGCAGAGAAATTACAAGGTGAACATGAGTCAACGATGTTTATTTATTTTGACAGCAGCACTGCACTTCATGGGGTTCAAAGACAAATATAACCCAGGTCTCAGCTGGAGTGCAGCACCCAGCTTTGGAATGTTGTGCCTTAAGGAAGAGGTGTACCTAATACAGACTATACACAGAAAGCCAGTAAGAATAATCAGATGTTCAGCAAACAACCTACAAGGAAGGGCTGAAGAAACAGAGGAGGCTGGCCTGACAGAGACCACAAAGTCTGTGAGTACTTTATTTGAAGTGTTAAAAAAACCACCCCAAAATGAAACAAAGGGAAATACCTTTTTTTCTGTTCACAGCCTGTACAAGAAGAAATGGGCTTACACTGCAGCAAGGAAGATTCAGGTTAGACGTTATAACTCACAAGGATGGCAAGGTACTGGAGCAAATTATTGGGGAGCAGAAATTTCAGTATTACCTCCAAGAGCAGCCTACATAAACATCTGTTAGGAAGAAAGTTATGTGTAGCTGACCCTGCCCTGAGAGGAAGTATGGACTAGAGGGCCTTCTGTACTTATGAGTCAAAGTTTGCTATTTTCATATTCTATCATTATTTGTTTGGTTTACTATAATGTCTATAAAGTCTAGCCACTGACTCATGCCAAGTCCTGGGATAGGCTAAACATGCGACAGAAATTCCACAATGGGCACAAAGAAGAAACGTAAGAAGCAGCAGTGGAATAGACAAGTAGGGGGGCCCAAAGAAACAGCAAGACAGCGCTGATAGTCCCAATGACCCATCAACAAGTAACTCTGAAGACTTTTGCAGTCATCATAGCAAAGGAAAATTAAGGGTTGTTTAGGAGAAGGGGTTGTTTATGGGATACTCCTCCTTGTATGAAAATAATGGGGTTTAAATGCAACTGACAGACAACAGAGGCTGGCACACTGGATGAAGCAAAATTGGTGGCTGACTAAGGTGAGGAGAAATAAGGCACTGTGGGATCTGAGATAAGGAAAAATACTTCCTACTGAAAGCAAGAGAGCACAGCACAAGAAAGGGATGAAATATCAAACCACTATCCTGTACAATGCCCTCCATGGCATCGCTCTGCGTGGACGTAACACATGATGAAATTTGTCAAGTTAGAGAAAACAATATTGGAAGGAGTGATTAATTAGATGGTGAAACACTGCATAAGTTTTCCATGTGCAGATGGCCAAGTACCACATTATTTAAGATTTCATGTAAAAAGAAATATGGAAGTTTAGACAACCCTACTCAGAATTAGAGGAAATCTTATTTCAAAGATGATGCCCGATTTGAATTTGCATGATAAGCAAATAAGGCTGTTTCATCTGCTGCAACTAAGACAGTGAAGAAGGAGGACTGGCAAAGGAAGCAAATCTCGTTGAACTGTGTGATGCATAAGCTGATGCCTCATTTACAGAGACACTTCAGAAAGACAAAATAAGATTTAAAATTGTGACAGAAAACAGAACTAGGTAACACCAGAACTGCTGGTATGACCACTAGTTTCATGCTTATGCAAAGTGAGGGACAGAGGAAGCAACACGACAACTGTGGTCTTTGATTACATACAGAAAAACAAACGTGACATGGTAAGGAAGCATCTAGGAAGGTGAGAAAAGAACTGGTAGCAAGCAGCCACAGATGCCATGGGAAAAACAGACATCCAAGAGCATGACTGCTAGTGGCAGAAGCAAGATGATGAAGGAAATTTCTGCTTCTAGCTAGTGGAAAATCTCAGTCCTCTTGTTAGGGAATAAAGATGTTTACATTGCCTTTGCACCCCATTGTATGTTGTAGACTGACCAGTGTAAACAGATTTTAAAGAAGCAGACATCATAACCTCTTCTGGTCTGAGATAAAGTTCAGTTTTTGACTTGAACATCACTACAGTTGAGCTGTGAATCACAACCTCAAATGATTTATCTGCAAATGAATGTTACAAGATCACCTGTCTCAAGACAGAATGGATGACTGAGCCATTTACCGAATCTAGTCATAATGTTACATGTTAACCCCCAACATTTGCCAGGCTTGCCCACAGCAAACACTGACACTTTCTTGTTTTCCAGGGGACTGTTTTCACCTGCAATTTTATGAAAGGCTGACGCACCACATAAACCTCAAGTAGTAAAATGGGGTGCATACAAGTAAAGTTTAAAATGCACTACATCTATCTGGAGGGCTGGAAACAAGACAATCACATCACCATTTATGTATTCCTACACAATTAAAGCAAAATCTTTTGTTCGGATCACAGAACTCAGCTGTGTCAATTGAATTGCTCTGATTGAACTAACTGAATTTCAATTGCTCAAGTCTGGTTTTGAACAGTTTTGTATGACATTCAAAAGACTGAAGACTTCCTTTATAAATGGAAGTGTGTGTGGGGAGGGACAACAAATGATTTGGCTGTTACCCAGAAAATAACAAATGTGTAATGTATTTCACTGGAGCAGCATACCGAGTTTTATCTTTCAGTAGAGGCCTCCATTTACTAGCGTGGTGCATGAAGCACTTCCTACGTTTTAGGGTCCTCTTTCCACGAGGAAGAAGGTAGGGACCCTCACTCTGCAGTCTCCTGAAGTAAAACTGAACATCACTTATCCAAGTCCTCCTTCACCCCTGTAGCTACTATTGCGTTAGCAGACATGAAACATACTTGAATAACAGCTTCAGAGGACAAAATGCATGGACTACTTGTGAAACTCCTGCTTTTGCCGCCCAGAAACTCCATACTCACCTAGGAGGGAAAACAACACAAATGTGGCCACAAGAGGATTAGGATTCTCAATTATTTCCAGAAAAACATTTATTTAATTAAATTTTAATTAAATGCCAGGCTAGATCTCATGACTGATGTCTACCAGCAGCTTCTGTACAAACTTGCTGATTGTTCTTTATTCCCACTGCAGAAGTGGAACTGTAAGCGGCTTATGAGCCAAAACCAAAGAGTTCATGAAGCCAATGGCAACAATTCCATTAACTCTATGAGCCAGGCCACCACATCCAGTGTGTGCTCAACCTCCTATTCAGCACCAATTCATCATACTTATTCCAGCACATCACTTCCTCTTTAAAGGCATCAATGGTGCAGGCACGCAAGAATCCTGCTTTGTAACTTTCTAAAATGGCCCACCTACTTTATAATTAATTTTGTTTCAATAGTAACTTCGATGCTACAGAATTTGCTTCCTTTCCCCTTCATTCTGTCTCTGAATAAAGAAACTATCCACATATTCTAGCACAAGTCAAGACTTCAATTTGTTAAATTAACTTTTCCTTTTCTTCCTCTGTGTCTTATAAAAATAAATGCAGCTACTTTTAACTGTACATAAAAAATGGTAGAAGACACATCACACACTTGAAGTCTAGCCTGCACTCCTAAGGAGCACCAAATCCTTTTGGGTAGACAGATAGGAAGGGTAACTCTGCCATCTGTTAGGATTTGTAAGTTCTGATCTATCTAGGTTTCCCACACAACATCCAAATCACCTCAGCTTAATTTACCCATCTATACAATGGATGTGAGTCTTCCTCCAAGTTTATACATCTCATGGACATGATAGTTATGAATGATTCTGTCATTCTTCATAGTTACCAATCCATTGGCTGGCGTTATCTCTGAGTTTTTGAACCATTACAAGAATTGCAAAAAACAGGAGTTTCATATCCTATGGCCACCTGTGATCAACCTTAAGAGTTTAACAATGGATTTATGTAATTGGGAAAAAAAAAAAAAGTGATGAATGTACAACACACCATACCTTTACGTTAGGCAGAAATATTAACAAGTCACAAAGAAAAGCAGAGAAACTAAAGGATTATTAAACTCTTATTTGTTAACCTACTTTGGAGACTGTGAAGACCTAATTGTTGAGGAAAAACACTCTGGGATGAGCTGATCTCCTTTTACACCAGCTGAAACTGTAGTTTTCGTTTTAGAACTAGAACTATTTTTGTTTCATTGGCTTTAAAAGGAGGTAATTTAATTTTTTAAAAAATAATCAGTTTTCAGACCCATCTTTGACACTAGACTGATGCGTGACCTTTGGCAATTCACTTTAACAATTTCAGATAGAAACTGCACTTGCTGAATGCTAGAAAAGTGAGTGTTGATAACACGTTAGTGAGAGAAATCATGTTTTGGGGTAAGTATTTCAGAAGTCCCCCACTTCCCAGTAGAAGAATTTTCCCCTTGGAACAAAAAATCTGTCTTAAAAGGAAGCCTGGGCCTAGCAGAACATTCCTTATCCCTCATCCCCCCGAATTTTTCAAGAGCTCCTCACTCCAAATTCCTTTTTGGATTAAATCTGAAATGTTCCGTTCAACCTAATTGGAAACAAATATTAATAAATGAAAAGTCTGACCTACAGTTTAAGGAATGTCAAATGGAAAGTATTATCACAGAGAGAAGTAGAAAAGTCCTATTTATTACAATACTGAAACAAATGAATTTATTACTGAAATAAAACCTTGTGTAATGAAGTGCAAAAATAAAAGGCATTTATGGTTAAGGGTTGGGGTTTTTTTCTTGCCTGGATTCAACAGGTTTTATTCATTATCAGAGTAATTCAGTCCCTCTGAATCCCTGTTCTTTCACTATTATTTACAGAAAACACAGAACAAACTCTTACCACCTCCAATTCCAAAATTTTAGCCCAGCTTAATCACTTTAGGAAATCCTGTGAAGCTTTGGTGTCAGTTTGAAACCTAGCAGAAATAGCTCCATGCAGGTACGCTGGTCTGAAGTTGGCAAGTGGAACAAGGTATTACACTGCTGCTGCTCCCATCTTTATCACTTATACTACGACCAGTAGAGCATGGGACATGACAGATTTTTTTCGTACTGGCAGAAGTTACTACGGCAGCTGCACTGGTAATTACGCTAGTAACTATGTCCCATGAATCACATTCCTCTTGAAGTCCCCTGCCCAAGAACTGTCCTCACTTTCATCTTTGCTACTTAAACTGTCAGACTTGAAAGCTCCCACATCCACTGCAGCAAGTTTCGCACAATACGCTCTTTCTACAGCCAGTGCTTTTGAGCGTAAGAAAGAAATGAACTTTGTTCTTCCTAAATACTTCTGCTAAATCAAAACCTAATAATTCTGTAAAGTATAAAAACAAGTACATTTCCTCCCCCCCCCAGAAAGAGTATAACTGGTAAAATACTCCCAAAAGTTTTCTTAAAGTCCTAGTGGAGCAGTAAGGCTGCTGCACCTTCAACTACATTCATACTGCTGGTGTGCAGGCCTTGTAAAAACCTGACATCATGTTCTTGTTGCTTTAAGTTACTCAGACAAACTGCTATTAAAAAAAAACCAACAAAACACCTTTCTCTTATCCCAACACACACCAATTTGACAAGAATCTCTGAATTTTCTGTTTTAATTAGTCCTCCAAATGTCTCTTGTCATCTTCAGGAACAGCTAAATCAGTCCTGCATAGTATTTTCAATAAACTTCATTTTATACAGTTTCATTTTGACATCAGCATTCACTGTATTTTCCACCTTAGTTACAAAATACATTAACACATATTTTTAGCTTTGAATTCTGGTATGTAGCCTTCTTAAATTTTTTGTACTAAAAATTGCCTTTTTTTTTTTTACCTACCTCTGATTTTGTTTTATTCTGCCATACCACAGCTGATTTTATCAGCTTTTTAAAAGGAATTTTATCAGGAGTTTTGCAAGAATCTCTACAGTTCTTTTCCCACTTCTGTGTTGACCACTCACAGATTTCTGACAGGCTTAAAAAAAAAAAAAATCTAAAAAAAAAAAGCTGATTTCCCACCCTCCCTATCGTCACATGTCTAACAAGTTACTGTATTTTGATTCTCTACAAACTACTTAGGAAAGCTGCATGGCCTGCTCATTTGACTTCAAAGTTATGCTATTTCTTCAATTTAGGATTTTTTCACTTTCATGTTATACACACACCTTGCCCCCAAATTATCCTGAAGGTTTATCTAGCACTTAAATGAATCTGTAATATTTTTGGCTTACAATGTCGAGTTCATGAGATTTTACAAAAGTTCTGAAGTTGATCATGGACAGGACAGCCTGTAAAAGGATGACCAATGGGAGTAAGAATGGCTGAATATTCAGCTACAAAGCAAGGAATATGTATTATAAGCCACTGGAACTAACTCAACACATTTTTCGTTTGTTAAATCCTGTACAGTAAAATGAACTATCAAAGCCATAAAAAAAGCATTTATTTGTAACGATGTCATCCTACCTTCATAATAAAATGATTAATGCTTCAGAAAAGAAATACAAAGAAATTTGCCTGTTTATGTAATGAATTGCCTGATAATCTAAAGAATACTGAAGAATAAGCTTAATGAATACTCTCAAGCATTCTTTTCATAAAAAGAGACGATATACAGAGCATCTCCTGGTTAAAAAGCAAAACAAAACATCCAAAACTAATCTAAACCCTGTCCTAAAAGCGCACTAACTCTGACAACCAGTTTTGGTAGGAAATAAAACATATTTGACAAACAGAAACTTGGGACAGCAGTGGGAAGAAGTGGCATACTGCAAAAGACCTGCAGAAAACTATTTAAACTATTTTAAAAGCTGGGGTACAAGTTATGGAAGGTTTATGGGTATATATATTGATCAGTCTATGCCTGTAGACCAGCAAACACGTGTGAAACAATTTATTCATTTTGTTAATTAAAGTTTCCAGGCTCTACTGGTATGCCTGATATCGTGCAAATAAAAAGGGAAATAACATCTAACACTCAACTCGGGGGGAAAAAAAGCCAGTTTTAAGGCATACCAGAAGTATTCACCACTTCTTCTAATTTGCTAACTTAAAACAGCTGCTTCCCATTCTATACATAGCTGTAAATAACCTTTCTTCATTTCTTGTCAGAGCTTCCCAGTTGAGCATCAATCTCTTACTTGAAACACTGCTAGAAAACAGAATATTGTGACACAATGTGGAGTATTTGTAAGCAATTAATGGAGAAACCAATGGGAATCCCTCATAAGCCAGAGCAATTATACACCGGTCCCAGAAGCAAGCACTGAAAAACATACTGTTTTGAACTTGCCCAACTCCCTCAAAGGACTGATTACATTAAAAAAAAAAAACAGCAAATAACAGCAGAGAAGAACCGTTCTGGGTTTAGACTTGACCATTCAGTTTACTCCTTGCTAACCACTACCAGGAGAAATTTAAAACAACTGAACAACAGACAAGCCTCTTAAAACAGTAGTAAACTCCAGAGCTTATTCATCCAACATCTTGAGCTCCTTTTCTTTCTTTTTTTATTCTGACTGTAGAACTCCCCTACTGATTTTAAGGGTCTCAAAGCATAAATTTGTGTTGTCAGAAAATTCACATAGTTTCCCCATACTCATTTTTGTACCTTTTCCCTGGAATTCCTGGATACCAGCAATCAATACTGTTCTAAATTCCCCTTAATGACCAATAGTCCAGCTATGCTGGGCAGTGGGGAAGTTAAGGGTGGGAAGAGGGAGAATTTAAAAACAGAATTTTCTCTTTCCAGTTACCATCTCTATGTAGACAGAAATGACTGAAGATGTTACACAAAACATGAAGGAATGCATTGTCTAGATGCAGCAGGGACAAACAAGATACCAGCACATCTACAAAGGAGTATTATAAGCCACAAAAAACAAACAGCAGTTCATTCAGCAAATGTTCAGCTACCCAGCAATTTTACAGACATACAACACAGTAGGATTTCACACATGATGCATATGCTTAAGGTATAGGTGCCCTTTATATGAAACTTGTGTTAATATAAGGCTGCAGTATTCATGTTAAAAAAAAAAAAGAAATGAAAAAGAAACCATCCATAACAAAACATAAACTGTGGATGAAATCACCTAATTTGCCAAGTTGCGGTTACATGAAATAGTTTTTAAAGCTAGATCAGAAAATAGCTGGAAGATAATCACATAGAAATGCATGAAAACCTAACTCAGGCTCAGCCATAAGAGTTTCTACAGCTAGTGTTTTTAGGATTTTAGATTTCGGCCTAGGATTCTGACACATGATCAGCTTCAACATGCAAACCTGGTATTTAGAATTTCCTTTTCATATAGTTAACAACAGACTACTTTGAGCAATGAAGAAATTGGACAAATATGTGAACTATGTGCAAAAATCAAACATTAACTGTAGTGATTACTCACAATATTAACTCCTTTGTGCTTGAGCTTTAAAAACCAGAACATACAGATAAGAACAGAAAATATTTTGATCTTCCAACAGGAGACTGACCAGGGATCCTACAGAAGAGTCTCCCACCATCTTCCGACAAGACAGGATTCCATACACTGTGTCAGTACACAGTATTTCTAATCAATGACATCTATAACAGATTAGTTGACAGCTTTATTCATACAAACGCATCATAAAAATTCCTCAACTAAGACTTAGTATTGCTTCATCGAAATGTAACAGTTTCTTCCTCTATTACAAAGAGAACAAAACCGGGTCCTTAGTTGAAATGGCATAATCATACCCATTTTTAAAACTGTTTTACATTTTTTCATATCCTAAAAGTATTAATCAGTCCAGTGACCAGATTTTTCTTGCTGCCGTTTGTTTAAGAAAAGCTGTGCTCTGCAAAGATGTTATTTAGAATTTATTTACCATTCCGATAGGATGCTTAGGTATTTGACCTGTGGAACATTTCCATTCATTTTCAGTTCTCCAAACAGTTTTCAAGACTTCTCAAACCCTTGCAATACAAGCACCATGCACACAAATGGGTCAGAGGGGAAACCAACAGGTTTAAACATTTAATTTTGGTTTTGAACTTTGAGTAAGTTTCCCCCAGTAGGTTGGAGGGGGACACTTTATACAACTTTATATAATTAGAACACACAACATGTTCTTTCTTCTGAGAAAACAAAGGAAAAAGTATCTCTGTACTCTCAGAAACTTTTTTTTTAAAATATTATGTTGGTTTAGTTAATACTTATAGTCACTTTGTTTCCATGATAAAAGTTCTTTTCCAAAGGTCTTCACCTGTGCCATGAAAACAGATTCCAGACCAAACCTTCCTCTGTGAAGCCTCAGCCCTGGGGCCACCTTTGTTCACACCTGTAAAGGAGAATTTAAAAAAGAGCTAAAATAACATTCACCCCGATCCTGAAGTCCTAAACGCTTTGTAAAGTTTATATTCTAAAACTACTGCAGTAACTTGTTATGTTGAAACCAGTGCCACAGAACAATAAATAAAATGGCTTGTCCACGCCACAGACAAAACTGAAATCCAACGGCTCTAACAGCTAAATCATAATGAGGCCCTAAACCATCACAAAAATATTAGCCTGTTGCAGAATACTACTGGTACCATACTGTAAGTTACACTTTTTACCTTAAGCTGGACCCAGCTTGACCTTTTTCCCAGCTCACACACTCTCAACAGAAATTGTCGTTAGCTGTCAACTGCATTCCTTACAGTTTATCCGCAGACGAGGCGGGTAAAAGAAGTATCTCCATTCTGCACTGCAAAATATTTTGACAAGACAGTTTTCCAGCAATTCTCATCTTTTTGTTGATAGCAAATATCAAATGTTTTAAACAACTCTTCGGGATTTTTACAGCCCTATCTTTTTCAACCACCTGAGGTGAAGGTAAAGTTAACAAGTCCACTGAAACTCCGGTGACTCTGCACGAAGGGACAAGTAGGCATCTCACTAAGCGCGTGAAGCGCATTTTACCTATCATCTGCTACACCCAATGAAAGCAGTCCCCTTCGTTTGATAAAACCAGTCACAAGTACACGGAGACAAGCGAGCGCGGGGTTTCGCCACTGTCAGAACGCTAGTGGATCCAACACCTGACGCAGACAGCAAGCCCTGCCAGGACCTATCTGGCACCTCGTTTCGCAAGTCTGCCTGGCAAAAGACACCGGAGAACGTACCTCCTATTGGCACCCCAGGCCCTGCCCCACCGCTTCGTCCGACGACCGGACGTGACTAACAGCAAGAGCAGGCTTCCGAGAGACTGCGAGGCTTCTGGTGACACTTACGCTCAAGAGCAGCCGCAAGCATCCCCAGGGAAGCTTTCCAGAGCGGCAATCGACCGACCCGGGCCTTCTCTGCACAAGCAACGCCTCCCTGTCCTCCCTCTCTCTGCCCAGAGCCCTCAGCAGCTTCACCCACAGCGGGGGGACCCCGAGCGGTAACACCCCGCGCCGACCAAGACCCCGCCCGGCACAAGCGGCGCCAACACCCTACGCGCTCTCCCGCCGCGGGGAGCCCGCTCAGGGCGGGCAGGGCCCGGCGGAGC
>NW_010972775.1:22671528-22673186 GCF_000737465.1 Haliaeetus leucocephalus | reverse complement strand
CCATTCCTCGCGCTCCGCCGCCCCTCAGCCGCCCCGCTCCGCACCTTTCCCTCCCTCCTGGCTGCGCGCCCCTGCCCGGGCGGCTCCGGCTCTAGGGCCGCTCCCCGCCCCGCGCCTCGGCGCCTCCCCTAGGATCCGGCAGGCGGGGGAGCGGAGGGGCGGGCGGCGAAGGCAGAGCGCACCCCATCCCCACCGCGGAGCCGCCGCCGCTCCTTCCCCATCAGCCACCAGCACGGAATGATCCTCCGCTCCCAGCCGGGCTGTCCCCCTGGCCGGCTTCGCCGCTCCCCCATTGGCTTCCACCGCCCCTTGCCCGCCCCATTGGCTCCGGCCTCGCGTTGCGGAACCGCGGTTGGCGGGGACGGGCGTCAATCAGGCCGGAGCCCCCGGGAGCGCCCGCCTCCGCAGTTATCAGGTTAGTGTTCGCCGCGGTGCTGGGGCTCGGGATTCCGAGCGGAGCTGGTTGAGCCCTCAAAGTCCCTCACCGCGCTGGCTTTGGGGGGGTCTCCATCGGTGTCACTGCACGAGCGGAGCCGGGGACAGCGAGCGACTCCCGCCAGCCACGGACATGGACATGAAGAAAAGGATCCACTTAGAGCTGCGGAACAGGACGCCCTCAGATGTAAGCAATGCAAAAAAAAAAAAAAAAATTAATAATAAAAATCCATCCCACATTTTTTTTTGGGGGGGGGGGAGGGGGCATCCCAACCCCGCGGGGTTCGGGGGGCAGCGGCGGCGGCGGGGCCGCCGCTGCCCTTGCGGGGCCTACCTGTGTGTATGTGTGTGTGTGTGCGTGTGTGTGTGTGTCTGTGCGTGTGGGGCCGTACACCCCAATTTGGGGGTGCCCGAAGGCGCACGCGTTATGGTCTAGGGGGAAACTAGAGGCTGCTCCCGACTCTGCTGGTGTGCGATGCCTTCGAGAGGGCTCGCCCGTGCATTAAATAAAAATAAGTTGGTGCTCCTCTCTTGGCGTGTTTAGTTCGCAAATATTTGTACTGGGTGCTGGGCAGGGAGAGGCAGACAGGGACTGCGAGTGAGTTGCAAATGGTTTAGTTTAAAGTGCGTCTTCATTTCTTTGCAGTGATCAGGCAAGAGAGACTGGGGAGCCATATTTGTAACTTTGTAGTCCTCATGAACGCGCCCTTTCTCTCTCTCTCCCTCTCTCCAGATGCTGAGAAGATAAAAGAAAAGAATTTTAAACCAATGCTTAGCGTTTTTGGCGATCGGGTATTGCCGCCGGTAGCGCGAGCGTTGAATAAAAAAAATATTGCAAGAAATAAACGCACTCTCCACCCCCTCCATCCCCACACACGCACAAAAAGGCTGGATGTGTGCGTGTGCGTGTTTTTCTCTCCCCCCCCCCTCCTTCCCCCTTCCCCCGGGGCCGGACTTCAGGTTGTTGTTCCGCGTCTCGCGGAATAAACGAGAGAGAGAAAAACTTTGTCAGGACAAAAAAAAAGAAAAAGAAAAAAAGGGGAAAAAAAACCCCACCAAAACCAAACCCACCCCCAAAAGAGTCGGGGGCGGCCAGCGGGGGGTACCCGGAGGCAGGCGGGGCCCCGAACCCGCTCCGGCGGGGCGCGAACTCGGGGCGCCGGGAGGCTGAGGGCAGCGGCGGGGAAGCCCCCTCCCCTCCCCGCCCCGCCATCCCCCGGCGG
>NW_010972775.1:22598300-22671028 GCF_000737465.1 Haliaeetus leucocephalus | reverse complement strand
CCGCCCCGCGCACGGCAGCGCCCGCCCGGGCGGGAGCGGGGCCGGGGGTGCCCTGCAGCCCCCCCGGGCAGGGAGCGCGGCGCTGGGAATATGCCTTCTTCTTGGGCAGGGCCCTGCGGGAAGGTAGGTCTCTGCTTTTGGAGCTCCTTTTTTTAAAAAATTATTTTATTATTATTATTATTATTTTGCTTTTTTATCCCCTAGTTTTGGTGGATTTGTCCATCACTCCTACTGCTGGAGGCTTATTCACCGTTTATGAAGACAGACCTATGGTTTAAAGACTTGATTCAAAGTATGTTAGCTATAAGCTGGACTTCTCCCGCCTCCCCCCCCTTTTTTCCAGGCTTGGATTGTGTTCAGTTTTTGCTCTGTTCTGGCTTACGTCAAAGAAAGCTGAGAGAGCTCTGATCTGGTGGGGGTTCACTGTCCCTCAGTAACGCAGAAATCTACAGCAGTTAGTTGTAGAAGGCTTATTTAACCTGTTACTTTTTCTTTTTACCTGCTAGCCTTTAGCTCTCTCAGTGAGTTACGTGTTATCGGTCTTCCCAAGGTAGCGAAGGTGATCGCCCCCATTATAAAGCCAAATCTTTCTGGTTTCACATGAAGGGGGATAGAGATGCCATTTGGGAATGCTGTTCTGTTTAGAGTCTGTTTTGTAAAGCCATTGATTACAGATGTGTGCACGTGCTTTTGTGTCGTGGAGAATTAAGTGTACGGTTTGAAGTCTGTTTCTCTAAAATATCTATTAAATAAAATTCAGCTAAATCCAGCTAGAGCTTTAGCTAAAATACTTGGAACTAGGGTTTAGAAGCCAACATCATTTATTTATGGATTTTGGTAAGTCTTTGGGCATGAACAGGATGGTTCTGTGAATTGTTTTTGTTAGTCTCTGCTTTGATAGATAGGCAGTATTTCTCCTCCTTCTGGGGGATCATTATTTTCAAAGTTTTAAGTGTAATGTAAATAAATCTTGGTGAAAATAACTGTGAATATACTTGTTTTGGAGTTTCTGCCCAATACATGCTTAAGTTTTGTGGTACATCTTATACTTATGTATACTTAGTATATCCTGTTATCAGAGCATACAGGATCAAAACTTTTTGTAAATCAAACTTAGATAATAGGATGTTGATAAGGTGTTGTTCCTTCTGAACCTATATTAATATTTTACAGTTTGATCTGGCTAACATGGTTCTTGTGTAGAATACTGTGCGCTACTATGCAGCTGAGCTAGCTGCTTTGGGCTGTTAAGTCATATAATCCTGTTAGGTTACATGTTGACTAATAAAACATAAGTGTCCTGAAGTGGATTGTATAGGAGCCATTTCTTCCTTGGCCTCTTTTTTTTTTTTTTTTTTTTTTTTTTTTTTAATTCACCCTCCCATTTTTATACGAATTCAGTGTTGGTGAGAGGTCTGGGGTTTTGGAGCTTGAAATTTGGGGTTTTTTTCTGTGTGTTGTACAGCCAGAATTGAGCTTGCACATCTACTTTCTGCCCAGATATTTCAACTTTTTGTCCCGTTACATTTAGTGGTCACTTAACAGTAGTGCACTTGCTGTTTCCTTTGTTGCTTTGTTTATCATGGTTTTCTATTATAATTAACTGCTTGCTAGAATGGGCCAGGTACAATTATTTTACATGGGGTTTCCTCCAGGAACTGGTAGGTGAAATCACTGACCTCGCAGAGGGGCTGCTCACCTGGGCATGTTTGTGGGCATTCTTGTTCATTCCTATCGTAAACTCATTAGTAAAATGCAAAGACGGTGGAACAGGTTCAGTACTAAAGCTCTTAGCTGTGTGACACGGAGGTGGGTTTTTGAAATTACACACAAAACTCATCTTCCTTGGTGTACAGCTACCATGCCAGTTCATTTAGTCTGAGGACTTAGTGCTTTATCAGCTCAAAACTGTGACAGTGATAAAATACTGACTGTAACATTGAGTATTTCTTACAGTTCTTCTAACTCTGTTGCACTTTAAAACTTATTTGACAGTCTGATTTCTCTCTGGTTTTCTGTAGATCTTAAAACTGAAGGGAAAGACGGTGCAAGCATCTATACAAAGTGTTCTTTCAAATGAAGAATATAAATAAAAAGGCTCTTTTCCCCAAGCTAGTTCCTTGTTGTGATGCTTGCAAGAACAGTAAAGAGTTTAAAGTGATACACTTCACTTTAAAGACCTGCATTTAAAAAAAAAATTTTGGTCTTGCGTATGTGTGCAGATACATACTTTTTCACTTTCCCCAGGCTGAACAACCCCAGAATGGGAAGGGGATGTACTCTAGGTTTGAAACAAAGTGGGATATGGTTGTGTCTAGGGAGGCATGAGATCACGTACAAACTATGCAGCATGTGCGGATTATCATGGATTTTTGCGGACTTGTATCACTTAACCACTTACGTAGCTGACAGCCAGGTATAAATGTACAAAGAAGTAGCTGTCTTTTTTGCCACCCTCCCAAGTTTACATAACAGCTGGTTTTCACGTCTCTGAATTTTCAGATGCAAACCTCTAAAATGAGCATCCTATTGGATGGATGGATGGATGCTCATCTTGGAGGGACTGCAGCCCACAAAAATCGGGCTGGAGAACAGGTGTGATGTGTGAGCTGTCCTCACTGAAGTTTAGTTTCACAGTTGACTACTGGGCTGACCAGGGAAATATTTGGCAAATTCTGTTAACTTGGACCAAGTTTTAAGCATATGAAAAGAACTATGAATGTAGAACTGAAAAACACCAGTATATGGATCTAAAACTGGTTGCCTAATTTTCCCATTTCCCTGTGATGCTGCTAGAAAGTAGCAATGGTAGATTTTAATTTTTTTTAACCCTCAACTCTTGAGAATTCCCTTTTGACCAGCAGTATGTAAAGTGCAGTGACAGTTACAAAATTTTCTGTATGATTCAGGTGTATGTCCAAATACTGGCTTGATAAAAATGCATTACAAGAAATAGCTGGGGTTTAGTTGATGTAATTGTGTTGTAGTCCATCAAGAAATGCATCTCCTGAAGAAAAAAGCGTTCTTGTCCTGCCCAGCAAATGAAACAAGTTGTTTGAAAAAAGGCGGGGGGAAAACCCCCAAAACTCAGTACAAATCTTGTAGGCTTAAGCCTAGCTATTACAATCCATGCTTGCAGCAGGATTTGTGTGTTATGTATCAATAAATAGAATATACCTTTCTGCTGTTCTGCTCTAAAGGTACATCAGAAACTCCTGAATATTTCGAGGTACCACTAATCACATGCAGGGATTTAGGACTTTTAAATAAAGTAAAAGATAAAATATTTTAAAGGACCGTATTACCTATGTCAGTGATGCATCTTTAAATGTACATTGAATGGTGGCACAAGTGTCAGTGGCTGTTTTCTTAAATATTTACATCCCGTAAGGCTGATGTTGACTGGTTCTTCCCATTTCATTCATTCTGTGGATTACTCCCCCCATCCTCCTGCCATAAAGGTACAGGTATTGGTAAATTGGAGAAGCCTGAAAAATAAGAACCAAACCTATGAAACGTGTGGGTGCTGTGTCTTGGATGTTTTTTGAATGAATTAAAAGTAAGGAAGAGTTACGGGAGTAGTTCTGGTTTGCACACCAGAATCCCAGGCAGCTCTGGGATCCCAGCTCCATGTCTGGGAGGGAGCAGGACTCCCCAGGGTGCCGGGAAGGGAGGTCCTCTCCATGCCGCCCGCTGAGGCGGGCTTGCCATTTGCAGAACTCGTGGTGGCTTTCAGCAGTCTTGATTGACGAACAGCTTAGCTCGATGAACCAAACCCTCTGTGTCTGCAGCGAGGTACAAGTCTCAAGTGGGAATAGAGAGCAGTGATGTTTTTGTTGTGCTTTGGAGTGATGGACACTTCTCAGCTATTTATGTGACACTATTGGACTTGTTCTGCATATAATTTTTTCCTGTCTCCTCTCTTGCTCAGCTATCCTTCAGACAAAATAGCTAGTAAATACGTAGTCTGTATTTTTTTACTAGGTTGCTAAAAAACCAGTCCTGAAGCCCTTGCATATGTAAGCATGACCTCTGAAATCTTACACACACACCCCTCCCCCCCCAAGAAAAGCCTTAGTGTTTTGTCTTTACGCTGCTGTGTAAAAGTTGTGGTCTCTACCGGAGCACTCATTTGTCCATTGACTTGGTCTATCAAACACTTTCCCTTCAAAGCCATAAAAAAAAAAAGGCTAGGAAAAGCTTATCTTTTGCAAGTGTGATTTGCCAATGCATTCTATAGCAGCTGACATATTCAGAGACTGCTTTCCATATTAAACATGCAGCTCTTAAAATTAGTCTTCATTTAAATGCAGTGTTTCTCTTTTATGTCTGTCTCTACATCAGTCCTTTGTTGCTGAGGGCAATTCGGAGTACGTGCAACTGAACAAACTAAGCAGTTCAGCTAAATGCTTAAAATTTCTAACAAGAACTTTCAAATTAGAGGTGCGATGCAATCTTATGTTTTGCTTCTGGTTTATTTAATGATAGCTGGCAGTGAATGAAAAGCACTTGGGGTGTGGTATCAGGCACTCAGTTTCTCAAATAGAAACTGAGATGTGGAGCTGAAGTGACCCGTGCAAAGTCACCCACCCCAGCCAGGAGCAGAGCGAAGTGCTCTGCTGGTAGGTGATACCATCTGTAGAGAGGAGAGACGCAAGCAACATTAGCGTGAATATTAAAAAGCATTTAATGCAAAGATCAAGCAGTTTAGTCATGTATTTGAAACAGTCTATCTAAAGAAATAGTTGGAGTTTTTACAGAGTTATGCTGCTAACAGTAGAAACAAAAATGAGAACTAGCTATATGCTTTTGAATGAAACAGCTTTTCATGTCACTGGAGTGTGTTCTGGATTTATTAATTAGTATGTTGCTTATGCATATGGCTATACTGACCCTTGTAAATGTGTGAAAGTATATTTATGTGACTCATGGGGTTTCGTGGTTGGGGGGGTGTTTTTTGCGAAAGACAACAGTAGATTATTCTTTCTGGAAGTTTTCTAGTACTGGAGATGTCTTGTAATTAGATATGAGTGTAAGACATAGTCAGAATTGCTAAGACTCTTCACCCTTCTGCCGCTTACGTGTTTCACTTGGACCTTTAGTTTCTCATAGAACAGAGCAAAGGGACGTAAAATTAGTTGGAGCCATATGTATTGCTTTGAGGGTTTATAGCTGTGCTGTGAAAAATATTAGAGGGTAAAAAAAGTAAATGTATTGATATTGAGCCAGATTTTTTCTGAGCTGTGCAAGCAGCCTTAAGCTGTCTCTGAACACAGAGCAGCTTTGATTTAAAAAAAAAACAACAAAACAAACCACAACACCACCCCACCCCCCCCAACAAAAACAACAAGTAAACAAATAAAACAACAAATATTTCCTGTCTCCCCTCCCCTGCTCCTTTCCCTTTGCCTGTGTAGGGGTGTTGGAGGGTCCCCCATACATGCAGAGTGGCCAGCAAAAAGAGGACGCTGACTGTGCTCATCCTTGTGGGAGTTAACATAAACAGAGCCCAGCTCAAGGGGAGTTTAAAAGGTGGCTTTAAACTGCTATTTTACTGCGTCACTTTGAACATGGGTACAGCGGTTTAACAAGCTGCTTGAGTCCGGACTGTGACAGATGTCCACAGAGGTGCCTGTGTTGTCACTGGATCGGTCTTGGTACCTAAGGAAATATTTTCATGCAATTCCTTTGTTGCACCCTTGTCCGGAGTAAATCCGAGTTTCTTCATCATGTGCTTCTTGGATCAAATAAATTAAATACAAAGTGCTTGCTAGGGTGTAGTGTACAAACACAGAGTAAACCTGTATGAGAACCATGGCGTTATGGTTCAAAGACAGCAGTATTGGGATCCGTGCACATCCATGCGTATTGGTGCTTGTAGTGAAAAACATGAGAAGCACCAAAACTGTATTGGCATGATGCTGGAAGTTCAATTTTGGGCTTCTAAAACCCTCTGCTGAAGTGTTTGGTGGAAGTTTCTGAGAAAGAGATGCAGAAGAGGAATTAAAATATGAAAGTTTGACAGGGTTGCATCATTTGGAAAAACCGTAGATTAATTTTGAAGTCCAGTAGTAGTTTCACATGACCTTGTTGCAAGAATTTGGAGTTTAGCTCAGTTGAATGGGTATAAAATAAGCAAAACAGCTAGAAGTGTGGAGCAGGTTGCCATTGAACCAGTCTGCGCTGGAAGATGTTTTGTTCAGCATTTGTGAATTGCTTGGTATTGAAGGGGCCAGTTGCAGAGTGCCGGTGGAAGGGACACCTTTGTCCAGGTGTGGGGAGTGTGCCTGGGGGAAATCCTGTAAACTTAAGCCTGAACTTCGTTGAAATCCTGACAGGCGCCTGGCATTCAGCCGTGGTGAAGATCTTTGCTTGTACCTGGTGTCCGTAATGGTGGTAATGGACCACTGCTCAAAATTACAAGGTATACGCATTAATCCCATCCAGTCCCTTCCCAGCCGTCAGTCACTGCCTCTGCTAATACAATTCTCAAGTACTCTGGCTGCTAGATATCTTGCCTGTATCTCAAGGGAAGTGGTTTGTGTTACATGGCCATCTTTCGCGCAGCATTGCTCCCTGCCCCGGGAATTGCAGTTTCTGTGCCCAATACAGTAATGACCAGAGCCTGTGCGAGGTAAATGGGCGTTGGCTAACTAGTTTAAGACATGTACTGCAAGTGAGTTAAATCTATTTATCTCATCTCAGATACTCATAAAAAAGCCTTGAAGGGATGTATCAAAATCCAAAATCATGTGCTGGTTTAGTAAGGAGAAAAACTTAACTGCTGTCACCTGCAGTTGGTGCCTTTATTCTGGTTTGCTTTTTCCCTGTGTATCTTGGGGGAGAAAGAGGATGTCAACACTATCGGAATTTTCCCTTCCCTGTTAAATTTAATTCTGTTTGCAGTTAGATCCTCATCCCCGAGCCCAGAAGGAGCAGTGGAGGATTGCCCCGCTAAAGGGGAATCCCTCATGGCACCAAGCCAGCACAGTTGGTGCCATGGCACCTGCCTCCCTCCCCTCCCCTGCCTGCCTGCCTGCAGGCAGCATGCCAGAGGTAGCAGGGGGCACAGCCTGAACGGGCAGCACTGGCAAGCCTGGAAAAGCTGAGCAGCTCTTGAGGGGTGTCTGAATTGATGTACAGCAGCCTAGTAGCTGCTCTAATTTGGGCGAGAGATTATTCTGCATTCCTCTTTCTCTCAGTGTTTTCCACCAGGAGCTGAACTATGTGTAGCCTGGCTCTGCTGTGTGTTTGTATCACAGGGGGTCCTAACATGGCTGAAGATCCATCTTGAATGCAGGTGGCAAATGGCATGTGGTACTATCTTTTTTTAAAAAAAAATTAAGTTCTTCAGGTTGGTTACATTTTGGTGATCATCTTAGAGCAGAAATGGCATCACGTCTTTGAGCATTCAGAGCAGCTTTGTTAGCCCAAGGTATTAAGTAGGCTGTTCATTCAAGAATTCTGTGGCAGTCACATTCCAGATAGTATCTGAAATGGAAATTCATGCAATGTTTATCTCCTCCAGTAGTAACTTTGGGGGAAGCTTGTAACATGAGCGTGGAGAACATCATGTCCTTACCATCACTGTGGAGCTGAGCATGAGCAGTGGGCTCCTGCAAGACTTGGGCAGTATCTTGAGCCTTGTCAAACTGATGCCTTCCCCAGCAAACAAGAACGTTGTGACTGTGGAGGGCTGGCTTCTCTTAAATTTTGCTGCACAAACCGAGTGGAATAGAAACCTAAGCAGATCTGTTGCTACTCAAGGTTCCCCAAATCTGCCTGAGTACAGATCTAGAATATGGTACAAGAAGTAGGAGGACACAACTCTTGACAGTCTGGTTACAGTAGACAGCAATAGTCCTTCTTTACTGTGGAGCGATGCAAAGCTTTGCATGGGCTATGCAGGCTTTTGAGACCAAAAAAATCCCACAGACAGAAACGGAAGTGTCTTGAAGAAGTGCATGTGCATCTGGGAAAGAATAAAACTGTCTCTGCTTTCAAAGTAATTTGGACTTCACTACCACTTACCACAACAGGCTTCCCTTGCTCTCCCCTCCCTTCTTTCCACAGCTTTGCCCTCCTCCACATGAGGTTTCCATTGGGTTAAGAAGTATGGAGGACTTCTCTGAATGCTCCCCTGGATCATTTGGTTGAGAGCAGTGCAGGACAGAGTTAACACCCTCATCTTTACCTGCTTTTTCAATAAAAATGCCGCATAGTGGGATATTCCTGTCCTAGGGGTACCATATGCAATGTACACTTCAAAAGCATCTGGTCCATTGTGCTGAAAATGAGATGTTACAGCCTTTGCTGTTCTGCTTGTAAAGCCAGCAGAGTGGTATTTGTACTTGTAAATTTACCTTTTATCTTTTAAAATTATATTCACAACTGTGTCCTCCTGTCACCTTGTTAAGCCTTCAATTACAGAATGGGATTTGGGAATTTAGTCCCAACTTCATGGATCTCTGTGCCCATGGGTTGTAGGCTTTCTGAAGTAGAGACTTAGCCTTTTTACGTGTTACAATGGAAATATAGATTAAAGGTTAAGGTGGTGACATGTGCAGCTTAACAGTTGTCTGTGTGTGATTATACTCTATTGATTGCGTGTGTGTTGATGAGAGTATGGTCCCTTCCAGAGAGGCAGCCAGCACTGGGAAAGGGAGGTAGGGGAAGGTGTGCCAGGTACTGTGCACAGTGAGTGAGTCCCAGATGTCACTTGAGATGACTGCCATGAAAGCCAGTGGCTGCTTACACATGGTTGCCTGTTCTTACCCTAGGAGTAGGTTGGAGTTTTGCAGTATACGACATGGCTATATTAAGGATGTTGTATATGCATTTGGGAACACAGCTTAATGCAGTAACCATAGTAGAAAAAAGATAAGAGTCCCTGGTTATCAAGCAGGCAGTAATGTAGAGTGTGATGTCATGAAAGTCATGAAGAGATATAGGGGATGCTGTAATCCACAGTTAACAGTGCAGCATGTGTTAACAGAGATGTGATGTCATGTCATGTGCTGAAGGCATCTGGGACTATCAGAAATAGAAACTGGGATGACCACAGGAGAACAGGTCCAAGGCGCGTGGTCTGAAGAGTTTGTTGAAGAAGCAGCAGTCTCCTTGCTTACATGTGACTGCTGAAAACTAAGGACTGATAACCAGAAAACCACACAGCAGCGCTCAAGCAGAAGTATGCTTGGAGTAGGAGCAGATGGCACACACTGAATTGGGGAGAGGGTAGCAGAGCCCTGAGCCACTCCAGAAACGCAGAGGACAAGGCAGAACGGTAGGCTGGGTGCGAAACGCTTGACAGTTGAAGGTGTACGATGTGTAATATCCCTACCCAAGCACCTGATGGTGCCTTATCTTAAATGCTATCGAAGACATGGTTACGTACGACGGGAACCAACCTAGCCACCCACGTGTTAGGCTTTCTGCTCGATGTTCACCTGTGGGTGCCTTCTTAGCTGTTTAGGTTAAGTGTTGCGGTGTTGTTCATGGTGGTTGGTTGCCTATGGCGTGTTGCTCTTCTACTGTTTCTCACTATGTAGCAGTTTTTTGTGAAGATAAGTAAAGGTCATGTGGTTTGTCTTTTACTAGTACTCATATTAGTACTTACTCCAATTAGTGCTTTGATTTGCTTATGCATTGTGGTATAGACAGTGATACAGTTAATAATACACAACTTCTGCAAGTTTTATCTTCTTGTCTTTGATGCAGCTAAACACAAATTAGCTGAGGACACTTAACTCCCTTAGCCTCTCTCTCCAAATGTGTTCAGATTGTCCTCCTTAATTCTGATGGCTTATCTCTGTGTCTGTACTATTACAGAGACTGCAGTGTGATACAGCTAAATTGGTTCAGACCAGCTGAGGCCCACTCATTTCATTCAGGTATATAACAAGACTCAGAAAGGGTGCTCGCCCAGGCTACTTGCATCAGGCAAAGGTTTATTCTGTGTTTCAGTGACAGAAGATGAGAAAGAAATGTAAAAATTGTAGTCTTACTGTGCATTTTCAGGGAAGTTCAGTAGATGTTTGGAGAGTGATTCAGGAGGTGGAATTTTCCTTAAGATTACAAAGACTTCTGAAAAACAAACGAGGAATAGGGTTTTAGTCCTTCTGTCATACTTTCGTGGTAGTGAGCTGTTTTAGATGGAATGTAGCTTTACTAAGGTCACCTTTCCACTTCTCCCTCTCTGTATACTGACACAGTTATGAGCTCACTAACTGTCAAGGCTGTAGTACGCCTGGATGAGGCCCAACATCCTCACAAAGGGGCTAAGGTTTGAGAAGAGACCTCTGTGCAGCAGCCAGCACATTGGAAAAGTGTCCTGATAATAATCCAGAGGGGCCTTGGAGGGCAGTGCCCTCTCCAGTTAGCTGCAAAACAGCAAGTTCTTAAGGAGGAGATGGCAAGTGAGAGTGGAAGTGGAGGAGAGTGGGATGCGCAGGAGCACAGGCTGAGAGGCTATGGGCAAAGAGCTGCAGGGTAATTTTAATACTTAGAAAAACTGTATAAGCTGGTGGTAGTTTCTACTGCTTGTACTGTATGCAAGAGAATTGGGTGTGATGCAGCAGTGAGAGCGCATGTGGCAGTGAAGTTGGGAGAAGCCCCGCAAGCCCAGTTTGTCCTCCTTTTGCATGCGTGTATTTTCTACAGGATTCTTAAATCTCTTAGAACATGAAGCCGTCTTAATTTTGTCTTGAATGTTATTTTATGAAGTCATGTTCTTTCAGAAGCAATTCAGTGTATTAATATACCTCTGACCACATAAGCACTGAAATTATGTTGCTGTGATTGCACTTGGGGAGTGTTAGGAGCCTGTACCCTGCTGTTTTCCTAAACGAGCTCTTCGATTCAACCAAGCTTTCTACCACTTGCAGACCTGGCTGGTTTTATTCCATGATAGCTTTGCTGTGGAGTTGTTTTGACTGTACCTTTGCCCAGTATCTTGGTACTGGGTGCAGTGAAGAAGAGAGCATTGCAGTTATGTATCAAAGTTTTCTGAAAAGCAGAGAGGAAACCGCAGTCTTGCCCTCAAAAGAGCAAACTAAAAGTAGAAGCCAGTTGGCTCTTCTGCCACCATATTAAAGAGTTTTTTTTTCTGCATCCATTGCTATTTCCAGCTCCCCATCAAATCTTTTCTCTACCCCTGAGGAAGCTTTGTCCGATTCCCTGTTTGCCTCTTCTCCATCCTGCGTTTGGGGAGGATTAAGGGATGGATGTCCCACCTCCTGGAGTGAGGGCAGATGCCATTTCTTTCTCAGTGTGAGGTTTAGGCGCTGCTTCACTTTCTGCCTTTGGTCTGCTGCATAACTCAGAGCCAGAGCTGACTCTAAACTGTGCTGGCTGCTGCAGCTGTGAGCATTTTCCTTCCCTGAAATCCCTTCTGCCTTGCTTCATCTTCCTATGTGTGCTCTTGCAAACTTAGTTTGCAAAGAGGATAAGGCAAAAAAAGACCTTGCGCTCTACACAGCATGGAGATCAGCCCCTTTCTGCAGAGAACCTCTTCTCATGTGGCACAGTGCAGCTGTGCTCCTTTACCCTCCTTGCTCCAAAATGTGTCTGTTAGGTGGGTACCCTGATGAGCCACCTCGCTGGCCAGAGGAGATAGTGGGGCAGGCAGGGGCCTCGTGTGCTGGTGAGCAAGGAAGGGGGGATGTAGCTGCTGTATGGTCTGGGTTTGGGGTGGAGCTTCTTTTATTTTACTTTTTTTTTCCTTCTTTAATTTTTTTGGCGGGAGCTCTGTGTGTGTGTGAAGCAGATGACTGAGAAAACCGTGTGTTTGTCCCCAAATTGATCTCGCTGGAGGATCCTGATACTTAAATAGTGTTACAGTAAGAAGATATGCATGTTTGCCTTTAAAATGGCTTTCCTGCTGTCTAAGTTTCAAAGCAAAGGGGGTTTTCTGTGGTTTGCTTTTGGGGTTTTGTTGTTTGGGGTTTTTTCCCCCAGTGGAATAGATGTATTTGGGATCAGGAGCATTTGACCTGGATCTTTGGTTTATTCTAACCAGTCTAAAATTCTTCTGGAAGACTTTTGTGTAGTCATTCCCTATCATAATTCTTCTAGGAAAATTGTAGAGTCTTGGAAAATATATTTCCTGTCTAACGCTGGTCCTCCTACTCTCAATGAATCACTTGTACTCTTGTGTTGCTTTGGGCTGACTTCCCTATTGACTTCAGTGCCTGGGATTTAATTAGAAATCTAGGGATGTTATTTGGAGCTATAAAACTACATAGGATTCTTCTCTGAGCAGTGGGATTACAGTAATAAAAAAATTAAGAAAATTAAATATTTGCACATTAACTGTCCTTGGTGTGAAACGAAGAGTTGCTTCGTGTTTCTGCATACACTGCAGACTTCTTTTATCCCATCCTCAGCATAAAGCACCACTCCCTCCCTCTCCAAACCTGTAAACAAACCTCAAGCACGGGATGGAGTCTGCAGTGCACGCAGAAGGATGGATTTTCCTAGGTGTTTTATAGGGGAGAAATAATCCCCAGAAATTCTCCGTCGGTGTGAAAATGTCTGCATGTTCCCCAAATGGGTGGGCCCTTCCTGTGGAGTCATAGTCTTCAGTGGCAGAGCTTCCCCACAGCTCAGGAAAGCTCATGCTGGCTACTGAGGGACTTGAATCCCATAAGGCTGACCTGGGTTTAGGGTGAAAAGGAGCAGTCTTATTCAGGCTGGGGCGTATTTAGGGGCTCTTTTGTATTGATGCTGTTGTTTGGTGTCTGTTGAAGATAGCACCTGCAAAAAGACTGGTGCTCTGTTTAAAAACAACAACAAAACCCTGCAGGCTGTAACTTACTGTACACACCCGTGTGGCTGTCCAGCTTTGGCTGTCGGGCAGGTCCTGTGCTGCTCAGGCCCATGGGGACATTATCATCACCTCTTCCTTGGAGCCTCCCTGCTGCAACAGGGCGAGGGAGATAAGGGGTATACTGCTGCTGCAGCAGCAATGCTCATGGAACCTCCCCTGCCAGCATCATCCTACACATCCCTTGCAGTTCCCCAAGAAAGGAGTTGCCTCTCTGGAGATCTTCCCCTAAAGTACTATCATTATTAAGCTACTCTAATGAGGAGGGGTGAGGGTGGAGGACTGCAACAAGACCTGGTTTAGGATCACTAGTACCTTCTTTAGGTTTCAGGAGTGTCTGAGGAGACAGTAATCTCTCCACGCTTGAAAAGCTAAAATAATTTTTGCATGCAGAAATAAGCTATTTTAACAGCTGATGGTGCATTGTAATAGCACATGAGTTGTATGGAGTGTCAAAGTTGTAGGTTAGTTTAAAAATAAATAGGTTGGGTTTATATTTTTTAGAATGCTTATTGCTTGCATTTACTAAATACGATGCTACTTCTAACAGTCAAATTGGTTAAATCAGGATTAATGTTTTTGAACAGTTTACATTGTTCTTAGAACAATACCAAGGTGGGCAGTTGAAGCAAAGCCAAATACCTCTGTTTCTGAAACAGCGCTAACCATGCTAGCAAAAGTAGGGATCAGAGACTGAAAGTAACCTTTCCCATACTTGCCAGTTTACTGGAATACCTTTCATTTTTGCCTGATCTGTGCCATCCTTTGCTTGTGAGTGAAATCTTTATCCTCCATGCAGAACGTTTTATGCACATTTTGCATTGTTCTCTTTCCAGGTTAAAGAACTCGTTCTTGACAACTGTAGGTCATACGAAGGCAAAATCGAAGGCCTCACAGATGAATTTGAAGAGCTGGAATTCTTAAGTACAATCAACGTAGGCTTAACCTCAGTTGCAAACTTACCAAAGTTAAACAAACTTAAGAAGGTAAATAAAATGTCCTATGCCATATCCCTCCCTCTTTGCACTCTACTGCATGTGTCAAATAGTTGTTTGTATAAAAACGTAATGTAGCTGACCAGACTGCTTTGTGGTACATGTTTGCACTAAAAACTCAAGATGTTTATGTGCCTTTTAGCTCGAGCTAAGCGACAACAGAATCTCAGGAGGACTGGAAGTGTTGGCAGAAAAGTGTCCAAACCTCACGCATCTAAATCTAAGCGGCAACAAAATAAAAGATCTCGGTACAATAGAACCTCTGGTAAGTTGATGCGGTACAGGGTGAAATCAAACCCCATTTTGTGACGAGTAGAGGCATTATGGGCTTGGAAGGTCCCAAAGCAGCTTGCAGTGGAGTGTCCTCCGTGCTTATCTCTCCAGCCAGGTTGCTGTGGGGCTCAGCCTGGCCCCGGGCTGTCTCTCAGCCCTGCCCTGGGGCTGTGCCGGCAGCATGAGCGGTGGCTGCTTCCCTCTAGTGGCTGCGGCTTGGCCGCTGCCGGGGCTGGGCTTTCCCCACGGGCTCTGCAGGGACAACCATGGCTTTCCACGGTGGTGTGGGCTACGGGTCTCTCTCCCAGATGCTCTGCTTCAGCTCGGTGTGTTTTCTGTTGAAGTGTTGGGTCTAAAAATCACCAGCCACCACTTCTGCCCAGGGGTGCAGCGTGTGCTGATGGTGGCAGGGGCCAGCTGCAGCACCATGTGCCTCTGTATGGGGTTGCTCGCTGCAGCTGGGCAGAGGTTGCTGAGCTTCCAACATATTCCTGCTGGTTTCCATTGCCTCTCCTGCTCACGGTCATTATACTTCTTATTTCAAGTGCTGAGAGCAAGTTTGTCAGGTCACGGTTCCAAAAAGCATCGAAGTGTCAATTCTGGTAATGCTGTTTTCTAGTTCTTGGTTTGTGTGCCCTTTGCTCTCCAGAAAGGAAGAGTTTTGGCTCATGCTTGTTTCCCAAATGCTTGCTCTTAAAATGTCTCAAGGAGCAGTTTTCAGACGAGTCCATCTTGGATCTCCTTTCCCCCAGCAGAAGGAAAGAGCAGAGCCATTAAACTCATGTAACAAACAAATGAGAGAGAAGATTGTAACTGCTCCCAGTTTCAGGCTTATTGTTTTCTTGATGTCACCGTTGCTTTACAGACTGAACTCCAGAAGGGAGATATTTCATAAGACTTGATACAAATCCTCAACTGCTTGTGCTTTTGTTGTTAGTACTTTGAAGTGCTGTGGGCAGTGCAGACTACCTCAAAAAAAACCCCAAACTAAAACCAGGAATTTAATTCCTGTTCAATTTCTAAGCCTTTTTTCATTTTTCCAAAGGCTAAGGTACAGTCATTAAAATTTTTAAAATCTCTCTTAGCAAAATCCTTGCGTCCAAAGAATAGTCTGTTTCTTCTTCCATTGAAAATAGTAGTTTAAATAGACCTGGCTGCTGCCTCCAATATCTTGCCTTGTACTTTTGGGATAACTGAGTGGACTATTACTTATTCTTAGCTTGGCCCCTTGCAGCATGTGTGATTTTTGCACCATTACCTCTTTCCAGACTTCAGTCTTCTACTTGCAAGATGCTGATCTTGAGAGAGGGCATTTTCTGCTCTCAGATACCAAAGCAGCAATGGCCAGGCATTGCAGATTGCTGTTCCACACCAGTTTAGCAGGCAGAGATGAAAATGACCCTTTTGTCATGGGAAGCTCTTGAGCACATAAACTCTGGCTGCTATTGCATTCTCTGCTGTGTAGAGAATTATTGTAACACTGAACTTCAGAGACTTTTCTTTCTTTGCAGAAAAAGTTAGAAAACCTGAAGAGTCTAGATCTTTTCAATTGCGAGGTAACCAACTTGAACGACTATAGAGAAAACGTATTCAATCTTCTCCCGCAACTCACATACCTCGATGGCTACGATCGGGATGACAAAGAAGCACCGGACTCTGATGCAGAGGGCTACGTGGAGGGCTTAGATGACGAGGAGGAAGATGAAGATGGTATGTGAATTGTGCTACTTAGTGTACGTAAGTTAAAAGATCGATATGCTGCCTAGTACATTTTACTTCCAGCTCTGACTTGTTGGCAAGAGAAGGGTGTTCTCAGCAGCTCCTTCCTGACTGATGTAAAGGAGAAGTACCTCAGTGTCCTCTGAAGGAACGAGGGGAAAGGAGATGGGCAGGGCCTGAAAGAGCTACTTTCTCAGTCTTATCTCTAGTGAAAGATCGAGATGACAAAGAAGCACCGGACTCTGATGCAGAGGGGTACGTGGAGGGCTTAGACGACGACGAGGAAGATGAAGACGGTATGTGAATTTGTGCTACTTGGTGTACGTAAGTTGAAAGATTGCTGTGCTGCGTGGTACATATTGCTTCCAGCTCTGACTTGGTGGCAGGAGAAGGGTGTCCTCAAGCAGCTCCTTCCAATTGATGTGAAGCAGAAGTATATCAGCTTCCTCTGAAGGAATGAGGGGAGAGAAGATGGGCAGGGCCTGAAGGAGCTACTATCTCAGTCTTATCTCTAGCGAAAGGTAGGGAGTGAAAGGGTGGTAGAAGACAGGGACCAGGAGGAGTAAGACCCTGAAAGAGTTCAGGGAACAGTACACCCCAGGGGATGAGGACATAAGGCAGAAATGGGTAAGAAAGGATGGCGTGCTCACACTGCAGTTTTCCAGGAACTGTGTAGTCAGGGAGGTATGAGCAATTGTGTAGAGACTGATGGAGAAGGGTAGGGTGGAGAACCAGACCGGGCATAGAAAAAAGTAGCTGAGTCAAGGAATTAAGTAAAGGAGCCAAGGCATTAATAGGAGTTTGTAGCTGCCCTGTGAGGACAAAATGAACTAGTTGAGATAAGGCAGAAGAGAGGAGAGTGTATGTATTGAAGTCTGCCTGGGGCAAGCTCTGTGAAAGGCACTAATTAGGCAGCAAGCAACTTTTTAGTGTTAGGAAAATGTACGGTGGGTCCCACTGCGCTGTAGGTGCTGTTCTGCCTCCCCGGCAGACTGCACTCAGAGGCATCAGTGTACCAGTCGGATGAGTATCCGGCTGAGTTTGGGGAATTTGCTAGACTCTTCAAACCCAGCTGCACAGCAAAAGCAGAATAGCTGGACTTGCACTTTTCCCTCGAGTGCTGAATGTGAGCTCTGGTGAGAGGGGTGAGTGCTGCAGCAGTGCCTGGCAGAGCAGTGCATTCAGCCAGCAGCACGCAGGTTCAGCAGGGACAGGTTCTCCTCATCAGAGTACAAGTTTGGGCCTGTATTCAAATGCATGAAAAAGCTCCATAACACCATTCCTGCAGCATGGAAAAACAATTTCTGGCTTGTTGCTTGGACTAGTTGCATTTAATCTCTTTACTCTTGAAAAGAGATTGCAAACCCATAAGATGGATTGTGTGTGAGCCTCTTGTATTGCTCTGGCAGCATAAAGGCAAGGGCTGTCCCTTGGGGAGGGTTCCCAGTGCATGGTTGGCTTGTCAAGGTCTGCTCTATCCCTGGTGGGAGCAGATGAACACTTGCAGATGAAGAGCTGCAAGTGTCCCATGGGCTCAGAAATGCGTATTAGTAGTGGGAACTGGAGCAGCTGAAGCTAAAGCAGTCCTGAGGCTGCTGTGACTTACTGTCAAGGCCCCTGCAGCCCTTGAGCAGTTCAGACCATGGGTGCAGCTGCCACACTACCCTGTCACTAGGCTAAAGAGGCACAGGACTACATCTAGTCCTGTCTAGCAGCTGGAGAGCTACCTTTAATTCTGTACAGACCTTAAGCAATGCTTTCCATTTGCTCCTTGTGTCGCTAGGAGGTCACATCTCAGGTGGCAATGTTGGAAAAAAAGTAAACTTTAAATGTCTGAGTGGTTAATCTTGTTTGACTGTATAGAAGAGGAGTATGATGATGATGCTCAGGTAGTAGAAGACGAAGAAGATGAGGAGGAAGAAGAAGAAGGAGAAGAGGAGGATGTGAGCGGAGAAGAGGAGGTAAGGATTTATGCAGTTAATAATGGGTGTAGAGTGAACATGCTCTAACTGGGAATAGTTGGGCAAGAAATGGACCAAATATTGGAGGCTTTGAGTACTTCAAGCGTGTGCTTGCTTTTTTACTTGAGAAGCATCGCGGGGGGGGGGGGGGCTTTGAGGCATGCCTGTCTATGAGCCAGCTGCCATCTAGTGACCATTGACATGAAATCATTCTATTTATTGGGCTGATGTCAAAAATACTATCGGGAACGTCTGCAGACCTAGTTTGTGGGGCCTTTGAAGGGCTGGGGTTACAGCCTCCATACAGACAAGAGAGTGGTACGTGAATTACTGACTGTGCTCTCAGACCGATGTTCCTCGTTGGGCATGTACCTTGTGATTCCTCAGGATGCTTAAATTCTTAGCATAGTCCAGCTCCAGTGTGTAGGGTGTGCTGAGCCTGTCACAGTCTGCTGAGACTTTGCTGTTAGCAGAACCACTGGGATGGGGCTAAAATTTGACTGTAGGAGGTAATATTATCTCTCAGCCAGTCAAACAATCTTAGATACTTAACTGCCACTCCTGAATGGTTGGTCAGCCTCTTCTCAAAACCAACAGCAGCTCCTCAAGCTCTGGAGGTGTCTGTTTGTGTTTTAACTCTCTCTACCCCTAGAATATGTGCCTTCTCCTACTGACCAGTCAAGTTTTACTAAACTCAGGACATCTTAAGAAAATTTGCAGCTGCATATCAGCGTGAAGTATAAAACCATATTCTCACTGAAGACTTGAAGCTAGAAGTGGCTGCTATGATTGTTTCTGATTTTCTGCAATGAAACTTGGGCCAGGGTGCAGTTACACTGTAGCAAAAAACCGCACTTATATAAGTGTGTGGGAAGTGTCTACCTTTTTGTTTGGTTTTTGTTTAAGATACTTCAAGGACTTTCTCTCTGTTGTAAAATGCTTTTGGATATTGCCAAATTGTGAAGGGTCCTGTACTGAAACTGACTTTTTTTAATCCTTCCTTTATTTTTTTCTAATTCAGGAGGATGAAGAAGGCTACAACGATGGTGAGGTAGATGACGATGAAGATGAAGAAGAGCCTGGTATGGCAGCAATCCAGTTTTTGCTAGAGATAATAATAATAATTTTTTTTTAAAAAGTCAAATACCATTGTCTAAAAAACAGGCTTCTGTTTGTATTCCTGCTCCTTTGATAGTAAGCCAGTTGCCAAAGTAGAAGCTTGTTGAACTTGTTCAACTCCTCAGCAGTATGAGGGAGCACTCATGTGATTCAAGTTGTGTTTTATTTTCTAGATGAAGAACGGGGACAGAAGAGAAAACGAGAACCTGAAGATGAAGGGGATGAAGATGACTAAACTGAATAACCTATTTTGAAAATTTCCTATTGTGATTTGACTGTTTTTACCCTGTATTTTCCCTCCCCACACCCCCAACCTTTTTTTTTCTTTTTTTTTCTTTTTTTTTTCTTTTTTTTTTTTTCTGATTTTAATGTTGCTGTGGGAACGAGAGGGAGAAGCAGACTGGGTGGGCAAGGGAATAAAATACTATTTTTACTGCCACTCCTCCTCCTATTCTTTTTAAATTTTTTCTTTGTGGCCCTCTCTCAGTCCCTGTAACTGCAATAGTAAGTATAAACCAAGTGGTAATTTGTTTCTTATTATTGGAGTGGATAGTTTGACATCTTTGGAAAAAAAAAAAAAAAAGACAAAAAAAGTTTAAGATCAGTTGATGATACCCCAAATACACATACTCTGTTCTGAGACAGCTGAATAGCATTGGTTGTTGGGATTTTTCCACCGCTGCCAGTCACTAAATACATTATAAGCATTTTTTTGGGGGATGCTGCAAATTTAGGCAAAGCATCCCTCCACAGCAACAGGTGTGAGAATGGCATATTGATAAAGTGATTTCTTTGTTGCCTGTCCGTGAATGACTGCCATTTTCAGCCAATGCTTTCCCTGCTTTTGTAGGTACCTTTTATTTTGCTGTATGTAAATAGTGACCAAATGTTTTTGTTGGGTTTTTTTGGGGTGTTCCTTTGGATCTGGTTTGTGGGGTGAATTTGCAATCCCCCCTCCCTGCCCTGTGTGTTGTGTGTTTTCCTTTCTGTTTGTTTTTGGGTTTGGGTTTTTTTTTTTGGCTAGGGTATAGCCAATACACTGAAAATGGCAGGCATTTAAATATATATATAAATATATATAAAAAGTGTTCCTAATTCCTGAGTTACTAGTGAAATGAATTTGACAATTGTAATAAAAAAATGTTTCAACCCTTTTAAATAAGGTGTGTACTATTTTGGTCTGTAATATATAACACCTAGTCAATTTTAAGTGATGAGAAACTACTTCCACTTGTGCTATATACTTTGAAAATTTTTACAAACCTAAATACAGGAGGCAGTTCAGCATGTAGGGTAGGAGGTTTCTTTTCATACACTCAAGCACGAGATACTAATACAAAATTGTATTTTCTTACCTAGTGGAAGTCAGTAAAATGACTGAAAATACCTAGTGAATGTACAGTTTTACTTTCATATCCCTCTTTAAAATAGCTTTAGAAGTGACTTGTATTTCCTAGTCAATATTTCATCTGTATAAATACATTTGCAACAGTTTTTTTTCCCAGAAGAGCCAAACTTTGAGTTTTATGTCTGTTTGTCATTGATGAATTTCAATAAATCTTTTTATACAATTTTTCTGTGGCTTATTTGAGTAAAATGGGCCACTGGGAAGGAATTGCATACCTTTTTAAAAAGGCATTTACTAAGCTATTCTGGTAAATACCCTGATATTTTTAGTAGCTTGACGATACGTTTTGCACCATAAAAACTACTCTTAGCCATGGTTGGGTGAAACCAAGGGAGGTGTTGTGCCTTTAATGCAAATAATGGTATGCCATTTTTCTTTCAGAATGAGGGTTTCTTCTGTGTTACCAGCATGAACTCTTGATTTCCTTCGTCTGAGTGCGGTGCTGTGGTTTGGTGTGCGAGTTCTGGGTTAGTATATCTAGGAGCTTTGGTCATCCAGGACAAGGGCTGTCTGCTGTGACTTACTGCCAGTCCAGAGCAAGGTCTCTGTGTTTTCCTCTCTTGTGAATGAGTTGTGTCTTAAAGGTGAATGGCACAGCAAGTAGCATATTCTGTGTACTTAAAATTCAGTTTCTGTGCCATGCAAGAGCATGAGAAGCTGTGGAGGATCAGGTATTTCTTCTTAACCAGATCTCTTTGGAAAAAAACAAGCCTTTTTGTAGGTGGGAAACTACACTATCCTGAAGCGTTGTGTAGAGTGGGGGTTTTTGTTTGGTTGTTTGGAGTTTTTTTAAGAGGAAATCCAACTGGGCAAACTGCTCCCTCCCCAGCCAGGATCATCTGCTGTGAAACCAAAACCATGAACTGGCAGGGCAGGGTCAGGCTCCTGCAAAGCAAATAGCAGCCGCCAGCCCTGGGTAACGCAGGGGCAGGGCCAGTAGCTCTAGAGCTACAACCCAAATCTTGTGTTGCTCTAAACCAGCTCTGTCTCAGACTTCAGTTTGCCTTTGTACTGGGGAACTCGGTTTTCCAAAGACATAGCTTTTTACTCGAGCTGTTAGAAGGAATAGGCAGCAACTGGACCTGACCTTTCCTGCACGATGAACCTCCCTAAGTCCCAGAGACATAGCAAACAAGGACATCCAGATGAACATGTCCTTTGCACGCACAAGATGCAGCAATGCTGAAGTGACGTTTGGTTTAACCTGTCACCCGTGGGCTCTAGCGAGCCACCGCTGGCTTGCAAAGGTGTTTTTCCTCTTACCGTGGAAGCATTCAGAAACCCTTAAGCTCTTCGCCCTGTGTAAGCAGTGAATGGCCCAGGTGTCATTTAAGTAACACTTCTCTTTGTACTGTTAATTGTTTCAAAGCTTACTTTGGAATTAATTAGGTGTCTCAAAACTGCAGCAGTAAGATCTTTGCTACCCATGCCTGGTATTTACTGCTTTGCCTGTGAAGCGACGTCCTGTTCGCTGTTCAGTTCTTCTGAAGCACTAATGCTCTGGGAGATGAGAGAGAGGGAAGAAGAAGCATGAATGCATCTGATGAACAGCAAGGTTTTGACTGTGTGTGCTGGGAGAGGGAAAACTAAGTGACTTCTGCCTGCCTACTGCCACTGAAAACAAAAACAAGGTTTGCCCAATGGGGATAATTTCACAGTTATTTCATATTTCATAGTATATAAGTACAGTCTTGTCATGCTGAGAACCAAGGGCTTGTTTTCCCAAGTGCTCTGGATGTACATAAGTGCTGGCTAAAGATACTTAGCAACTTGCAGTGATGCTTAGTGACTTATATACTCTTGGAAAAAAACTGCAAACCCCAGTACTTTATAACAGTTCAGCAGGAAAACCCAGGTAGAAATACTGTCGGGAATGAATAATGGCAGAGTTCAGCATGTTCAAATGCCAGGGTTTTGTGTCACTTTTCTCTTTCTGCTCTTGGTTTGCCTTTTAACTACATGGTAATTTGAAGAGCTCTGGTTGTGCAGCAGTCTAGGGCTGATCGATCTGCTTGGGCAGGGACCGTGGGGATGGAGCCTGGTGTTTGCCAGATGCCCAAACTATTCTCATTTGTGCATTTGTTGTTACATGTAGCATGAAACTTGCTTTACCTTGGAACTTGTCGGGTGCTGGGAAAAGGTTCTTCATGGAAAAGCAGAGCCCTCCCTTGGCTCCTATTTTGGAGAAGTCGTTAGGAGTTGGTTCCTGAGGTGCTTTATTTTGGCCTGTTGTCCTGAACCTGTCGTAAAGCTCAAACCACCTAAAATGTCCTGCCGGGGCTTTCCAGCCTTGTTTGTGACCCCTCTTCACAAACAAAACCTCCCTCCTGTGTTGCTCGGGGTTGTGCAGTGCCTGGCAATGAGCGTACGCGAGCCAGGAACAAGATGTTGGTGGTCAAAATTGTTACGTGCCAAGCTGAACATATGGGGACTGCAAATCCATATAGTCTTAATAACATAATGGCCTAGGTGTTTGCATTTCTAGCACCCTTGAGGACAGCTTCTCCTTGCTTGATTCGATAATGCTTTCTTGTACCTGTACTAATTGTGGTGTTTAAAGTAAGGGACGGGACTCTGGTGAAGGTCAGGAAGGCTTTCTGAGCCCAAATAATTGTCAACATTATCCAATTATACAGGAGGAGAGCAATAGTTGGGGAAACCTATTCGTTCATCCTATTGCCCAAGGTGGGGGCACTGACTCGCTTGACCACATTTATATTCCAGTTCATTCTGAATTGAGATTTGGATAAATAGAGGGGCAAATCCACTGGTCTGCAGCCACATGTAACGACTGACCATCCTTGCCAAAAGTGGATGCCTAAACTAAACTATCTCTATCACTAAACCAGTGATAGTCTAGGGTCTCATACTGCCCTGCAATGCTTTGGTTGGTGTGTAATCACTGCCCTGGTTCTCTGCAGAACAATCCCCGCTTTGACCAAGAATCTGTTACAGTTGTCTTTAAAGATGTCTTATTTTTCCATAAGAATGAATTGTCCCATGCTGAAATTTAGAAATCTCTGATGACTACAGACTTCAGCCCTAGGAGCCCTGAGGATTTTCAGTCCCCAGCGTTAAGACAAGAAATGTACTGCAGAGTACTTAAAAAATGAGAGTTGACAAAGGATCTAGCTGCGTGGAGCTCATCATGACGCAAAAATGTTTCTCGGCTTTCTGGAGGTACTTTGGCTTCAGTTATTGATGTCGATGCGCAGATAAACCAGCAGCGAATGTGCAGGCTAGGCAGAGGTTTGGGCTGGCAGCGGCCGTTTCTGCAGCCGGGGAGGATGCCCCAGCATGAGTTTTGCAGTGAGGGCAGCCCCCCCTGCAGCCGTGCGACTGCTGCCTGCGTCCCGCCAGCCCCTCTGGACCATGACCAGCAGCTTGGCTCTAGCAGAAAGTAAGTGGGAAACCTGGGAATGGGATGAAGGTGCTGCACTCACTGCAGGCTGATGGTAGGTGGGTCTGAGAGAAGGACCACAATGCTTTCCCGGTGCCAAAACAGGCCAGGGCAGCAGGCACTGCTTTCCCTTGGCGTCCCAGCTCATTGTTCTCTTCTGCTCCTCCAAATAATTCCTCCCACCTCCCAAAACGGAGCTGGGAAAGCTCTCCTCCATTCTCCCGCTCTGCTGAGCGCTGACGAACGCTTCCTTCGCAGCAGCGCGTGAAGCAATCGCCCTGTGCAACCCACGGCTTTGCTTGCAATAGCCCTCGCCCTTCTTCCAGGCGAGGCTCTGGCAGCAGCAGCGGTGCCCCGATTCACGGCTGCACGAATCACCGAGGGAAGATTTAAATCATCGGCTGCTATTTTGCTTCATGCATTGGGCAAGGGGATGGGGTGGGGATTAATGCTGTCGGGGGGATAAGCGCAAGGTGGGACACAGGCTGGAGTCAGAGTACGTACATGTGTGGTTCGGGAGCTGCAGTTACTACTTCCCTTTTAAGTGGAAAACCTGACAGCTTCTGTCCAAGCATCTCCCATTAACTCTTACTGGTGCTTCTCCAAATGCATTTTGACTGCTGTTCTGTTTAGCTCAGCAGTTCTTGCTTGGTCCAGATAACGTCACCATACAACTTTTCTGCTATCAGCTGGTTGTTGTCACTGCTGGTTTTGCTCCTCCTGCCCGGAGCCAGTAAAAACACGGTGAAGAACTTTTTGGCAAGACTTTAACGTTTTCAGTTTGGAGTTCTTCCATTACACTTGGATGCTTGGCACTTGCTAAATGTGCGTGGAGAAGGGAGGTGGCAGCAGAGGTAGGACCAGGTGAGCTTTTCACCCTGGACATCCTCCTGTGAGAGACCACCACCGGTCCTTGCTCCAAACAGTACAGCTTTGCTGTAATTGCTAATTTTACTGTGATTTTTTCCAGCGCTGTTTGGAAGCTGGCTGCTGCTGGACAGTAGGGCAGGTGACGAGGTGTTTCCCTGCTGAGCCCTTACAGATGCTGCGGAACATCTGGAGTGGCCACATCTGGCTGAAGCAGGTACGTCCAAGCACAGCCTTTGGTCCTAGCAGGCAGGTTGATGTGGCACGTGCCCGGTGCTTGCCAGGACACCCAGAGAAGCAGCTGTCCGCTGCACAAATCCTGGTGCAGTTTCAGCTCCATTTCAGCACCAAATTCCCCTTTCGGTGTTTGAGAGCCTCCTCCCAGGATGGAATGGGAAAGGTGGATTCTGGGGATCTTACTTAAGGTCAAAAGGCAGCAGTGCATAATTTCTAAAACTGTACCAGGTTGGTAAAAATTTCTAATAATTTTTTGCTGGGGCGGGGGGGGGAGCTCCCAACGGAGGGTCCCTGGGTGCAAAGCTGGAGCCGCTGAGCCAAGCGGGGCCAAGTTCTGTGAGTGCAAAGCACCCCTTGATTTTAAGGATGTCAGAAAAGGGAAGGACCAGTGTCATCCTCAGCAAATCGATGGGAAACTCCCATTTAATTAAAATAAAACCCATAGTGGCTTCTCTGCATTTGCTTAATTTTAGATTTCAAAAACCAGATCCTACATCTTCAACTATAAATTCAGGGGGTTTTTAATCACCAGAAATCTTTTCAAGTAGGCACTCACAAAATGTTGGAAAACAGAGAATTAACAATAATCCTGCAGCTAGGAAACATACGAGGAGGCCAAGCCTCAAACAAAGCGAAATCTCGAGGAAGCAGAAAGTAGGTCAGGTTGATAAGGATGAGCACAGAGGGACAGCATTAATATGGACGGGAAAAACAAAGTAGGGAAGAAATCACCCCATGGCCCCGTTTGAAGAAGGAAGGGACTGTCTGCTACGGACAGCTGAGATCTTTAAGCCTTTTTCCTTAAAGCCTGTTATCCCGGAAGATGTCAGCTGTGATGGAGAGGTAATTGCAATTAGCAGCAGTACAGGAAGGGTGAGACCTCAGCCTGGGTTTGGATAGGGACAGCTTGGGAAATGCAGATAAATTAGATGTTTGTGAATTACAGAAGCTGGATAAAGTTTCTGGAGGGGTCCTGGAGGAGCTGGGCCTGGAGAGCAAGGGATCAGCTCTGCTAGCGCTGCAGGAGCAAGGAGCAGTTGGGAGGCTTTAAAGAAACTGTAATGTCTGCAAGAAGGACGGGAGAAAAAAAGCTGGGAGGTTACAGACTCGTTGGTCTCATTTAGACCCTGGCAAATGCTGAACTACGTGGAAGCAACTAAAAAACCCACAAGAGAACCACAGGCTCATCAAGAGCAAAGGGCAAGGACATGGGGCAGTGCAGGAGCAGGTCTCATGGTTCCCAAGTGACCCCAAATCACCGGGATGAGGGGTGATGCAGTGGGTCCTTGCAGCAATGCAGGATTGCACCCAGCTGCGTTGGGCCCCTGCTCCATGGTCGAGTCATAAGGTTGCAGCAGTGCAGGGAATTTGGTGCTAAAATTAGATGTATCAAGTGCCCCCAAAAATGGGCTTTCTGCTTTAAATAGCACCCAGATGGTGGAGGAGGAAATGTCGGGAAAAGCTCAAGCTGTTACTGACAGGGGAGTTTGGGAGGAAAGGTGCAAGAAGAGGAGCAGTGAGAAGCTGGTGAAGGGTTTGCCCTGGAAACTGCACAATCACAACTTGGGCTGGAGATTTTCAGTGAATCCCAAACATTTTGGGAGTCCCTTGAGCATGATTTGCAAAGGTGTGCTGCACACTAAAGCCCACCCAGAGCCACCCCATGGGGCCGCATCCTGCATCAGTCGCCTGCACCCCCGAGATGTCCCTGTCACCTGCAACAGAGGCAGCAATCGCCACTAGATTTGTGCTGATGTTTGCAGATATGCTAATTGGCTCATTAATCATCACTACCCGCAGCTGTAATTGGGCTCATTTCGTATTGATTCAAGGGGCTTTGGAGAAATGTTGGCTCTTCCCTTACAAGAGATAATTTAGTGCTCTAAGTCCCAACACACCCCCTTTGACTAAGGCCATAAGACATAAATAACCTCAAACAGGACCAAGCCACTGCTGCTCTGCACGAAGCAGCCAAGACGTGAGTAAAAAGTGGTTTCTCCTCCCAGTTATGAGACACAATAAACCTAGGAAACTCCAGTCCTGACACCAAATGCTAACGCAGTCTTCAGCACAGAAAATGAAGGAAATAAAGCTTAAAGCTCTATTTCCATCTCGGCATCCCTCGCGCTGCCCTCTTGCTCGCATGCCTGGCTGCAGTGCCATGGGGAGCCAGGGCAGCTGCAGAACCACTGCATTTTACCTGCAAATTTGGGGCTGGTTTCAGCATAGGACATTTATTAGAAAGATGGGGACAGACTTTTTAATAGGGCCTGTAGCAATAGGACAAGGGTTTTAAACTAAAAGAGGGGAGATTCAGACTAGATACAAGGAAGATATTTGTTACGATGAGGGTGGTGGGGCACAGGAACATGTTGCCCAGAGAGGTGGTAGATGCCTCATCCCTGGAAACATTCAAGGTCAGGTTGGATGGGGCTCTGAGCAACCTGGTCTAGTTGAAGATGTCCCTGCTCATTGCAGGGGGGTTGCACTAGATGACCTTTAAATGTCCCTTCCAACCCAAACCATTCTCTGAGTCCACGATTCGCCTTTGGCTGTTTCCCCCATCCAGCAAAGTCCCTCCAGCAAGCATCTCCCCCCGGCAGCACTCGCCTTGCCAGGGAGCCCAAACCAGCCAACCCAGCCCAGGGCAAGCAGAGGACACCTTTGTGCACACCCAAAAATGTCCCTTTGGGTCCCACCACCCTCTCTCGGTGGGGGCCAGCGCTCATGCATGGCCTCTCAGCAGAGAAAGAAAGGAGTGGGCAAGGTTTTGGTATCTTGAAAACATTTTATTTCATCACTATTCCATGGTAGCATAAATAATAGGCAATGACAGCACATTGAACGTAAAGAGGGGGAAGCAGTGGGTGCAGGGCACGATGTGAATTAAGAGAGGAGAAACCGTTGCACTGGTAGTGCTGGGCAGATCAGCAACTCGATTTAGTGAAAATATATATATAGGTAAACTAGCAGTATTTGGTGTCGTTCCCTGTGCTACAGGCCTAATCCACAAAAACTCATGATTGTACACATGTGCTGAGCCCATCGAGCACCCACACAGTTTCAGCATCCCCTGGGTCCATCCCTTGGGGCAGCACCATGGTGTCTGCCTGGGGACCCTCAGGGCGAGCCAGGTAGCATCCTTCCCCCCTCCCTGTGGCACTGGCACATGTCCCAGCAGACTGGAGGAGGGTAAATCCCTCTTTGCAGAGGGAGCAAAAATCCATCCCTGCTTAGAAAACCCGGCCCCTTTTTTTTTTTTTTTTTTTTTTAAAGAAGGCTATAGGTGCATGTGCACGGATGCATGCACGCACACATACTTGCACACGGAGCAGCTCCCTTCCCCAGGCTGTAGCCTGGGGACACTCACAGGCTGCTCCTCCCAAAGCCTGGCCATGCTGGAGCCCACCCAGCAGCACCACCACCATGGGAAGGGTCCCGGGCCACCGCCGTGGCAGCGTGCTTTTGTGAATTAAGCCCTTCCTGCACCCCGTTCCAGTTCTGCACCCGCTGTCACATTTTTGCATAGGAAAAAAATTAATAGCAACAAAGCATCGCGCCTTCCCAGGGAGTCGCCGCCGCCTCGGCTCCCCTGTGCCGGTTATTCCCGACGGAGGGGACACAGCTCGTCTACTTACTCCAAGACCATCGCTGGGGCACGTGGATGCCCCAGCTGCCTCTCATGCAGTAGCCTTCGGTTATAGCGGTTTTAGTGCTAGACAAGACTAGGAGGACGTATTTCCAGTTAGCGAGTGGGCTCTTGGCAGGTCACTTGACTTCTGGCTCATATTCTGTGTAAGTGGATACAATAAAATTAAAGAGCAAGTATAAACAAAGAAAGTTTATTTATAAAACGTCCCTGGAAGTTAATTATTCTTCGGGCTGTTACGCAAGTTTTTTAACTCCAGCTGTAGCTGTCGGATCCGTATGTCTTTCTGCGAGAGCTCGTCTTTCAGCCGCCGGATCTCGTCCTGCTGTCGGAAGAACATCCGAAGGAGCTGAAAGGGAAGGAGGGAGCTGGAGGGACCGCTCCAGCCACTTGCCCCCAGGGCTTCGCCCTCCTGCCAGCCCCTGGAGCCGTGCTGGGGCCATTTCATAACTTGGCTGCTTTTGCAACACGACCACATCTGCCATGCTGCCTGCTCTCTCAGATTTAATATTTTACCCCTCAGCTTGGGGATACCCTACACATGCAATCTGCAAACTCGGCTCTGGCAAAAGAAATGCCTTCCAGGACCAAGTGCTGATGTTTCCCCAGCACTGCTGTATGTTGTTCCCAGAGAAGGATTTTAATTAAAAAAAAAAAAAAAGTTTAGGAGCTTAACGTCACTCCTTTCAGTTGCTCTGTGGTAAATACGGAGCGGGATGCTTCAAGTCACAGGGAAACGCGGTGACTGGGTACCTCAGTTTGGGAGTACAGGCAGAGACCCGCAGAGTGGCGCCTTTCCAAACTGCACCCAGAAAATGTCCCCCCCAAGCCAGCCACTGTCCCCTCCCGTGCCCCATGCCGGGGCCGCGCTGCCCTACCTCGTTCTCTGTCCGGGGCGGCACGTTCTCCAGCAGGTCTATGCCATTAACGACGACGCTCTTCTTCTCCCTCACTGGTGCCTTAAAGACAATTTTGGATGTCTTCTTGTAGCCCTCCTTCAGCGACATCAGGATGGGATCTGAGCGGGGCAGAGCGCGGGAGGGGGTCAGGGAGGGCTGCGGTCCCATCCCACTGCCCGGCTGTTTTCGGGGCTCCGTGCCGCCCACCCAGCGCAGCACCGGGGGCTTTACCTCTGTTCACCCCGCTCAGCCATTCATCCGGCGTCAGGGCTGGCTCCGTACCCGGAGTCATCGGGTAAATGTCCTCTTGGTATGTTTCTGACTGAAAACACGGGGAAAGAAAAGCAAGTGCCTCCGTGAATCTGCTCACGATTTTAACTACACGTCGCAATGTGCTGCAAACGATTGCGCTCACTCCTTTGGCATGCAGCAATGCACCCACCCAAGGCATCTGGGGAAGCAATAAACTGGTGTTTGCACCATTAAGTTAGATGAGAAATGCCAGCGCTGCCTGCTCAGGGCACACGTGGTGGATCTGGGAAATGCTGGCTTGGCCACTGGCAGCAGCAGTGCCAAGGGGCCGTAGGAGGACGAGCGGCTGCTGAGCTGCGGCAGAGCCCAGGACCGGCTCCTCCACACAGCCCTGGCCGGCAGCTGGGTTTGCTTCCAGCTACAGATGGTGCTGGGAAGGCAAACGCCAAACCCTGCTCCAGGTCCACCTCTGAGATATATTTTTACCAGAAACAGCCCCCAAACCTCAGGTGAGACAAGCCCCTTCCTGCCCGTCGCAATGGACCAAGCTGATTTTGCACAAATCGATTGCATCAAGGCCAGGAGCAATGCAGAGATGCATTTTCTAAAAACATTCCCATTCAGCTTTGGGTAAAACCCCCATGGAATCCCATGCCTGGGAAGTGTAATGACTGGGAGGTCTAAGACTGGTGCAAAGAGACCCAGCGATCAGACTGGTCAGCAAAGCGGTGCAAGCGGGGGCATCTCCATCACACTGGACCCACTTTGGACACCCCCATATGCCACTTGCCCCAGCCAGCCTGTTCCCACGCCCCAAGGGACTCACCCTCCTCGGCACAATCATCGAGATGGGTTCGATCAGCCCCTTGAGGGTGACAAGCTTGTAGAACCGAAAGACCTCGCAGGCCGACACGTCCAGCCCGTGCTTCGGCATCACCCCTGCGGAGGAGGCACAGACAATAACCCCCGGGTGCTGCGAACCCCAGGCAGCCAGCTGGGACCCATCCACCTCCCCAGCACGGAGGACCCCAAAAGGTCCTCGTTCTCCATTTGGAGACCCAGATCCTTGCTGAATTAATCCCTGCCATCACTCTGGGGACCTGGGGCATAGACCTGGGCCATACCGAAGGCGTTTGCAGGGACATTGGGAAAGGCATGAGCAGCTTTTATTCAGGACAAATCACATGAATCGCTGACTGATGTCCCCTGGTAAAGCCGTGGCATGTGTGACAGCAGGAAGGGTGTCACCGAGCGTGCGCCTGGCTGGGACCCAGCCCCAGCCTGGCTGAATCACTGCAAGAGGAAGAGCACAGCAATGGGAACACCACCCTGCAAGCACTGCAGCCCTGTGTTGATGCTCCAGAGCTGGCACAGTGCCTGCCAAACCCATGCCAAACCCATTTGCCTGTGGCATTTAATTAAGCGCCTTCCATCATCTACCTTTTGCATGTTCAGAGCGAAGGGTCAGCAGCACAGCCATCCTTACCCAGTCCTTTTTGCGGTGCTGGGGAGCGAAACTCCATGAGATAACTCAAGTAGGGCTTTTCCGAGCCGATCTCATAGTACCGAATGTTGCCATCGCCCTGGAGTGAGTGCAGGGAAGAGGGATGGTTTAGTGCTTTGGCAAACATGAGGTTGAATAAAGACCATGATAACAACCCCTAGCACCCTGTCCTTGGGAAATGCTGGAGGGATACAGGCTGGGGATGCTGCAGCCCTGTGCATCACCCAGCAGGAGGCTGCCCACTCATGCAACACTGGCAGGCACCTCTCCGAACCAGGGTTTCGTGGCCAAAGAGCTGTGTAACACTTTGCTTGGGGCTCAGGACAGCCCTCCTTCCAGGACGGCGCTTCTCCCCCACACAGTTTGCTGGAGAGCGGCCCCTTCACCTCCCCGGGAGATGCCGCAGCTCCCACAGCTGCGGGACGCGAAGCACAGCCCGTACCTTGCCAGCCAAGTACAGCATGTGAGTGTCGGCATCATAGAAAGGGAAGAGGAGACCTGAGAGCCCATCAATCTCCTCCTCTATCAGGGGCATGGACAGGTCTTCCTGCACAACAGGGAAAAGCACTTTATTAACCAAGTTGTCCCGATGCTCGTGCTGAGCAGGGGTCCCAGCGGGGACGGAGCAGGGGTCCTGGCACCCACCTGGTCCCAGAGGGCAATCTGTCGCGTGTTCCAGCGTGACACCCCTGTCGTCAGCAGCCGCTTTGTACTGCCCAGGAAGACCACCCGGTTGACACGGTGGTTCTTGCAGCTGGCCTCCTGCAAGACAGGAGCATGCTCACCGCCAGCCACCCCCCCGCTGCGGCCCCCAGACCTGACCCTCATCCCAGGAAAGCCCCTTCTTTGGCAGGTACCCCAACCTGCTGCCCCCCCAATGCCTCTCCCGCCTCATCCCGGTGAAGCATCAGCTCCGTGCTGGTGGGGTGGCAGCCAGGATGGAGGTACGGTGATTCAACACCTGTCCCCTGTGCAAAATGAAAATGCCTATCATCTCCCTAAATATTAGATATCACCTTTACTGAGAAACCACTGTCTTCCTCCAAACTGTGGCTCTTTCTGGGACTTTCTGCACACACACACCCTGCCTAATTTCTATTTTCCACAAATCCTTACTTAATAAAAGAATAAAAGCTTCCAACTCCCATGCTTGGAATGAAGCCAAGCCCTCCCCAACACCTTCACCTAATTTTAACAACAAGCAGAGAATTACCTGCAGACATTGACACATGCACAACATCACATCATGAGTACGTACAGTACCTTGCAAATGTTTTTATGTGTTTTCAGTGGGATTCCTCCCTAAGATCTTATTTCTAACCCCCCTATCCCATGCAGCACACAGCCCCCCGGCATGAGCACCGCACCTGCAGGACCCTGCCGGAACGCGGCTCCACGACCCGCAGCTTCTTGTCCTTGCAGCTGGTGGCCAGGAGGCTGCCATCGGTGTTGAAAGACATGCAGAGGATGACATCCGTGTGGCAATCGATCATCTTCACCGGCTCCCCAATGTCCAGGTTCCAGATGAGGACCTGTGGGAAGCGGGGAGGCTGCCCTGGCATCTCCACTCCAGGAGACCCCCCACCCCTGCTGCAACCTCCACATCTGCTTCAGGCATCTTAATATCTCCTATTTTGGCTGAAATCGCCCCCTCATCCCTTACAGACCCCCCTTCCATCCTCCCAGGGCCGCCCTGCAGCTGCTGCTTGTGCAAAATTACAATAGTCCTTAAGACTGGGTGCAAGACCCTTGCATGAGGGAAGGTACTGTCTGCTGCAGACACGGTGGGTCATTTTATTCCAGCCAGCAGGATCCTGCCCTGCCTGCACACAAGTGACTCCCACCTGTGTCACGAGCAGGGAAAGCCTTTGCAAGGGCAGTCCTGGGCAGCAGCCGCGCGGGGCAGGGCTCACCTTATAGTCATAGCCAGCGCTGAAGAGGATGTTGTTGGTGGTGGGATGCCACTCGACGAGGCCGACGCGCCGGCTGTGCCCATACAGCTCCAGGACAGCCTCCGTCATGTTCCTCTTCAGGCCTCCCTCGGGGATCTCCCAGATCCGCACCTGCGGGACGGGGCGGGCGTCAGGATGGATTTGGGAGCCCCAGGAGGACCCTGACACCCACCCAGGAGGGCTCTGAGCTGCTGAATCCCCACGGTGCCCCAAGGCCAGCAGCCTCATCCTGCACCCTAATGGATGTCCTGGGGTTGATCACACCTGGACTGCGGGTGCTGAGGAGAAGGACCCGATAAAGCCGATGGAGCGCTTCCAGGGGAGCGGGGCCAGGAGAGACCCCCACCGCCACCAGTGAGGAGAACCTGGGTTAAAAACAAGCCAGAAAAGCCTCCGCACTGAAGGTGCTTGCTGAACAAAAGGAGGCGGTGCACTGGGACAGAATAAGGCTTCTGTAGTGTCTCCTCTTCAATTAAACAGCTCCACATAATACTATCAAAGAGCGGTTAGAGATGCTTTCATCTTCATGGCAGGTCTCTGGTATGAAGCCGAACTGACACGTCACATATATCTAACCCCACCTCGGCCTGCTCCGTGCCCGAGCTCTCTGCACCCATACGAGCAGCAAGACCTGGGGTCCTGCCAGCGCTGTGGCTTCTCAAAGCCTTCCGAAACCCAGCAGCGTTTGGTGGTGCATACATGTCCCCACGTTCAGGTGAAGAGATGGAACGACTGAGCTTTGCACTCTCATCTCCTCCCCATGGCAGGCTGCCTTGGCCAGCACACTCATCCTTCTCAGAGCCTTCATCTCATCCCAGCTCTATCAGTTACAGACACACCACAACGCTTTAAGTAACACCCATTAAAAAAGCCAAACCATATCAAATGCAGCACACAGCCTGTGCAGGTTCCCTTTCGCCTCCTCCACCAGCATCTCAAAAGACAAGCTTGCCTTTGGGCAGATGCAGTGGCTGGGGCCATGCTGCCCCAACGAGCTTTGCTTTGGAAATAAAGCTTTTCCAAAACGTAGGGAATGTCTGGGAGGCTGCTACCCAGGGAGGACTGATCCTGCTGTCCCTTTGGTCGCTTCTCCCTCTCTTCTCCAGCACCCCCAAAGGTGACCCCATCCAGCCGGGGGCTGAGCTACAGCTGGGGCAAGGGGGGCAAAAGTTAATTTGCAATATCGCAGCGAAAAAACTGCATAAGGACGTACAGGTGGAGTGGTGAGTTTTCTGCCTGAACCTGCACATTTAGAGGTGGAAGACGCTGCTCTTCAGGTTGCGTGGCATGCAGAGGAAACGGCGTTATGACAGAGACATGGTTAAGAGGCTGGTTTGGCTCGGAGGGACAATTCTGAGAGCATCAGCGGTTTTCAAACAATGCACAACACGAGGAACAAGCAACACGACCCTGATTGCTGGGTGTCAAAGGAACCGGTTACGAAAGCGGCGGCTTACGAAACGGCTGTTACCAAACCTCCGGTTGCGCCTCGCTCCAGCGATCTGCATCCACAAGGGCTCTGAGCGAGCTCTGCATGCCGCAGAGGTGCCTGCTGCATGCTCGCTGCTTGGGGGATGCGGCATCAAACCCGGGGGGGTGGGACATGCAGCGTTAGGGTCCCTGCATCGTCAGGGTCTGCTCAAATAAGAGCTACTTCTTGCCTTTTGCTGTGCAGGTAGCCTAAAGGATGGTTATTAAATGTGTCCTGCATCTGCGCTCAGCTGGGAATCATCGCCAGGGTTTCGCAGCACAGCATCACCTCCTGCGGTCTGCTCCTAACAGAGTTGCATCATTCCTCGTGTCTTGCAAAAAAAGGGGGTGAGTGCCAGGGACAGGCTATTTTAGGCAGGTTTCCCCATTACCATGGTCACTATGACCTGAAAATAGACGTGTCAGAACTGGTTGCAGTACTAGTGCCATTCTGTTGCCAGTATAGGCATAGCTGGAGCTAACTCAAAAATCAAGCACTGCATTTCACAACCTTGTCCCATCCTGGGATGGAAATGATGCTTTTGGAAAATTCTCATTAAAAAAAAGACCCAGAGGAACAGCCCTAGAAGCACCTCCCTCCCCCTCCTCCCCTGACACCAGAGAGCACAGCTGGGGTGGGACGCAGCCTGTGAAACCAAAGACTTCCTCTCCCAACCCATCCTAAGAAACCTTCTTGATAAAATTTTACCTGAAACGTCCCTTTCCACAATGAGAGGTACCCTGCAAACAAGACACCGTGCTGCAAAATCCCCCCTCTAGCTCTGCACGCCACATCAGCTCACTGCGCCTGAGTGCACAGAGAGCTCCAGCACAAGGAAAATGTGGAGCCTGAAACACCTACAGAGATTGGGGAATTCCCCTTTTAGTCTTCCCACTTGGTTTGTCCTTTAAAAGCTCCTTCCCAAAAAGTCTTCACAGCATTTCAGCAGCTCGCAGCATCGCAGCAGGGACCAGGAACTTGAGAATCAGCCCTGTTGCTAATTGTCCCACAAAGACAAATAATGAATTATCAGTCCTGGTGCTCCAAGGGAGAGCATCAGGCAAGGACAGACACAGTTATCTGAGCAGCGACAGACGGGTATGGATGGATATGGGGTTGATAGCAAGGGAGAAATTACAGGAGGGATTTCAAGCAGAGCGACAACCGAGGTGGGCTGCAAGAGACATCACTCTCCCGCAAGGCAGCATCTAACCATGGCCATTAATATTGGGTGCTGCTGAGATGTGAAATCCTCATCACCGCCTTGGAGAGGATTAACCCATAGCGATGTCCCAGGGACAAGGCTGCACACGTCATCCTCCCTGCATAGGGCATGATGGAGAAAAGACACGAGTCTGGAGCAGGACCGGCTGGCTGCATCACCATGCTCCCCCCAGGCTAGCGGTGCACATGGCAGGTCCTCCATGTCTCCCGTGGCGGTGGTGTCCCCAGCCTGGGACCGGCAGTGCCTCCGGGTGACAAATAGCATGCAAATACTCTGTTTTCTGCAGCTCAGACTCCTCAAGCACCTGAGCATCCTCTCTCATTGATAAAGACTGTTGGCCTGAACCTTGTTAAACCTCCTGGGAGTGAGTGGAGAGCCCGAAGGTGCAGGACCTGCCCATAAGCAGCACCCTGGGCATGGGGTGGCACCAGGAGCCATGAGCCCACCCAGCTGCGGGGCTGATCCCCTCCAACTAATCTCCATCGGGACCCCCCCAACACCAGACAGCCTCAGGGGCAATTAATTTAATTTTCCAGGTTTAACAATGACTCATGAAGTCTTCCCAGTATCCTCCCTCCCTCCCAGTACCCCTGTTCCCCAGCGACTGTATATAAAATGTTATAATTTAAGGTGGGAGACAGCTCACCATGATTCATGGCCATGATCTGCATTTTTTTGCCTACTCGATATCTTCCTTGACAAGCTTTCAGCTAATAAAAAATGCCAATATACTGAACTGGAGAGGATGAGACATTAGGTGATAATACTGTGAAACACTAAGGATCAGGCAAGGCAGATTTGTAACTGGTTAAAAACTGGATCACCCCAAACCCCACCTTCTGCCATGCAGAACGGGTGATGGTTTTTGATCCTCTCCCTTGTACAAAGGCTTTTTTTCCTTTGTGATACAGCCTTTAGGATGGACTTGTTTGCATCCAGAAAATAAAAAGGAGGAGGATGCAAATAACAGCTACGTAAAGATGACCTGATTCATTATCCCCCAGCCTGCAAAGCTGCCTTTTGCTTGTATCACTTGATGGATCAGGCCACGAGAGCAGTTGCAGCCCCTGCGGTCCCCAAGAGCATGAAGGATTAATAATAGCATTGCTGTTGGGCTTGTTAAAAAAAAAAAAAACAAAAAAACCCACAAAAAAACTCATTGTGCACAGCTGTACAGCTTATCTGCAGCAGGGGATGCAGAAAGAGCAGTGCTGTGACGATAAGGGACACTGGGGACAGCAGAGGAGCTGGGCACCGGCCACAGCCCCTGCACCACTGACACAGGAGCCAGGGATTGGCACGGTTTGCCTATGGCTCTGCACCAATCTCTTACTCCCTCTCTGTTCCCAAGACGGCTGAGCCATCACCCACCCACAGTGCCTCCAGCAGCCCCTTCCCATGCCTCTGGGTGTATAAATTGAAGGCAGGAGGGTTCACAGAGCTGCATGACTCCGGGGAGGTGCCAGCCTGAAGCATTGCAGCTCACCGAGGTGTCTTCGGAGCATGATGCGATGATGTTCTCAATGAAGGGATTCCACTTGATGTCCAGCACGTTGCCCTGGTGACCACAGACTTTGGGGTAGTTTGGTTCGATCCGGCCTGTCTGTAATTTAAAATAAACCAAAAAAAGAGGGGAAAAAAAATTCAGGTATAAAATTGGTCTTTTTTAAGGCTGGAGCCTTGTTAGGGGAGAAAGCTCCGTAGCTCGCCCCAGGATGGGGTTTTTGGCTGGAGGAGACACCTGGTTGAATTGAGGATTGGTTTTACCTCATCAGTATTCCCAGGGCATCTGCAGCTGATCCACATATGAGAAGGGGTTTCTGCAAACACAACCCCATGGGGCTACTCTGTGTGAGCACCCGCCCAGCCCCAGCGCAGTAGGAAATCTCTGCATGACCATCTGAAACCAGGGGCAAAAGGGCTGGAAGGGACTTGAGGCAGATCAGCTGTTGGGTCACACATGAAACATTTGGTACTTTCCTCCCAAACTTCAGAAGCGATGTTGAGCGATGTTGTCTGTGTACACCACAGAACAAATCCCCACTGGCTTCAGGATCACAAACACTCTTGCTTAACCAAGCTAATAACTTAACAGTTACACCAGTTGATGGGTTCCTTCCACACGGATGGAAATCCTTGCAAGACTTTTGGGGATGGTCTGGTCTTGCCGTCGCAGCAGAGCGAGGACCTGCAGAGCTCCGCAGCAGAGGACGGCGCACAGCACTCAGCACAGCCTCCCCTTAAGGTTCCCATCGCAGATGGGTTGCAGGAACCCCCTGCTCTTTGCAGGGACCTTGCAGGGTGTCTCCAGGGCTGGCAACCCCACCGTCCTTCCTTCCCCTCTGCTGGCTCCTTGCCGCAGCCCGGAGGTGGTGGCACACTCAGAGCGTGCAAGCTAACTAGGTCAGCACGACACAGCCACTAAATATTTCATAGCCCTTCCAGCCCTGACCTTTTAATGTATTAAGCTCCTGGCTCCATTTAACATGAACAAAGAAACACACCGAGGATAACACGCTGCATTTTTACCATCCGCAGCTAAGGGCAACAGCCAGGAGCGCTCTGGGCAGCCGGATCAGGCCCGGGGACTCACCCCTGCGACATCGCTGCTGGGAAGGTTTATTTGAATTAATTTGCTCCCAGGGAGACGGGGCTGCTAATTGCCAGGTAGCCACAGTGCCCGCTGCAGCACTGCACGGGCAGTCGCAGCTCCGGTGAACACCTGCCAGGACCAGCACGGGATGCACGGGCAGAGCAGCTCTGCCTGCCTGGATTTGGCCAGAGACAGAGATGCAGAAAACTGGCACTCGAGCCACTGAGAAACACAGGCAAACCCAACCCTCCCCAAGCCCACTTTATCAATTTTAAAATTTCATCAGCACTATTATTAGAGTGAAAAGCCAGTTCTTGCTCAAATTACTACAACAGCTCTAAGTCATCCCTTGGACACAGCCCATATAGAAGATGAGAACTAGGCTGGGCTTAAAACACCGGGGACTTAGTTATATGGGTCATTTCAGTTATTGAGGTAAAGTGAAAAAAATAGGTGCCTGCTCTCGCTGCCTTCAGTATGTGAACAAATGGACACCTTCAGCTCCATCGCTGGCTGGGTAACAGGGTCATCGGCAGTCGTTCCCCTCTGCCCTTCAGTACAGTCTCTTACAAACGCTCATTAATTCCCCGGCGTGTGACAGGCACAGGATCACATCCCCATTAGCCAGTCTGTGATGAGCACTTAACGCAAGACTGATTTCTAACTCATGAGCCTCTTTCTAATTAGGGCATGTTACGCAAATTCCCTACCCATATGGCACAGGGTTCATTTTCCCCTCGGTGATTGATACCTGCCGGTGTGATTTTAACCTCCATTAGGGCCAATTTCAGGGGTGTCAGGGCAGGGATGGATGGAAGAGCCGGGATGGGGCAGCTGCGCCTGTCTCCTCCTTCAGCTGCCGACAGCATCACTTCAGCTGGCTCAGAGAGCCTGAATTTTGATCCTTCTGCCCATCAGCAACAACCTGGCTCAGATCTGAGCTGCCACGTCAGCCCTGGACCCTTAACTGCATCCTGCCATCCACTAATGCATTTTCTTCCCTGCATGTACCTGGCAGCTTCGCCCCAGATAAGCAGCAGTGATTGATGTACACAACATTTCTGACATTATCAAATAGCTGAAAAGGCGTTTTCCTGGTTAATGCCCTAGACTTGGGTTTTATCAGCACTATTATAAATCAGTTCACATTTTTAGGAATAAAAACAAGCAAAGTGACTTTCTGACAGTTTTGCCAGGGTGACCCAAACCTCTGGCAGCCAGTGGCTCTGGTTGATGCCACAGCCGGAGGGATGGTCCCCTGAACCCCCCATCCTGGCCCCAAATCCCCCCAGACCTTCATCCCCCCAGGATACTCTTCTTTGCCTAGATTACATCAAGCACCATTGCAAACACCAGAGCATCCCACAGGAAGGGCAATACATTAAAGTACACACCACTTGTGGATTTTAAATTTTCCTTTTACGCAAAGACAGCCCCTTGGGAAGTCCCCATCATGCCAAACCTGCACAGCGGGGACAATGGCCCCCAGTGACCCCCCCCAAAACACTAAGATCTCCGTGCTGGGAGCCAACAGTCCCAGGAAAAGCAAAGCCCAAGAAGGAGCATCGACTGACCAAGTGCCAAAAGTACTTGGGCCATAATACAAGGAAAATCATTAGAGAAGACAAGTCCTTCATTTAAATAAAAAATAAAGTATTTCTGATGCAGAGCCTAGAAAACAGCTTTGATCAAAAAGTTAGTTTTCCACCAAGTTGAATTTTCCAAAGGGGTGGAGGGGAAGATTTAGGAAAATGTTGCTTTTCACTAAAACCAGCTCAATACCTAAAACATTCAGCAGTTGTTTCCTCGGGGCCCTGGTACATCGGGTGCCCCTGCTGCGCTGGGCACCCAGGAGGAGCTCTTTGCCCTGATGGATGCTCGGGACATGGGGTGAGAGCTGCCCATTGCCTGGGGAGACCCGCAGAGCCCCTGGGTCAGCTATGGCCTTCACCCGAACTCCACTGCAAAAATCATGCCAAGAAAAGTTACAAAGAAAAATCTGATTTTTCGTATTCTTTAAGTTTTCCCATGGAAAAAAATTAATTTTGCCCTCTTTTCACAGGTTGGGGAGGAGCTGGCATGTATGGGGAAAGCTCAGCGCTGGAGAGAGGACAGGGTGCTTTGGGTCTCATCCTGCACATGAGCATCATACAGAGCAATGCGTGAGCTGCAGGGATGCAGCCCCTAGGACAAGCAGACAAGATTTGGGAAGGAAAAACCCAAAAGCAAGACAAAGAAGGTGAAGGGAAACATAGCAACGTCAGTGCAACACGAAGCTCTGCCTCCCGGTACCACCCAGCAACCCTCCTATGAATTAACAGGATGCAAAGCACAGCTTTATCGCTTATTATATTAAGTACACTAGCAGACACCGCTTAACCTTATCTAGCTTTCCCCCTGTTTTCATATTTGCATTAGCATGACATTATTAACACACTGTCTAGAGTAGAAATTCATGCAGCAGCTGTTAAATTCCAGGCGGACAGACCTTTTAATGGCACAAGTTAATATGCAATCACTTTAATTTTGAGCAACCAGCTGAGTGATTTCCTTTGCAAAGCAGATTTGATGGGTTTTGTCAAAATTCATTAGGCTTTCAAGAGGACAAACCAGACTCTGGATACTAGGGATAGCTTCTGCCCAAGAAGTCAAGAGGTTTGATTAAAGTTAGTTGAATGCAGCCAGCACGCAGGAGCTGCCACGGTGCCTGCGGTAAGGGACAGCGCCTGTGCAAGAGCAGTGGTGAGATGTGCCCATACCCGGGGCACCTGAAAGAGGAGAAGGAGCCAAATAAAGGAAATAAAAAGAAAAAAAATAAATGAAATAGGGATTCATGCCATAGCTTCCCATTTAGTCATTCTTAGAGGGACCTTGCCAGCAGCCATGCATTAAGCCATGGTGAATCCTAATCGCTGGATCCCTGACCCCTGGCTAGGGCAAGCTCGGTGACCCAGATACCATCTCTTTAGCAAGAGCATGCCATGCTGTGGGGTGGCTCTCCGGGCTCCAGCAGCTCTGACATTTTCCATGGCATGCACTGGAAGGAGCAAACCTTCCAGCAACTTCAGCCCCTCAAAGCCCTCCTTTTGCTGGAGCAATTAGGAGCACTTGAAAAGGAGAAAGTTGTTTGTATTATGGCTGGGGGACAAAGGGGAGAAAGGACCATGAATTTTTTTAAGCTTCTTGAATTCAGTTATTTTGCTGCTTGGTGACTGAGAAGAAAGCCTTCCCCTGGGAACGGCTGGAACAGCAGCGAGGGCAGAGCCCAGGAGGGGTGGATGCATCGCCCCAGGAAGGGGAACACCATCATCAGGAGGAGCTAAGCCTCTTTATTCTTAGAAGCATCCCTCTTAAGCACTCTACATCATCAAAGAGTTGCTGTGAGCAGCGTGAGCTCATGAGTAATTTTGATATCAGAGTTCACCTCAGTGAACCTCCTGGCCATCACCAGACCTGAGCAATGGGAAGCTTTATCGCTTCAGACCCTCCAAGCAGCACAAGCTTCAGTCTCATGATGGCAGGACTCCACACTTGCTTTGCAACCAATCAGCAGGAAGCTCAGATAAATCATTTTAATATATGTATTCCATAAAACCTGCTTTTCACCAGGTTCCCTGGAAATACAAACCCAGAACGTTTCCAAATCCTCGTGTTTCCTATGAAGCTCTACAAGTGTAGCACAAACCTTTATTCAAACTACCCTCAAACCAAGGGAAACTTTACAGAAACAATAGCAGCATCCATCTGGCATCAATGCCAGCACCTTCAGCACGTGTCCCTGGGTGAGAAACCTCCCCGAGGAAGGAGCACCCACCACCAGCCCTGGGGACTGGCCAGGCCACCCTTCCCCACCCAGCAGCTTCCCCCAGACGCTCCCTAATCCCTTATTAGCTTTTAGAGGAGGATCAGGGAAGCGCTGCCTGAGCCATAGGGGATTTACAGGGTTTCCCAGGAAATCCTTGAGTACACACAAGTCTCCAGTGGTTGAGATTAAGAGTAAATACATTTACTGCTGTCTTTTTAAAGAAGGTCTCTCCTATTTGAGAGCCAAAAAGGAGGAAATTACACAGATTTCCCTGACCTGGGGCAGATCCCTGGCTGATTTCAGTACAAGGGAAGGTCACTGCAGGTTAACTGATCTTCATTAGGAACCAAGTCAAACAGAACCCGCACAAGCGAGAGAGAAATTGGGCAAACCCTTGGCAGGGACCCAGAAAACCCATTGCCACAATGCACTGCTGGCTGCACATCTCTCTGTAGCAGGGACGAGCCCTGGCTGAGAGCCCACGGGAAGGGGGAGGCAAGAGGAGGGCTCCAGGCAGAGCTGGACATCACATCTGCAACACGAGTTACTTAAGCAAAGAGCAGTGAGACCTTGAACACAAGGGGATGGGTTCCTGGGCAGTGGAGGTGTTGCACCAAGAGTCAGCACTTGCTGCCCCAGTCACCTGTGCAGTTGCACAAATAATTCTCCAAGGAAATTCCCATGTGCAGGTGGAAGGATGCTGCTGTTGGAGATGTTTCTCTTCAACAACTGAATAAGGACAGATGCCTCAAGCCTTTCCTCCACTCTTTCTGCTCTCCCCTAGCAGCCTCCCTTCTGCCAGGATGCTCATCCAGCCTCCAGCAGCTGCAAACCACCAGATGGGAGCAATTGCATGGCCCCAGTTCGGCCAGAGCCGGCCAAGGCCGAGGAGACTGGGCAACCACATGTGTGTCCCCAAGCAGGATCATCCCCCGGGAGGGATGGGGCACACAGCTGACCTGGCTGGAAGCTGGTCCAAGGATTCTCAGTAGTATAAATCCATTAAAAAACCCAAGCCCAAATAAATCCATGCAAACATCAATTCCAGGTGCTGGAAATGTCTGAACCTGCTTCTGGGTCCTGCAGAGAGTAACCCGGTTGTCATGAACACACTGCCAAACCTCCTGACTGCTCTTGTGAATGAGAGCAATAAGGAAAACACTAAGCCAAGAGCCAGCTTTCTAGTAAACAAATTCTAGAAGCTCAGCTCACATTCTGGCACCTTTGAGTGAAGAAGCTATTTAGCCAGATGTGCACCTCCAGGAAAATAATGCCACAAGCGAGAACTGCCACCCCTATTCCCAGCCTGTAACACCTGGGAAATTCAAACAGGGAGAGGAAGGAGATGGAGATGTGCTCCGTGCATCCTCCAGCACCTGCTAAAACAGCATTTGTATTCTTTAAACAAGCAGTGGGAATACACAGGGGGGTGCAGAGCCGGACAAGATTTCTGCTTAGTCCTATGGATTTTATTGCCTGTGTATCTCCCATGCCCTTGGGTCCACAGGCACGTGCCCCAGCCAGCCTCACCATGGCGAGGGGGGAGAAGCGGAAAGCAGGAAAGGCTGCAACCCAAGCAGGTTTTAGCCGCCATCCTCCATACAGCAAGCACCCTTAGCCATCCTCTCCCCCAGCAGAAGCTACCCCCTCCCACCCTCCGCCGCAGCCCCACCAGCAGTGCAGCTGGACGGCATCTCAGCCTCCACACCATGCTCCTTGAGCAAACTTCGTAACTCTCCTCTCCGTGCCTCAGTTTCCCCAGGAGTGATGATGCTATCGCTGTCTCTGGCAAACTCCATGCTTGGGGTGCTTTGGGATAAACACACAGTCCCAGATTTACCAGGTTACTTGCCATAAAAAATTACATCCATTAATAGATGACTTAGTTACTCTTTTTGTTATACAACTAAACCACACAAGTCATAAAGCAAGAAGAGAAATCAGCATTGCTTAATGCCATTTTTGCCAGTATGAAGGTTTAAATATCCTCTTGTGTGGATAGAAATACTGTTAAATTAAATATGAATACTGTTGTGAGCTGTAAGCATCCCATCTTCTGCTCAGGCAGGCTGCAGCCCCACCGCTGCCTGCGCTTGGGGTAACCATCAGATGAGCTTCTCCAGCCGTGCTGGACCCACAGAGCCCTATAGCCCTAAAACCCGCAAAGCAATGCACACAGCAGCTTTTGACAAACAATTTGCACAGATTAAAACCCCAAAGCCTTGCTGCAGAAGTATTTATCTGCACCATAAAAGCAGTAGCCAGGCTCAAGCTTGTTAATTAAAAAGACAAAAGCCCGTATAATGTCCCTGTTAAATTGGATTATGGACACTAAAAATAAATCCATGTTTATTGGTAACAAAAAGCCACTTTTCCCCAGCGAGGACAGGGTTTCTCTCCATTTTAACCGGCAGAGGGGGCAGGCAATTGCAGGGAGGGCTGTGCTGCAATGGCCCAGGCAAAGCCGAGCTCTCGCTTCCCCAGGCTCGACCCCAGGCTTTGCTGCAAATGCAGCAGCATTAACGGGGGCAAAAATCCGTATTTCCTCTCCCAAGCTCCTGTTGGCGCAAGGACTCAGGTTTTCAAACCTTGTTTCCTCCTGTGGTCCACCACCAGCTCTCAGGGCAGCATTAAAATTTTATGCTGACACTTTTTGACTGATCCAAGTGCTTAAAACCAGCCAGATCCCAGGTCTGGGCTTCCCACAGCTGCTCTCCTGTTACCTCCTTGATAAACGCAGGGACATCAGATTGTGCTCCAATGTGGAACGGTAATGCTGAAGTGTCAGCTTTTTTGTAAGCCTCGGGTCTTTTTTTTTTTCTGGCCAACTCTAGGTTAAAGGAAATGTCTCCTGCAGACTAATATCAGAGAGAGAAAAATTCACAGAAAACAAAAAAGTAGCACAGACCAAGAGAGTCTCCTGGGTCCTGAGTCTAAAGGCAGAAAAGCCTCAAGGACATAGTACAGAGAAACAAAGAAAATTCTGTATTTTTTCCTACAGAAACCCTCCCGGTACTTTGAAGTGCAGCAGTTCTGAGAAGCAAGAAAAAGAGCCGTGTGATGAGCTTGCCCGTTCTCTGCCCAACCTTGGCAAGTCAATGTCCCCGCAGAGTAGGGCATGCACGGGGGGGTCCCTTGGGCAACGCCACAGGCAGAACAGATGCCACCAGCACCTTGAGCCAAGACAAGTCATCCCAGAGCCAGGGCAGGCTGCCTGGGGCACGCAGCCCACTCCTCCCGCTTGCCAGCTGCCACCCAGCTGACGGGGGGGGGCACCCACTAATCCGACAGACAAGGGACAGTGGCCCTGCCCTGCTCCTTGTGACATGGGGGCTGCTCCTCTGTTGCATCCCCCTGTGCTGGGTAAAGAAGGGACAGGCAATATAGGCAAGTGGTTCCCTGCAGCACTACTCGGGCTTTGCCCTACCGCTGTCCCTGTCCTCCCCAGGGCTGCCATGGAGGTTTGGGATCTCCGTGGGGATTAGCAATGGGTCTGCCACCTCCACGGGCTGCCCCAGCTCCGGGCAGGGTTATACAGGCCCCCACAGCAGCAGTGATGGGCATCAATGTCCCACTCGGACCCCTGCCAGCCCCCCCACAACCCCCACGTTCACACTTCTGCCGCTCTGCACAGCCCCCCATCGCCGGCAGCGAGGCAGCCCTGCCCGCAGCAGGGTGAGGGACCTGCCCCACGCTCAGCCCCACGCCACGGGCACTGAAGGTCAAGCAGCTCGCACACAACGACCACGGCTACAAGAGGCAGCGCTGGCGCGAGCAACAGCTTCAGCCTCCTACGTGTAAACAGAGACTCCACCTTCCTGCTCACTGCTTCCTTCAGGCGTGCAGGCAGATAACATTGTCTGGCTGCGGAAAACAAGCTATCTTCTTCCCACATAAAAACAAAAATCCTCCCGATGCAGCACAAGTGATGACAGCCACCCTTCCTCTGCAAGGGCTGCCCTAAGGGACCCTTGCAGCATCCCCTTACCACCCCAGCAAGCCGCATTATAACCCCCCTTCCCCCCAGCCCAGTTTATATGAAGCTAATTGAATCAGGCACAGCTGAAATAAATCCTCATACCACTGGAGTTTGTTCTTCCCTAGCTGTTTTGGCCAGCTCAGGGCCAGCAAAACCCTGGTGCTGCCTGAAACAGGTAGGCTTTCTGAGCTTCCTTGGTGCTGGTTGTTGCAGGTGAGCTGCAGTGCAAACACATCAGTTTATTTTTTGATTTAATAACTGCTGCCAAAAGCTCTCCCGGCTCTGGGACTGGGAGGAGAGCAGCTCTCGGGCTTCAGGGCTGCAAGTGCAGCATCCTCAAAAAGTGCCACGTATTTTGTCCCTTCCCTGGCCAGTGTGCTCTGGGGCTCCCCACGCGTTTGGATAAGGCTAAAGCATTTTGAAAACTAAACAGACCAAAGCTGAACACAACAGTTTAGGGCTAGAAACTCCCCAGGGAGGGGGAGAGTGGGTGCTCCTGGGGCTGCTCGGTCCCATCCCGGCTCTGGGGTCACGCATGGATGTGAAAGTCATTGCTTTCATTTCAGAGGAACACAAAAGCCCCATTGCTACCGATAAAAGCCTGGAAATGCCACGGAAAGCACCTTAGAGCGTCTGAAAGCCCAGAAGAGGCAAAGGCTCCTCCATGGGTGACTCTGCTGTTGATGGCGATGCTGGATTTCAGCATTAATGTTAAGGGATGTGCAGCACTGGGAACACACTGCTGTTTGGGCTGTAAAGGGTCTGATCTCAGATTCTCCCAATTAAGCACATTCTCTGCTAAAAAATTGTAGCCACATGATTCCTGATGTTTCTGGAATTTTTGCAGAGATTTTTTCAAAATAGAGCCCAAATCCTGGCTTTCCTATAATTTCACAGGTCCGGTTCGCCCAGCCCCTCTCTGTCTACATGTCCCTTCACAAGGCAGAGAGTACAGGGGACGGCTCGCAGGGAGGATGGGGTCTTTCCAACCTACGCAGCCTTGCACAAGTGGTTACGCATCCCCGTGATTGCTACGTAAATACATGAGGAACCAGCATTTCTGATGTGCAGGCAGAGGAACATATGGCCCAGCGTATGCAAATGCATTGTCACTTGAAGCATAAAGCAGAGGGGTTTCTGGTGAACATTTCTGAGCAGAACAGAGGGCAGAAATGTAAAAAAAACCAGATGGCAGCAAATCAAATCCTGAGTAGATCTGCAGTATCTAGGTTACCTTAATTATGTTCAGCTAAATATGGATGCCAATTAATTAGAGGGCTGCTGATTTCCAAAGAAAATTAGTTTACTCTTAATGAGCTAATCAGTCCCTATTTAAAAAAAAAAATGAAATTATTAGACTGTACAAAGGCGTGTGCAGCCACTTGACACAGAGTGCCAAGGTCTACTCCGGCTGGGATTTACTGGGTGCAATATTGCCAGGATTTCCACACGGGGCTGACGATCCCTTCAGAACAGGTTGCAAATGGCATTGTGCTCCCTCTGCTCTTATCCCACTGGGACCAGGCTACGTTTGCCAGAAAAAAAAGGTAATTTGCTGGCAATACTGGGTTATTAGCTCAGGATTTAGGACCACGAGCAAGCGGTGTGTGGATGGGCATCCTCCCAGCTTGGGCTCAGTGGCGTGGGGAGGGAGGCAGAGATGGAGGCTGGAGCACTCCGAGTGCTCAGACAAAGCTCCTGGTTTTTCGAATATTAATGAGAGTCAAGCTGTGTGCTGCAATTAAAATGCTGATTATAATTTCTTCCATCTGTAGCCGATTCTACTCCAGAAATTAAAGAGAAATTCAGAAGAGATGTGAATGTTACATGGGGAAAGTGTCTAAGAGGAATGCCAGGGCGTGGGGAGATGGGGTGCGGAGAGGCTCGGAGGGGAGCGCTCCCCCATGCCGCTGTGGCCAGCTTTGCCACCTTCCCCTCCCGGATGGAAATCCTGGTGGGTTTGTCACCGCGACTTTGCTGTCCAGCAGCCTGACAGACAACCACCTTCTCCCCATGCACGTTGTACGTCTTCATACACGGTGTGCCTTCAAGTTACATGGGGTAGGTGCATCCTTAAGGGGAGTGAGCGCAGCTCCTCCAATGTCAAAAATGCTCCCGAGAATGAGTGACTCGGAGCCCCCATGTCCCCTCCTGCAGCCCAAGAGCCGTGGGGCGAGGGAAGGGTGCCCAGGGATGGGATGCTGGTACCAGCTCCAAGCTGCTGGTCCACACGCTGGAGCACCAGCGGGAGAGCAGCAGCAGCAGTGCGACCGTGGTACCCTGTGGCAGTGCCCTGCGCTCAAGTTTCAGCAGCAAAGCAAAGCAAAGGTAGTATTTATTTCATGTTCAAGGTCGCTGCTGCCCAGCTTTTCCTCTAAGAGACGCAGCTCTGCGTCTGCTATGGGGATGAGTGCTCGGCCAGGAGCTGCTGCTGCACACCAAGTGCAGTCCCACGGGGCGGCTTCTGAAGCATCAGCTGAATTTACAGGAGTTTAAAATTGCATGAGCAAGAGATGTGCGGATTCACGTGGGTACTCACGCAAAGAGCTGGGCAAAGTCTTAGCTGGGGAAGCAAAAGCCCAGCACGGTGGGGAGAACGGATACATGCTGCAAACAGGATTGATAGCGCAGAGGTGTGTGCATCGCTTCTGCCGTGCAAAGCGCTTTAGACAGGTAGAGCTGTAAACCGAAGCCCAGAGCCCTCTGCACAGCACATGGCTCCTGGGCATTGGCTACTGGTAAGGGGCTACGGCTTGGTGGTGGAGTCTTAAAAATAAATCTTGTCTGAGGTGGCATCTGCTGCAGTGCACAAAGCAAAAGCCCCTGGGGTTTTGCAACAGGAAAATTGGGTGCACAGCCGTGGTCTCCCTCTCAGGCTGCCCAGGGTGTGAAATTTGAGGGCTAAGATTATACAGACAAGCTGAAATAAAGGGTGTCCTGGTTTCGGCTGGGATAGAGTTAATTTTATTCCTAGTAGCTGGTACAGTGCTGCATTTTGGATTTAGTGTGAGAATAACATTGATAACACACAGATGTTTGAGTTGTTGCTAAGCAGCTCTTATCCTAAGTTAAGGATTTTTCAGTTTCCCCTGCTCTGCCAGCAAGCAGGTGCACAAGAAGCTGGGAGGGAGCATATCCAGGACAGGTGACCCGAACTAGCCAAAGGGATATTCCGTACCATAGAACATCATGCTCTGTGTATAAACTGGGGGGAGTTGGCCGGGGTGGGGATGGATCGCTGCTTGAGCATCAGTCAGTGGGCAGTGAGCAATTACATTGTGCATCACTTGTATTTTCTTGGATTTTGTTTCTCTCTCTTTTTGTTATATTCCTTTTCATTACAATTATTATCATTATATTTTATATTATTATTGTTATTATTATAGTTTAGTTCAGTTTAGTTATTAAACTGTTCTTATCTCAACCCACGAGTTTTACTTTTTTTCTAGTTCTTCTCCCCATCCCATGGGGAGTGGGAAGGAGTGAGCAAGGAGCTGCATGGTGCTTAGTTGCTGGCTGGGGTTAAACCATGACAAGGGCAAGGACCTGCTACCTGCTCGGCAGGACAAGGGGCTCCACAGGGACTCCCTTGCTTTCTGGGAGCTGCATCAGTGAAATACTGGGGTCACAAACCTGCGTGGCCTCTGCCACTGAGAAGGGGCAGGGTGGAGGTATGCCCACCACCCGCCCTGCCGGCACGTGCTCACTGAGAGATGCCAAAAATGCTTTTAACAAATGTTTCATTTCCTTCCTAAAGAAAAAACTCAATTCACTAAGGCAGCTGTAAATCCTCCCTTCCCCGCACCAGAAAACCCCAGTAAAGGACAGCAGAAGCTTCAACGCATCCTGCTGCAGGAAGGGATTCCCAGGACGGAGAGTGCATCCGCACACCCGCCCTTAGGGACCGGCTCCGGATCGGAGTCACCTCCGCCAGGGCCAAACCTCTTACCTGCTCGAGGGGGATGACGAGGAAGGACCCCCCGCCGGCGCTCTCTGTCACGATGGCAAGGAAGCGGGCGTTGACAGCGCAGAAGTGGTTGTCGTGGACATTCTTGGTGATGGGGATGCCATCGAAGCAGTGCTCCCGGCTCGCCACCTTCCCGTAGACATTCCGAAACTTGGAGCTGCGGTACTGCGGGCGCCATGACATCTGCGGGGCAAACGCAGAGGGCTTAGCCTTCCAAAAATACCCCACCTGGGCTGTTTCCCAGTTGCTTTCTAGTTTCCAACCTGTGCTGCGATAGGGATTTTGCCTGACAAGGCACAGCAGTATCAGGGCAGTCCAGATCTGCAAATATAACACCCTTGAAAAAATGTTAGATGTCTCCCTGGTGCAAGGTACAGCTCACAAAAGGCATTAAAAGGCTCTCTACTATTGCAAAATTTAAGCTGATCTCTTTTTCAGCATGAACTCCTTATCTAGAACACACAGCACTACTACTTCATGTGCATATGACAAATGAATTAAGGCTTTTAATGCGACGACTTGGAAATGGATTAGTCTGGACCACATGAAAGCATGCATCAGGGCAGAATAAGAGCACTTAGGCAGGGAGTGAGCATCGGAGAGTTGGTACACGATGCGTTCAGCTGTCTCAGCTTATTTTGCACGGGTGTCCCTGCGTGGGCTAACCCACAGCATCGCAGAAGCACTTGCAGGCTGGCTGCCGTCGCTGCCAGTGGTGAGATGCTCCCAGGCACCCGCAAACTGATCCCAGCGGACCAGGGATCCCAAGGACCCCCTAGCTCATCCTACTTCCCCAGAGCAAGTCCAAGCACTGCAGATGCATGCACAGAAATGAGTGTGCTTTCACTTGTCCTCACTACTTTGCTTTTTCTAAGTAAAAAAAAGGACTGCTCTTTCCAGTTCGCTCTTCTTTTGAACAATCCTTACGATAGCACAAGTGTCCATAAAATCTATAAAGATTTAAGGCACTTTGAGTGTGCAGAGGAGCATAAGCGTTTAAGCCACGTTAGAGCAGCATAAGTACTCAGCTCTATCCAAACACAGGGTAATTGCATGCCTGAGGACTCGTAGCCGCTCGCGTCTTCATAACCAGCATCTATCGACAAAAGCACGTAAGTGTGTACTTAAAACACTGGGTCACCTGCTGAGAGCATCTCTCGGTGCAGGGCAACACCACAGAAAACACTCCTGTGGCTGCTCTAATCCTAAATAAATCCAAGTCCCTGCTTCCCAATAAACTCAACACCATGGGCACACCGTTGGGAGCAATGGTGGGTTTGAGCAGTGTCTCCTGAATAGGAAAGGGGAATGCTTTAAGACTGGAAGCAGTAGCGTTTCCATCTCTAACTTTTATAAACAAGCTCATTGGCTTAATTCATGGCGATGGGGCAAAAGGCAGAGGGAGGAGCAGCAGAGGGTAATAGCCTGCACCATGCATTATCAGGATGATGACATGGGACATGTTGCAGTGACATCGTGCGAGCAGAGCCCCGGCTGTACCAATACTCCTCGCAGCATTCAACGCCCTGCCTGCAGGAAACCTGCCTGTAGGCAGAAATCCTGTGCAAGGATCCCACTGCGCTGCCTTCACCCACCCATCACACCCAAAATCCCAGCTGTATTTTCCATCTCACCAGCAGCACATATGCTGGGAGCATCCTTCTGAGGATGCACGGCAGCACCGGGGCTGCCCGTTTGCCATGGAGACGATGCTGCAATCCCCAGGCTGCAAGGAAAAAGGACACAGATCCTTGAGGATTTAACCCGGAACGACAGCAAGAGACATTTTTGGCTGGAAAGGTTTCTGCTCTGAAAAAATGCAGACTCACGTCCAACAAAGCGCTGTGAATCTTTGCCAAACCTACCCAAGCGGTCGGAGCCAGGCAGGGCAAGGAAAAACACCCCGACCACAGCCTGAGGAGTGGCTTTCAAGAGTTACACTAAATCCTACACTTTCCTTTGTCTGAACAGATCAGTTTTCATAGCGAAATTGATTTTTTTATAATGGTAAAAAAGCACTAAAATATATTTTGATATTTTTTAAGCTCTCGATTTGTTCTGTGACCCCAGGACTTTGACTTTGCTCTCATTTCTGCCCTCTGTGCCCCTCTGCTCCAGACCTATTGCAAAAAAAGCCCCAAATTCTACTGAAAGGGACACTTGCCCAATCCTTCCCCCACTAAACTTTTCAGATGCCTTGTAGCGTATCCCCACACAGGAGAAAACCCACAGACCCCCCTCCTGAAACTCCTCCTGCCACGTGGGAGGTAGCAGAAAAGGGGCTCTAAATATTTTCTGCATCCAGAAATTCAGCTTAACGAGTCACTGCCAAACAAAGCCCCAGCACAAATGAGCTCCAAGCAGCCCAGAGATGTGATTTTACCCTTGACGTGGCTCCTCGCGCGTGTGCTATGGATGCTCCCTACTCGCCACGGTCCCCAGACACAAGAGCGATGCTGCTTCCAGGACCTCACCACTTTTGCATCTCTCTTTTTTCCAGCCCTCCCTGTTTTATTCTTTCATCAAAAACTGGGCAAGTCTCCACTCAGCCCCCGCCACGCCGGGAGGAAGCAATAAGCTTAAGTGCCTGTTTCGCTCGAGAAATCCAGAGTTTCTTTCCCTTAACCTCAGTCAGTATTTCCTGTAAACAGCGTCACATCGCCCTGCGGCCCCAGGGACGCAGACAGCCCGGAAACGCCGGCAAAAGCCCCGGCGAGGGGCTCAGGGCTGTCCAGAGCCGGCATTGTGCAGCGGGCGGCTCCCGGCTGGGCCCTTTCCTGCACATTTCTGGGTTTGGCAGCCGGCGGAGGCTTTCCCGCGCCAGAAATAGCTCCCTGTGCCGCGTGGGAGAGCTGGGAACCTGGGGGGGGCTTGCAGGGGTCCCAGTCCCACCGGCTGTGGGGAGCATCAGCCTTCGGATGGAGAGGGTGCTGCGGTGAGGGAGGAGTGGGGAAAAGCAGCTGATGGGACAGTTTTGCACCAACGGGAGGGTTTGGGTTGAAAAATAAAGAGCTCAGTGTCCTTTGGCCGTTCATCTGGTTCTGAAGCAGGCTGCTCCTGCCGGCGTTGTGTCCCGTCACTGCAGCAAGGTGCTCAAGAGGTGGGTGGTCAGGAAAAGTCCACTTTCAAAACATCATCTTTGTGTCTGGTCCTTCAGCAGATGGCTGTGTTCTCCAGCTGGAAAGTGTCCTGCGGAAAGCAGCGTCTTGCTCTGCACTGCTGTTCACACCTCTGGGTTTGGAACATGGAGGTGCTGCCGGCATCGAGGGGATCTGCCCAGCCTGGGTTGCCACGCTCTGCCTGAAGCCCTTTCCCTGTGGAGCCCACTGGGCCGCAGGAGGCATTACCCACAAATAAAAACCTAGAAAGATATTCTGGCTGAAAAAAATGACCAGTTTCCCATTGCATTATCCCATTTGGGTGTTCTTATGAGTGATGTTTCAGTTCTGGATTGATGAAAACTTCAAGTTTCCAAGCAGATGCCAGCTTTATTTTTCCATTTAATTTTATTATTTATTCCTCCACTTATTCATCCCCACTATATATACTTCAACCTTCTCTTTGAAGCTAGTGTCTGCAGGCAGGCACATCTCATGGGGCTTCCAAGCATCCAGGGGATGGGGGAAGGAGCAGGAGCCCTTTGGTTTCTGCTGGCAGCCCATGATGGCTGCAGCACTGAGTCCATGGCAGCGCTGCCAGGGACACCCCGGCTCCAATTTGGAAAGATTTGCCCGGCACCCAGGATGTGGACAAGAGCACAAACCCACACGCAAGGCCACCAAGGGACCTTAGGGATGCCAGGAGGAAGAAAGTCAATGAAAAACCAACGTGCAAAGTATGGTGCACCGCCCTTGCACTGCAAACATGGCTGCCGATGGGTTGCACATGGGAAGTCTTCCCAGCAAAATACATGGTTTCACAAGAAACACCACTTTATGATGGAAAACTGTTCAAAACATGTCAAATTTTCTAGCCGGGAGGATGAAAATCTCTTATCCCACAGCCTCTGCAATCCAGGGTGGAGATATAGTTTCAGATGGGAAATAGTTTTGTTATTTACTTATTTATTTTCCCTTCACATGCTGCTTTGCAGAGTCCTTCGCTCCCCGGGGTTTCCGGGCTCAGAGGGGGCACGCTGGAGTTCGGCGCTCGACAAACATCCTATTTCCTGGCCAAGCAAGTGAAGGCTTTTGAAGACGAGGAGGGGATGGAGAGGAGGGGGGATGCAGGGATGCTTCGGACACTGGTGGGACGCAGCTCAGCACTCCCCTCCGGCGCTGAGTATTTTGCAGGTGGTGCTGACGTTTCCCAAGCGGGGAGGAAAACAGCCCCTTCCCCAAAGGAGTTCGACTCAGGCAAGACAAAGAGGGAGAGGAAAAACTGGAAAAAGTCACCCAGCCACGGTCCCAGGCCAGCCCCTCTGCCCTGCGCTTCCTCCCGGGGGGGACAGCAACAGCGACCGGGGGCTTTGCACGGGTGTTTGCGTGTGGAGACCAAAGCGTCTCATGTCCCACGGGGTGTGGGGAGAGATGTCCGTCACCTGGCCATGATGGCATTGTTGTGGCAAGCCCTCCATGTGCCAGGGGACAGGAACCTTCCCCAAAACTTAAAGAGAAACATTGCATTTGCTGTCTTGCCCTTGAATTTAAACCCTTGCTCCATCTGCATTTCAGCAACTGTGGAAACAAATGGCATTTCAAACTCTTGGGGATTTTTGTTCCAAATTTCCTTTTTCTCCTCACTTACAAGCTATTTGCAGGGTTTTGACTTGAATTTTGCAAAATTGTGTCTGTTCAGAACCTATCGTTTTCATTGCAGATTATTTTCCCCCTACGAATACCCTTCTCTCTGCTCTAGAACACAAAAATGAAAAAAAGAAACTCAGGGTGAGTCAGGGATGCTTGAGAGCCCCTCAGCCATCACCCTGCAGCTGACAGGCATGCTGCTGCCGGCTGCTCTCCGAGAAGATGCAGGATGCTGGAAAACAAAAAAATCTGCTAATTCTAATCTGTGTGCCACTTGCCCTTGTGCACTTGCATAAAGCTGCAGATGTCCCTGGAGCCCTGGTCAGCCCCAGGTCAGATTGAACTCCCAGCAGCGAGGGACCAGCGCCTGTCACCATGCAGTGTGCCACATCCAGCAATTCTGGAAGTTATTATCCAAAGCATTTGCTATCCTACAGTATGTAATTTTTATGAAACTCACTTTCTGAGTAATTCTCTACATTCTGCTGATGCTAATGGGCATTTTTATTTTTCCATCACCTCACTCTCAATGGCTCAGAGGCATTAAAAAAAATTATTGATTTATTGGAGTCATTTCCATCCACCTCCAGAATTGGACTAATGTGCCACCATTTCCAAGGTTCATTCTAGTTCTGCATTATTCTTGGACTCTGGTTTTTCCTTTCATTACAAAACTCCTCCCTTGTTTTAGGTTGAGCAGAACTTACAAGAAAAAGGAGAATATTGTAAAGCACTTTGAAGTGAGGCAATAAAATAAATCACATCCCCAATCACAACATTCAGCATTAACATTAACCTCATGAAACAAGCAACAGCAAAGAAATTCTCTGCTCCACTCTGGTGTTTTTAGGCTCATTGCAATGTTTTACTTATTTAAGCGCTTGAGGGGAAGAGCATGTCCCAAAATCCCAAGCTGGAAGGTGGAAAACTCTTTGGCAACAACAGTTAGAGCAGAAAACAGGCGTGCTGGGAAGCCCTGAGCAGGGATACAGGCCAGTGCAGAGCATCTCTATCCCCTTCCTCTCCTTGCCCTGCTCCCCCCAGCAGCCCGGGGGAGGGGAAGGCCAGGCAGCACTGCCATCCTGCTCCTCCTCTCCGAACAAAAGAACAAAGCAGCTCATTGAGGTTTCATAATCGGAGCAACCATATCTGTCGGCGCCGAGCCGGGCACCGAGGCTGGGGGGAACATCCCTCGTTCAGCAAAAATATTTCATTGAAGGAGAAATAGAGAGCAGCGCCAGACTGTTTTCTGTGTGTCATTGCATTGGTTGTGGTGCTGTTCCTCAAAATCAGAGGAAAACACACAGACCTGAAGGTGGGGAAAGGCCCCAGGGACAATATTATAGGCAAGGAGCCCGGCGTTTGCAGCGCCGGGTGAAGCCTGCCGCGCTCCCTGGCACCTTTGCAGAGTTGCATTAGGATCTTGCTCTGTCCCTGCTCCACTGCAAAAGCAGATATGGGGAGAAGACGGGCAGGAGCATGCAACGTAGGTCGGTTAGCAAGAGATTTTCCATATACGATAGGGCTGGATTAAGGTGACGATGCTGTGGAGCGGCTGCAGCCCCATACCAGGGAAGGGACAGGCAAGTTTTCCTCTCTGAGAGCGCGGGCTGCTCTGTGCATGGAGGTTGCAGAGAGCTGACTTCCCTCTTTTTCCCCGTCTATCCCAGGAGCTGCAATATTGCATCACGAATCACAGGGCTGACACAGGAGCAAGAAATGGAGGCATCCGTTTCTTGGATGGAGGAGCTGATCCAAGCGGCATCCGCCCTGATCCGTGGGAGCGGGGAGCTCCGCGGGACGAGATGCAAAGCAACCCTGCAGCTGCAGAGGGGTCAGAGCTGCCCTGTCCTGGGCAGCCTGCGAGCTCCTGCTCCTTGCAGGGTGGGGAAATAAGCTTTTAAGTGGGTGTCTCAGACTGCCATTCAGTTTTACAGCAGAGAGCAGCTTCAGGAGCAATTGCATTAAAAAAAAAAAAAACAAAAAACTTTTTATTTTGCAGGTTTTTCTCTAGGATGAAGGACTGGTACCCACCCCGCAGCCACCATCAGCTGGGCAGAGCAGATGCCATGGGGCAGGCAGATCTGACCTGCGTGTCCCAGAACCACACACAAAACCCAGGAGGACCAGCTCTGCCCACATCCCCCTGGGAACAGCACTGCCATTCGCCTGGAAAAAAGAAAAGGAACCAAGAAGCAAAAACTCAGCACCTCTTTGGAGGCTTTTCTGATCTGCTGGCAGCTCCAGCCTTTGCCTACCAGCAGCAGCAGGACACAGCTCTTGTCTCAATGTGTTTATTTTTAAATGCATCTTTTCAAGCATCGGGAGTCTTGGCAACAGCAGCCGGGAGGGAAAGCTTGCGCAAAGAGCCCCTAACACTGCAATAGGCAGTTACACAGCACAGTGGACTGTAATCCCTAAAAAATCTGTATATCCTATATATAACAGCGTTTAATCTGCCTCAGTCATGAAAGCTTTCAGAGAAATGAATTTCTGCTTTCACCTGTACGAAGCAGTCATTTTGGGGGGGTGGCAATCCACACCCCCCCCAGCCCCAGCGCAGCGGGAACCCTTTCTCCTTTGCACTGTGCCCTCCAGCAGCATGCCAGCAGGGTGACAAGGGGGCTGTGGCACCTACAGCAGATCTTTGGGTTGCTGTGATGGCACATAACATCTCCTATGGCCTCAGAGAGGTTTTTAATGGGAAACCAGTGCTCTTTCATCGTGACCGTCTGACTTACTGTTCTGCCCATGGTTAAGTATCAGGGTTATGGCTGACTAGCATGAAAAAGATATTTGCATGAAAAAGTGTGTTGGGAAAAGGAAATGCAATACTCATTGTTTGCCTAGAAAATCTGGGGCTTCCAGGAGGGATTTTGCAGCACTCCAGGAGACAGTGCCTTTCCAAAATCACATTATTCCCTTTTTTCTTGCCTCCTCCTGGCACAGGCAGAGGTTCTGGCGAGCATTCCCCATCTGGGGCTTTCCAGTTAAAGTCAAGGCACGGTTTTGTACGAAGAAAACCAAATACAACAGAAACCCACCCCCTCACTGCCCCTGTGCCTCCCTTGCATGGGGTTATTTTCCCTCGCCCCTCTCCGGAGCCAACACATTGCCTGCACATCCCTGGAAGCCGCTGGGCACAAGTTATTTTCCATCAGAAAGGTCAGTGGTGCTCGAGTTTGACATTTCAAGTATCGATCAGCCATTAAGGCAATGAAGTGTTACTGGGCAAAAACAAGAGCTGCTTTTCCGCAGGTCTTAACCAAGGAGATGGCTTCATCTGTTAGAAGCACAGGGCTGCCTGATCCCACCCTGCCCTTGCCCAGGGACACTCCTCACAGCTCCCTTGTGCAGAGAGCAGGGAAGAAAACATCAAAATAGTTCTCCAGGGCTTATTTTGGAGGAAAAAAGCCACTACCAGACTCACTGCCATACCACACTCCTGAGCACCCTGCCACGTGCCTTCCAGCACAGAGCCATCATCCCCAAAGTCCCCACGAGGCAAGCGCAACCCTGCTCTGCTCCTGATGTTCCTCCGCACCCGCTGAGCATCAGCACTGGGGGATTTAGGAGCCTCGTGGCCGAGGGGGGATTAAACCCCTTCCCAAAGGACATGGTATGTATCGGTCATGGACTTGAGTGGGAGCCCAGGTCCCACAACAGCCAGGAGCAGGGGACGTGCACCTGCGAAGCCCTGGGCTGAGCAGGCTTGTGCTCGTAGCCTAAATCAACGCTGGCAAACAGCAAAACACTGTCCCTGCAATCACTAAGTGGTGGGGGAGGCGCCGCAAAGCCACCTCCTTGCCCCAACCCTATCCCCGCTCGCTTTGCTTGAGCAAAGCCAATATTTTTTTCTACTCGGAGAGGAAAATGCACAAGCAGGAGCTGGCAGAGCTGCTGGCGGGCTGTGGCAGGACTGTGTCACCCCAAGATGTGTCCTGCCCAGGCTCCTCCAGACACGGAAGAAGGGATCTGCTCAGTGCATGCCCAGTGCGTTAGCAAAGCATGTACGTAGGATTGATGCTGCTGGAATCCACTCGCTAAAGAAAAGCCTGAAATTAAACAGCTATATTTTGATAAGATACTCAGCATTGCCAAAATTAGTCATCAAATGCTTATTGTTCCATGCACATTAGATTAGAGCCAAACAAATGCTGATTTTAATCTCTCCAGTACTCTAATGCTCTGATGCTTCTCAATTCAACCTTGAAAACGGCTTTTGTTCACATTAATGGCTTTCATGCTAACGAGGCTCGGTAAGATTTAACATTTAGGCACATCCCGCTCTTCATTTTAATAACAATTCCACCACAGTGAGCAACACATGTTCGCAGTGTGCAGGCATAATTCAGCCACCAAATATGTCTGAAAGTCCAGATTCAGCGTTGCTGCAGGATTGATGCTTCAGCCAGGGCACCCGGGCGCGTTTGCAGCCCGAGCTTGACTTAAAAGCAGTCGGGCTAAGAAATGCCGAGTCTCCGCTGTAAATTAAGTGGTTTCTCCCATGCCAAGGGACCTTCAGAGCAGAGCCAGCCAGTTGGGCTCTTGGCTTGCTTGGGCTCAGCTGCTGTTTCTATGCATCTCTCTGTCCCAGCCTTATTAAAATGCCCTGCGCGGGACACTCACCAGGCTGCCGTGCTTGCTCCCCAGCACGCTAGACTTGTGGAGGTCTCTCATTGACTCGACAAGAGCTCTGTGCAGAGAGGGAAAGCAAAAACATTCAATTCACCATCCCAGGAGGCTGAGATAAAACACACAAACCCTTCCTGCTTCTCCGCGCCGCAGTGTTGGGCAATGCATGGCAGGATCTGACCCCCACAGGGCTGCTCCCGGATAATTTTTGCACGAGCCAGAGCATCACCAGCGGCAGGGCACAAGGCTGAGCCCCCCGAGCCACCGGCAGCAGCCATCACACCGACCCCCATCTCCTCTTCCTTGGCGACTGCCAGCCCCCTTTAGGATAATTACGCATCGCCGCCTACTTTCTTCTAGAGAACAAACTAACTCCAACACAAATAGGTTTTGCTCCTGAGACCGTTAGCAAATGGAAGCATTTACGTACACGGCACATTACCTGACTCATACCCAGTTAACATGCTCATTAACCTGTCCAGAAACCCTGGGATCAGCAGCGGGATGTAAAGCAACATCTATTCATACACATAAGTAAAGTTTGCTGGCGAGTCAGCTGCTTGCTCAGAGCCCCCAAAGCACCGGTGTGGGCACGACCACCCCTCGCCTGCCACAGCCAGGGCAGGATCCGGCCCCAAGCTCCGCATGGGGATGGCCTGCCATGGCAGCGGGGCTGCGGTGGCTGTGACAGGCAAGGGGCTGATCCCCTTCTTTGGGGAAACACAGAAGGGAGAACACTATTTTGCTAGACATTTTCAGTGCAACCGGCTTTTGCAAGCACCAGAAATGGGGGGGGGGCACGCTGAGCCATGGGAAAAAGCTGTTTTGCACACTGCCATAGCACAAACTTTTAAAATGGTACATTTTCAAAGGCTTCAATTTTAGAATTTGTGCTTCTCTGCAAGAAGCCCTTGCGTGAACTTTGAAAAAAGGCAGTTTGCATGAAATCCAGCATAGGCTGATGGACACAGCTTGTTGACACGTTCCCAGCCCGTTTCCCCCCGAGGAGCAGCCCCAGGCATCAGGGACGTTGGCCAGAGCCCCGCACACCTGTACCAGGCTGACAACATGCAGCAACACAGCAGCGATGATGATCAGAGTCCCGAAACCAAGTCCTGCCGGCCTGAGAAAGTTACAGGGGCTGGAGGGGAAGAAGGGGTTTAATAGTTGTATGAGGTCAGTTCAGGATTATATACCGACCACTAAAAAGCAGATTATGGATATTTGTGAGGCAGGAAAAACAGCACATTCCATTACAGAATAACTATGTCGATAATGAAGAATAAAGCTCCCCATTAAGCCTCCATGCAGTTATTATGGTTTGGATGGCTCGGTAGATGACTCCAAGATAACATCAGCGATGCCACGGGACCTCATCCATCTCCCGCTGCTGCGAAAATGCGGTGGCTCCCGGGCTGGGGCCCATCACAGCTCTGCTCCCCCCCAGCACCGGTCCAGCTGAACCCCTGCCCCGGGGTCTCATGCAGACCCGTGCAAGCCCCTCCGTGGCTGCCCACAGGCACATAGTCCCAAATGCCATCAGCATCCTGAAGGTGCTTTTACCTTCAGATCAAGTTTTTCCATGCATGTTTCGATCCCTCAGTAAAAAGTTTATTATACACAACCCAAATTAATTATAAATGTTCAAGAACAGAGAAAAGAGTCTCCTCCTTGGGAAGTTTTCTTCCCCATTCTGATATAGGTTTGATCCCCATGAAAAGCTGAAGGCTGATAAGCAATTGCATATTTTTTGCTTTATTGACCCAACATGGAGACCCGGGGCACCGCGCCAGGCAGAGGTCAGCAGCCTTCAGTGCCACAGGCACGCTAGTCCTCACCCTTGCCAGCTGACGCCGCGCGAGGCAGCGTCCCTTGCCGTGTGCCCACAGCAAGATGAGGTGCCATCGGCCCCCTCTTCTCTTGGGGGGAGAGGTGAATCAGCCATGCAGGGAGAGGGTCCTCCTGCTTCCGTCTCACCCCACCAGCTCCATTTGCACCGTGTCCTGCCGGGACGTGGTGCTGGAGTGTCTTTCCCATGGCTCGTGCATGTTCATACCACTGACAAGAGACCCCATCCTCCCCATCCCCACCAGCCCTTTACACATACACACTCCACGGAGCAGGGGAGAGCCCTTCAGCCTGCTCTTGACAACACTTTGGAGACGCAAATCCTACAACAACCAGCAGAGCTCCTTGTTTTCTCCTTATTTATGCATCTGGCTTATGGCACAAACAGCTGGAGCGGCAGAGGGAAGCTGAGCAAATGGCTTCAGCTCTGTACCCAGCCGCAGGAAACACCTTTGGGCTCTAATAAACACCGGAATAAATGCACTAAGCAGGGCCTCAAAAAAGAGCATGTTCCTATAAAACAGGCTGTCATGTTCCCAGCTCCTCCGTCCCGCTGGGCTTCGCCCTGCCTGGCACAGCTGGACAGCAGCAGTGGGGACGAGCTTGCAGACCACATGGCAAAGCTAAAAACTTTGCTGGGGGGAAAACGGAGGTGCTGGGGGTTGGTGTGGGGTGTAGCTCAGGTCTCACCCCATCCAGCACCTCACCAGCAGCTCCCTACCAGCAGCAGCAGCCCAGTTCACAGGGGGATGCTGCCAGCCCGTCGGAGGGCTGTACACTGGTACGTGGGACATCCGCAGCATGGGCTCAGCAGAGCCCCCGGAGCACACATTGGGTTAAGGTTGCATTAAAAAAAACAGACTTGGGGTTTGATGCTGAATTCACCGAGCCCTTACCTGCGGGGTTTTGCATTTGCCTGTTTGCTGGAGAGAACAATGAGATAATGGATTTAATTGCCTTGTAGCGCAGGAGCACCAGCGCTGACGTGGCCTGGCTGCTTCCTTCACAGGCGGGCTGGCACCAGCAGCTCCTGCTGTGCCCCAGGAATGTGCCCCCCACCAATGAATCCACACACCAAACCTCTCTCCCCCGGGCAGGGTCGGCAGGGGAGCGGGATGGACACTGCTGACACCGAGTCCGATGGCGAGATACAAGCGCTACGGGAGCGGTGGCTTCGCTCAAGGGGTGTATTTGGGCTGCCCCACGCTCAGCCGTGAGCAAAGCAGCAGCACCAGGGCTGCCGTGAGGCTCTGTGAGATGATGTCCCCCTGCGAGGAAGTCACGTTTGGGCAGAGGAGAGACCAGGGACACCAGGCAGTCATACAGCCCAGGGCAGAGCTCCCAAGGGGCTGAGACCCCCCCACCACAGCACTGCTCTGATTTGGTCCCCCCAAAGTGGGGCTGAGCTGCCAAGAGCCAGAGCAGATGTCTGCTTCTGCACCCATTGGGGCAGTGGGTGCACCCCAGCTGCCTAACGGTGACCCCGGAGCAGGGGGTGGGGGGGCCTGAGATGGGATTTTTGGCAGGTACAGTTCACTTTGGGAAAGGCACTTGTCCTTAGTGCACGGACAAGGAGAAGAGGCAAAGAGAGTTCTGTGTTTATCCAACTTGTAGAGAGCAGTAGATTGATTTTACAAATATTAAGGATTAATCCCATTAATATGGTCTAAACAAAGGACAAAAGACAGATGAACATTTCTGAAGCAATATCTGCCAGCTGAGTTTTTTCCAGCCTGGAAGGAAGTGACTGGGATTTCCCTGGAGTTCAACTTTTCAATGATTTCTTCTTTCTAGAGACCCCTGACTGCCTGGGAAGAGCCTCTCCTCTTCCCAAGCCGCTGGGAAAAAAAATCACCAAGCGAGGCCAGATGTCTCCTGGCCATGGGGCCAGGCTGTCACTGCCAGTCCCCATCGCTCCTTGACCACAGTGCTGCTTCCCACCCACCCTGGGCACTTCACATGGTCCCACAGATGTCACGGACTGCCTGGGAACGATACATAAAGCATCCCTGGCACCAGGATTTGCGGTACCGGCAGGGGCCCCATTTTGGACCATTTTCTCCCCAGGAAACCTTCCGGGGGAGGCAAACCAAACCTCTCCTGGGCCCACGTGCTGAGAAGAAACACAAATCTCACGCTCATCAATAAATACTGTAAACAAGCAGAATTTTCCTCCCACTCTGTTTCCCAACTTCTTCCCACCCTGTGAAGCCGACGGAAACATCCTGATGAAGCACAAAGCGTTTCTGGCCCCCAGAGCTGCCCTGGGTCACTGACCACAGGATTTTATCCTCCTCCCTCCTCCAGCTTCTTGGAATAATGTTTCCTTGAGGGCAAAAATATTGCATGCTTTTTCTCAACTTCAGAGGTTTTTAGGAAACTCAGAGAGGGGAAAAAAAGTCTCTTTTCACGTGTTGAGATGAGCGGGTAACCGAGCCAGGCGCTTGTCCATGAGCGTTATTTCACATCGCATCACACGTCATCAAGAAGACTGAGTCAAGAGACTTGGTCACAACAGGTTTTTTCCAGCCAGGATCCAGCAGTTTTAAGCAGAATAAGAGGGGTTGCCTGTATAACAACCTCCGGTGGGAGGATGCCATAAATCCAACCCCTCCTAAACTCACCTGCTTTTTAATTGCAAAGAGGTGAAAAGCCACACGCACAGGTATTAAAGGGCTGGGGGACGGTGGGGACACAAGTGGCTGCCAGACCTCACGGGTAAGAAACTGCTTGGGAAGATGCTTTCGGTGCATTAGCATGAAAAATTCGGGGCAAAGAGGACTGCTGGGAGCACTAACATTTCTACTTTTGTCATAGCCTGAAAAAAATCTTTACCAAGCCCCAGCTTTGTACAGGATATGAACCATAGAAACTTATTTATCCTGGCAAATGGGACTTTTCTAAAGCAGGAAGATAGCGCATGGGTGAGCAGCTCAGACACCTCTCCCTCACTTGCTATTTTCCATCCAAAACCCCCACAATGTTCCCCGGGAATGAGCACACCGGGGTGTTCCTCGGGACATGGGGCAGCATCCCACAGCCCAGGCTCCGGTGGCTCCTTTTCCATCCCAGCTGCTCCCGCACAGAGCCATTCGCTCCTGGACAGCTTACAAAACCACAAGGGTTTTTTGGAGGTTTATCCCAGTTGGGGGCAAAAGTTTTCCAAAAGAGAAGAAGGAAAGAAAACAAAAAAAAAGAAGAAAAACAAACACCATCTTCTAAATATTTCAGGCTTCAGAAATGCGTTTCCTGGCCAGTGTGAGGAAGTGCCAGAGCCTGGGTAGATGGTCACAGGACAGCTGGGGCCAGGATGCGGGAGGCACCGACCCCGCCACTGCCAGCCTGCGCAGTGCCCGCCGGGGAGCTGGAGCCCGGACAAGCCCTGCCTTGTGCGTCGGCTCCCAGGAAGAGGGAAACCATCCACAAAAGTGAAATGGAGACTTGTTATACAGGCACAAACAAGAGCGCCGGGAAGCTCATGGAGGAACGGTTGCGATATTCCTCCTCTGCCCTGTGATGTGCATGCATTCACCACAGCCTTCAATCTCGCCTTTTCCCTATTTTTCCTGGCATTTTGGCACACAATGCTCTAGAATCGGGTTTCTTTGCACTTAATGTAATTGCGAGAGCAGCTAAAGCGACTCTCTTTGCCAGAGGTTTGTAGTGAACTGACCCGGAGCTGTGAACCCCCCCGGGAAGGTGCAGGAGCTGGTGTCCCGCAGGCTGAGCCCGCACGGGATGCTCGCACACCACAGCCTCGCCATGTTCACCCAAGCAATATTTCTGTACATTCAGCTTTTTGGCCACTTGCTTAAAGGACTCAGCATTTCTGCAAGGACTGAGACTTCCGTGGATCTGCTCTCATCTGATGTACAGAGCTTCTTTGGGGTACAGGGTCAAATTTTGGAAGGAGGAGAGCTGCGGCAGCTGCTGCACTCCTCTTGATAAAAAATGCTTTTCTGGACACGCAACCGCCTGCCCAGCTATCTGCAGAGGAATTTGGGATGGGCAAGAGGGGCTGCTGGTGGCAGACCCCCACCCTAGGCATGGCACCATATCCCTGGGCTGTTTCCATCCCCCTCCAGCCCCCCCCGGAGCTGCCCTGGGGTCCGTCGGGGCGCGGGCACAGCGCGGGGTCCTCACCTGCCCTGCTCTGCTCCGCGGGCTCGTCGGGCGCTTCCTGACACCCAGGAACGGACACGGGGCTCAGGGAAACGTGGGCGCTCCTCGACCCTGGAAGAAAGGGAAACCCTTTGATTACAGCAGGATCGCTGCCGCCTGCCCCAAGCCCCTCAACCTCGGCTTCACCAGAGGCACTCGAGAAATGCTGGGTGCCAACATGCACTGGGGTGCAGCCGCTGGTGCCAGCGCAGCTGCAGGCAGCTAATTCCTCATGATATGAGGATTAGCTTCAGCCCCCCGCTCTCGTCGCGGGCCCCAGCTCCGCACGGTGAGACTGCTGGTTATCCCAGCTGTGAGGAGGGATTTCATAGCGTGAGCTGAGCGATCCTTCATTCACCAGTGGGGATATCGAGCCCCAAAGCACCCGGTGCAGAGGCTCTGGGTGCTGGCAGCTGGCATGGGGATGGCCCCAGCCTGCCTGCAGCCATGGGTCCTGCAGCCTCTGCAGCCACAGGACCCCCAAGCACCACGGCCACATTCCTGATGCTGCTGGCACGGATGGGTCAGGATGTGGCCCCCATCACTCTGGAGCTGCCCCAGGCCCTGTGAGGGCCAGCGTGCCTTGCAACGGACATGCAGAGATGGTCCTGCACGCAGACAGAGGCACCATTATTCTCTGGGGAATTTATAGCAGCCATTGTACAGGCGGAGAGCAGGGATGCTCAGAGCGGAAGGCGACCAGGGCTGGGCTGTCCGAAGGGACAGCCATGGCTGCAAAGGGACCCTCATCCCTGCATCGCTGACAGCTCGGGCTTTGGTGGCAGCCCCAGCACCCCTACGACCCCAGGAACCAGCCTTTGAGGTCCTTCCCATTACCAAAACCAAACAGCATTAACTCTGTGACAGTGATGCCCAGCACTGGCACACCCCTGTCCCCAACACAGGCACGTGCACATCCCCAGGCTGGACTCAGCAGCTTCCCCGGCTGCACCGCGGGGCTTTTTGGCTGGACCGTGGCTATTCCCCACCCTTCGGCACAGAAGGTGGGTGAGGATTTTTCCATAAGGCCCAACAGCTTGTTTGAGGGATTCTCACAGCAGGTTGTCGACAGAAGAAACCACCGCTCCAAGAGGGGGAAAATCCGGGTCCGCTTCCCGGTGGGAGGACAGGGGCTGCAGTCGGCACCCAGACAGGGAGAGCAGCGCATTGCAGCTTGCAGGCACACCTCCTGTCCTGGTGCTGAGCAGGAGCAGGCGCTTCCTCGGCCGTGCTTTTACATGAGCATGGAGCAACAGGTTGGAAAGCCTCATTTTTGGTGCAGCGAGGTGGCTGTCACCCTGCTCTGCTTGAGGATGCCGGGGTTTCCCATCAAGCAGGGTCTCTGACATGCTCCCCAGCTGCATGCCACAGCAGGACCCCAATCTGGGCTTGAGTCTGAAGGGTTTAGCCCTATTTCCCTGCTCTCTGCAACTCAAGAAACATCTTGGCTGCTCCAGCACTGCCCTGGCACCACCTCTCTCCGAGCAGTTTTGCTCCCAGGGCTTTTCACGGCAATGCTCGAGGCTCTGCAGACTGACTCCGGCCGGAGAGCTGCAGCGAGGGGGCTTTGCCAACAGCTTTGCGATGAACAAAGGAGCGCGGGATTTCTGGGAGCTGAGCTTGGCACTGGTCCCCTCCCATCTCGGGAACGATGGGATTCACAGATTTGTGGGGCACTCTAGCAGCTGGCTCTGTCACGTAGATTTTGCCTGCTGCCAGATTTGGGTAATTACACACTGACTCGGGAGATAGGAATCCAGGATTCAGCTCCTTCGAGCTCTCTTCTAGCTGGGTAATGAATTGAACTATTCATCATTTGATAAAATTTCCATGAAAAGAAGAATAAGGGGGGGGTGACCCTGAGTTGCATTTGCAGGGTATGAATTACAGCACCCAGTGAGCCTGCTGGCCACAGACGGGCAATGTTAAAGCGCCAGATTAATGCTGCATTGAATCTCAATTAAAACTCATTAAAAAGCCACAGGCCAGACAAGTTGCCTTTGATGAGAGTAATACTTCTTGAAACGGGAAGCTTCCATTTTTAGACTCAAAGCGGCCTGTTATGCTTGTTCCCGACCCTCAGAAATCCCACCAAAGCTCAAGATTAGTGAACATCATCCCTGTTGGAGACAAGGGAACTCGTTCTGTACTTCATTAACAATTCAGCACAGACTGCCTTGTTCCATCCCGGTCTGGCTGGTAAGCAATGTGACCTCCTTACCTCCTTCCAGCTGTGGCACCACGCACCATTACCTGATCTCCACCCATCAGGTGCTGCAAAGCAGCCCCTCCAGAAAAGCCACCATCCCTCCATACCTGCCTCGGACCCACCTTGGGAATCCATTTTGCACAATTACTCACGAGCAATGTCTGCCTGGGCAGCCCAAATGAGCGAGGCTTTTCCAACCGCCACATCGTTGAACCCCAACTAAAAATATACGGATTTTAAGGCAGCAAGAGGCAGAGAAAGCCCTGCTCCTCCCACACCCGCCATGGGTTGTTTCTGCCTTTACTGCTGCCTCCGTGCCCCTCTCCCACCAGGAAGAGCATCTGCCCTTTGTCACAGCACCGTGCCAGCGGCTTGCTGTGACACTCAGTCCTGTGTGGGCACGTGGCCCCACTCCCCGGTGCACAGCCCCAGCTCGGTTCAGGGTTAAAGGAGCCCTGTTGACCTGAACACCATGAGCAAAACCACATGCAATGATAAAAATTAATCTATTTTCTAGAGGTGTGGGTTAGCTTGCACCTAATCCATTAACATGAGTTTTATTATTTGGAGCCGTTTCTCAAGCATGAGAGCATGCACGGTGCTTCATCAGATTCCTTTTTAGCGAACTGCTTAGAGAAGACTTCACCCGTTATTTCTCCAGAAATAAAGTCAATCTGTGGTGTCCAAAGCCTAATTTCTGCAAAGCCATCTTCCCTGATAACATGGCCCAGTGCCCCCAGTCAAGCTTCCTATTGATTGAACCACTATCAGCTTTTCCATGGGATCAGCGTTTGCCCCAGACACACTAAACCTGCCCTTACCAACAAGGCGGACAACACTGCGACTCACCATCAGAAACATCATGGCATTGTAACCGTAACCTCCCAATCAAGGGCCTCTGCGGTTATTACTATTTACCCTTGTTAGGGCATCAGTTATTTACTACGGTTGATCACGACAGGCCATAGTTGCAATTTCCTCTCTGGGTTTTGGTTTTGGCTTCATCTGCTTGCTGAACTATGAAGACGAGCCGTTATTTAGGCAGCATGGCTCAATGACTAATGCCAATTAATACAACACATAATAAAGCCAGAGGAGACCATTGGATAACTCAGGCTAATGCACGCCACAGGACTTCCCAGATGGCATCCTCTTTTAAACCACATCTTTTAGAAAAACCTCCAGTCGTTTTAAAACTATATTCCCAAAATTAACATGCCCCCACTAACTCGTGTTCATGGTTAATTATATTTAGGGCTTTGGAAACAGCCTCTGGCGATGGGTGGGAGCTGGAAGCACCATTGCCATACCAAGGGACTTCTGCCACACCTCCGCCTGCCAAAACACACCCAGCACAATCCCTGCTCGGAGGTTAAATTTGTCTAGTCCTTCCCCGACCACAGGATTCCCACTTGTGTATCCCCAAAGATCCTGTTACCCTTTCGATGGCAAATAAATTTGGAGAGCCCAGTCGTGGGCTCTTTCCTCCCACTTCTGTTCTCCATCCTGTGACTCACATCCCTTCTCCCCCGAGCCCCGCGCCGCCCGCTTGCCATCAGCCCGGCTTCGTGCTCTTCCTGCTCACTGGTATGAAGCAGAAAGTCATCTGGGGTGAGGAATTAACTCACACAGCCCCAGTAAACCCCAGCCATCAAGAAATTCCCCATTTGCCGTGAGACCCGGGCCTGTCAGCGCTGTTTGCCTATTGCTTTTGCAAGCAGACTTGTTCAGCTTCGTAAGACGGACCCTTTTCTTTACAAGTAAGGCATTTGGGCTGGTTTTCTGTTTGCAAGCAACAGAGACCGAACCTGAACCCCAGACCCTGGCAGGACCAGCTGATCTACAGCGGGGATGAAGTTGCCCCTGATTCCTATGGCACCTTCTCAGCTGAAGACCACCTCACTGGCTCTTACTGCAGAACCCAGAGAAAGGCCTAGCCAGGCAGAGCTGGTGTGGCATGCCACGCCACGCCATGCCACGCCACACTACACCACACCATGCCATGCCATGCCAGGGAGGTGTCACAGAGTTCGGGCAGATCCCCAAGCATGAGGCGTGGGCTCTTTTTGCATTTCAATCAGTCCTTTCTCCATCCTATTTATAACCTGCTTAAATTCTCCTGGGTAGCAAACTCCCCCAAAAGAGCAAGGTCTGGGGATGTGGCTGCTTGCATTTCTTCCTGTGGGAGGGGAAGGGGGTGGCTTGGGACACGGATTAAACCAGCTTGTTTCACATACTGACAGCAGATATTCCTGCCCCCTCCTTGCCTTCCCCAGTCCCCCACACACACCAGGAAAAGCTTTTCATGCCTCCCCATGCCTCGGGCTTGCACTAGGACAGCTCTGCCTGGTGTTAGGCACCCAGACCTGATTTTCAAATCTGTTTTCCTCTAAGGATGAATTGCTCAGGGATATTTGCAAAGTTTGTAAAATCCTACCCATGGCTCCTGTTTTCCACACTGCCTGGGAAGCAGCCCCAGCGTGGGAAGAGTTGTTGCAGGAACACCGCAAATGCCTGTCCCTGATAGCACTGGGAGCTGTGGGCTTTACTGGTTTTAGTTGGACGCCTGCTGCTGGACAGGATGCAAAGACCCCAGAAGTCCCCTGGGGCTCTCCCCTTCACCTGCCCCACTGTCCCAAACCTCCCTGTTTCCCCCAACCTTGGGTCACCGAACCCTTCCCCAAGTCCCTGCCTCGCACTGACTCCTGTCAGCCAAAACCACAGAGAAAAACCATGTCCTCTATCATGGATGCTTGTGCCCCTTTCTTTTCCCCTCACCACATCAGCCTGGGCCATACGTGCCAGCCTCACTCCCAGGGGAAGGACCAGTGCGTTGAAGACACATTCACCACCTCAGTCCTGTGGTCCATGCCCCGATTTGCCTGCAAAGACCCCAGTGCTGATGCTGTGACAGGTCAGGAGCCTGCTCTTGGGTTTTCTTTAACTTCCATCAGGATAGTCCATATTGCAGGAAATAAAATCTATAAGGTGTATTAGAGCTTTACAGTGCTTTAGCAAAAGTATATTTTGTGCGCATGACATAGATCTTCCTAGTTTGCACTTCCATTCCCCAAAAATTAACAGCAGAGCCCTTCCCCATCCTACTGAAGGTGCTTTCCTTACAGCCCTGTGGCCTTTTCTCAATGTAGCTCTGAATAAATCTATCTGCACTCAGAAAAAAAATCTGTGAATGAGCACTGCAAATTAGTCAGCCTGGCTTAAAACTGTGACACTTGATTTCAGTGAGTTTGTAGTTCTTTTAACCCAATTGACCTTTCAGGTCCAGCCATCAATCCCTCTCTCAGCACCCAGAAGAGCTGGAAACACACTTTTTCTTGATGCTGGTGGGTTTGTCGAGCTGGCAGGGGCTGCGGGACTGCACGATGCAGCATGAGGCGCATGGAAATACCCAACAAATGCAAATGCCGGTGACCGCCCAGCGAACGCCAAGCAGGCAAAATGCAAGTTATTTGGTAAGAACAAAGGACGGGAGAGAGCGATTCCTCCCCAGCAGCATCTTCACTGGGGAGCCTAGGCACACACCAGCGTCAGCTCTGGCGCTGCTTGAGGCTCTTTGGATGTCCCCAGCACACTCATGACAACACGCGTGCCCCAGCTGCATGTCCCCTCCTGCCAGGGAGGCCAGCGACATTTGGGGTGAAAGGCAGCAAAGCGAGCCCAGCTCCCGCTGCCATCCCTGGGCACGTCCCACCTCAGGGCTCAGAGAAGGACGACAAGAGCTTCAGTCCCATTTGCTTCCACTCGGCATGCACCAAGGTAGTTAACTCGGTGCTGTTCCCAATGCCCCGGCAAGTCTGCGCTACGGCCCCATGAGCCATGCCACAGCCTGGATCAGCAGTGTGGCACCAAACACCCGCAGGGACGCCGTCAGTCCCATGCCCGGGATGGCAATCACAGCCCACCGAGACCCTTCCAGCTATGGCCACATCCTGCCTGCCACGGGGCCAGGCAGCCCTGCACTTGGGGGGGCCTTCCTGGGGCAGGGGGGCTATTGTTTCACCTTGAGCCTGTGAACCATTAGACTCATCGGCATGACCACGACAGGACATGACATCCTCGTGTCGGGGCCGTGGAGTGAGAAGGAGGGCTTGGGCCAAGCAGGTCCAGCTTGGACTGCTCTGCTCCCAAAGTCCCATGGCTGCCCCAGTCTGGAGGTGGCCCCTTTCCTCCAGACACTGCCGTATCATGCACTAATTCAGCAGGATGCTGTGTGCTCTGGACCACCCCCATGGCAGATTCACCCTGGCACAACCCTGACCCACTGCAGGATGGGGTGAGCGGGAGGTGATGAACTCGGCTCCCAGGCACAAGGGATCATGGGGACGGCGAGAAATGGGAAACAGTCCTTGGAGAGCAAACCCTTCCCCTCCGCAGCACTGGCAGCAATCTGGGAGAGCCAAGCTCTAAGGCTGATCCAGCAGAAGGTTAGATTTGGGGGACCCAAGCAGCCCCACATCACCTCCCACACCCAGGAGCTCTGCTCGGTGTGGGTTTGCTGAGCCGCCGCTGAGCCCCTTCCACGCCAAAGCCCTCCCCATCGTGCTCCATAATCCCCCCCAACCCCATTCCCGAGGTCTTTCCCACTCCCCCCCCCCAGACAAGCCGGCAGCCACCTGTAGAGATCTCGGCAGCATCTGCCGAGCGGCCGCGCAAAGCGGCTTATAGCGGGGTCCGCCCGCAGGGGATGCTCAGCCCTCCCCCGGCCCTCCCGGCCGGCTGCTCCAAGGGTTAAAAATGCAGCACGGCTGCGAGCTGGAGGGCCCGAACAAGCGGGAGACGCGAGGAAAACAATAAAATAATATAATAATAATAATAAATAGAATAATAATAAATAAAATAAAACAATAATAAATAAAATAAAGTAAGATAAAATAATAAAATAAAAAACCAAAACAAAATAAAGTAAAAGAAATAAATAAAAAGCAGCAGCCTGGGCGGGGGGAGGCGGTGGCCGGCCCGCCCCCCCCTCCGCAGCCCCCAGCGCGGCACCTTGCAGGCAGCGGGGCGG
>NW_010972775.1:22588070-22598011 GCF_000737465.1 Haliaeetus leucocephalus | reverse complement strand
CGCCCGCCCGGGCGAGCAGCCGAAGCGGTCGGTCCTCGGCGCGGCGGCGGCGGGGATGTCAGCCCGCGCCGCCGTGACGGAGCAGCCGCCTCCCGCGGGGGAGGGGGGCAGGCAGGGGCAGGCGGGGAGGCCTGCCAAGGCTGGGGGGGGAGCGGGTGCCGCTCAGCGCCGGGGAGAAGAAAAGGCGGGTTTTTAACTCTTTGCCCACCCGAATTTCCCGTTCCCGGGGGCGAGAGGCCGGGCAGGCACCTGCTGCCCCCCCCCGCCCCGGGGATGCGCGGGGGGGTGGCGGCCTCCCTGCACGCAGTCGATCCCTCGGGGTCCGGCGGTGACCAGTAAGACCGGCGTGGACCCGCTGGGAGCGCGATAGCTCTCCTCTCTGCAAAGCCATAAAAATAAGCGGGGCTTCCTGGGCGCCGGGCTGCGTCGGCAGCTCCTGCGGGGTGACTGCAACCAAGTCACGTATTCCGTCATCGCCCTTCTGCGGCGGGAGCCGGGGATGTGCCGCAGGGATCGCACCTTGCCGTCTGGTCCCTCCCGGCTGGGCATCGTAGCAGGGTCCTACAGCATCCGTAAGCATCCATCCGTGTGCTCGTTTCCCTTCGCATACAACACGATTTTCTTTTTTTTTTCCCTATTATAGACAGTGACAAGTGACAACACCAGAGACCACTGCTTTGTTCCAGAGCTGTCAGTTCCATTTTCTAGGCGAATGAAGGGTGGCCCAGACTGGAGGTGGCCTCAGATGCACAGGGTTACTTAGGACTCCGGTGTCCCACCATGCCCAGGTACCTCCACAGACCGCGGCCCAAACAGGTGCCGCAAGGTCATCGATGAGGGAGTAAAATCTGTGTAATTTTACCCTGCTTCCTCTTCTCACCACCCAGCAAACCACCCTCCTGACGGCACCGATTCAAAACACATTCAGCAGTGCAGGGTACCAGGCGGTGCTGAAGCATCCCTGCTAGCCATGGCCTGCGTTGCCAGGCCTTGCACCCTTGCACACCCTTACACCAGCCACAAAACACAGGCATTTTCTCACATTTTTAAAGATCCCCATCATTGGAGATGAGAGAAGCAATACTTAGAAAAAGTAGCATTTTAGCTCGTTGTCTCCTTGTTACAAGGGAATGAAACCAGCGGGATACAGCCCAGGCACAGATTTATCCAGCCGTTAGATTAGATGTTGCACCAACTTATTTTATTGTTGCTGAATTAAAACTACTTGAGGCCAATACCAAATGCATTTCCAGTTCCCCTTAAAGAAAAGCACTCTGCCAATAAACAAAGGATTTCCTTTTTATAAGGAGATTATTCAGCCAAGAGTCTGATGAAAGATTACTGAGTTTTATTCTGGTGTCAAGCCTTCCCATAAAATACCAGTGGATCTGATAACAAGTGAATACTGGGAGTTGTAAAAAAACGTCTGTCTTCTGATATTCTTCTAAAAATCATCTCCGTTTTTAAAGACAAGCCATGTGCTGTGAGCTGGACTGGAAACTGAAAAAGGTTAATGCAATTAATGTAGAGCTAATGACATTACCCAGTAGAAGAAGCCACCTCTAATTCCCAAACCACCCAGCGATGACCTCTTCCCAACAAAAAAACACATTTTCCCAGGACCTGGTGATGGAAGCGGAAGGCTCGATGCAGACAGAGATGATGCTTAAAACCAGACAGAGCTTGGGAGGTGACCGAGACGGGGGATACTGAGGCCTAGATAAGCCAAATGGGGAGAAACCAGGCTCTTGCAAAGCCTTAGAGGAGCCGCCGTGCCCCGGCTGCCTTCGCTCGTGCCGTGGAAGCGGCAGTTCCCGGGGCCTGCTGTGCCTCCTGCGCTCGTCTGGAGCTGCTGGGATTAATTAGCACCAATTAGCTGATTGAAACAACTCACTTGGAGCAGCAAACTGGGACAGCCAGCAAAGGTATGGTGAGAAGGGAAAGGCTGCTGGGAAGGCATGTGTTGCTGGGTGGTTCCCGGGGGCCTGATCCAGCTGATGGAGGGAGGCTGCAGCCACCCGGCCTCTCCATGTCGTGGTAAACCCCAGCATCGCCCAAACCCCAAATGCTGCTGCTGGGGGGAATCCCAGAAATGTTGGGGAAAGTGTTGGGACCCTCTTTGTGGGGGGGGAGCATGGAGCAGGGAGGGCTGGGGGAGCCGGTGCAGCCCCACCAGCCAAGTCCTTGCCGGGGAGCGGGAGGGATGCTGGGCCCTTGCTGGGGTGGGAAGGTGGGATTTTGCAGCGATGGGGAAGCTGCAGCAGTGCTGGCCCGGCAGAGCACGGGGCAATTCCCTGCCCTGAGTGCCTGCGCTGTGGCTGCCCTCCAGCAACGCTGTGGGCTGAGGGCACCCCTTGCAGCATTTCTGCACGCGTCCCAGCAGAAAATGGCATTAATGGGTGCGTGGGGCACTGCTGAGAGCTCGTGGGGGCGAACAGGCCCTTAGCTTTGCCCCACCACCAGGAAAATAGCATGGGCTCCTTGTTCCACCCGCACGGCACAGCAACTCCGACACCAAATCATCTGGCTGTTGGCAGACTGGAAAGGATTTTATTATATTTTGATCAAAATTAAGCCAGTGATAGATCCCAGGAGCTTTGTTACCGGGGCTTTGCTTTGAAGGTTTTTTGGGACTCCATTCATGCCCCAGGCTGGACTTGCTTTCCGGGGGGGGCCAAGGAGGAGGGGGCTTGCCGGGGCTGTGCAGAGCTGCACTGACAGCACCCGCTCTTCTGCTGCAGTCCCCGAGGAAAGGGAGATGCTCAGCACCTGCAAAGCATTAAAATCTCCTGCTGGCACGGTGCAGGATCGGTCCTGGCCTCCTCCGGCTGGAGTTACCTGCAGGGGAAATCAGCATCAAACATCGGCTGCGTGGGGAGGATCACTTGGTCCCCATGCTCTCGGGAGGATGCCTACGGGATGGCCAACGGGAATACTCCCGTGGGGCTGGATCAGGCCATGCAGCCGCAACCCTGTGCAGATACATCTGCTGCAAAGAGCTATGGAGCAGAGAGCCCTTGCTGGAGGGAGCTGCAATTTCCCACCCGCAGCGTGTCCTTGGTGATGCCAAGAGCGGTGTGATGCCACACTTCCGAGCCAGGCCAAGCAGCCATGGCGGGCATGGAGCCATGTGGGTGCCAGGGGCTGGGGCGAGGAGCGGCGGTGGGGGTGGCTTGGGCTCCCTCTCCCGGCTCTGCTGAGATAAAATTGGTGCATATATCACGGGGATGGGAAGCTCGCAAGCCTGTGAGCACACGCCTCTGCAATGGATGGCGTGGGGACAGGACAGAGGATGCCAGGGGACCCCAGGGACAGTGGGGGGGGGCCATGTGGCACTGCACAGCCCTTGGGGCAAGCAAAAGTCCATAGCCACTGCTGCAGCAGAGCAAACCCAGGCAGATGGATGCTCAGAGGCCTGAGCTGGGCTAATTAACAGAAGCCCTCCCGAAACCAGGCTGGGGGGGCCCCTGTGCCCCCCTATCCCCCGCCTCGCAGCATCTGGAGCCCACGCGCAGAGCACGGCTGCATTTCCTTCCTGCCATGCGGCTCATCCCACCCCTCTATTTATCTGCGTGTTTAATTTACTGGCGCTGCTGAGCAGGAGGAAGGAGATGCTGCCTCTGTGGATGTGAGCAATTAAAACAAGTCATCGGGAAAATTGGAGCCTGCCTGCCTGCCTGGACAGCGGGGCAGGGGCTGCAGGAAGAGCGTCCTTGTAGTGCCTGTGTCCAGGAGATTCGGGACATGTAACGCTGCAGACGCACTTCTGTCTTCAGCGCAATACATCACCTTGTTCATGGAAAGCTCCTGAGAGAAATATTGCCGAACCCATCCCGAATCGTAAGTCTGGAGAGACTTCATCAGCCCATTACTCACTACTTGGCTTGCCTGAGCCAGGCTGGGCTCTGGGGCAAGCTCCAAGGCTGAGCTGGTTACACCACGGGTGCGTTTAGCCCTTCATATGAAACTCGGAAAAACACATCTCTCTTGCACCAGGCTGTGCTTGCAGACATAGGAGAATACTAACAAAGCCACGCTGTAACACATAATCACTGTGTCACCAGAGAGCCCTGGTTATGAGATGATTCATGAATGGAGCTGGCCAAGTCACTTGCTGCAAGCCCATGATGGCTTTGCTCTGGGGATGCAGGTCAGGCCCCAAATCTCCTGCACGAGGTGTCTGCCCAGCTGGCTGGGAGACCAAACCGCTCAGTGCTTGGGGCTGGCTGGGCTCCATTAGCACCGGAGTGCTGGAGGGACAGACTGGGACCGAGGCTGCCATCTGAGGTCCCAATGCTGCCGCCGGAGGCGGTGGTCCCGATGTTGCCACGAGCATGAGCCACCCCAGAGGCAGGTGGAACAAGCCTTCATGTCTTCCAGGTCCGTGCTCTTTCTCAGCAATGCCATTCCTCCTGAAATGAAGGACGTGTGGTCCTCTTAGCAAATACTTGATCCTTAAGGGAAGATCCACTGAGCTGGCTCCTTGCCCCATCAAAAATGAGTTACAGTTCTCAGAGGCGCTCCCATCGCTGGACTGGTGGAGTAGGGTGGCCAAAGCTCAGCGCATTGTTTGCGCTGGCTAAAATTACACTGAAATAAATATAGCATAGATACTACATACAGTCTGTGCACGGCAAATTGTCCTGGATTATCCCCAGAGTTACTGCAGCTGTGAATTATATGGAGGTTAATGTTTGGATTTCATACCAGATAATTTATAGAGAAGTCCAGGGACGGCTTTCATCTGCTTTGATGAAAGTTCATCTGGAATAACAATAACTTGGTAGAACCTGGCACTTGGACTGCACTGAAAACCCAAGCCCTTCTACTTGAAAGCAAAATGTTTCCATTTAAAAACACTGTTAGCAAGAACAAACATCTCTCTATTACTGACTCTCCTTGCTCTTCCCCTCTGCTACAGTCATCTGGTTCAGATTAGTCCTGGATAAGGTCCCGTTTTGCTCAGGGAACTAGGAGGGGAACTTGGAGCTATTTCTACTCATTTCAAATATGAATTGAATGTGGTGCACAAATGAAAACGCAATGAGCTCCAACATGTGAAGGGAATCAAAGAGACATGGCAGCTCCTCCCAGTGGAAAATCACTTCTAACGGCATGGGAGATGGAGGGTGGGAGCTGAGTTTCCCACCTCAAAGCAGTGCCCTCGGTCCCCAAACCCCAGGCAACCACCAGGACCGGTAGCAATGACCCCTGGCAAGGGGGAAGCTGTGGCTGAAGTGTGGGTTTGAGGGAGAAGCCCAGTTTGGTTAGGCCAGGCCAGCACCAGGCTCTGGGGCTCCTCCATACTGGCTGGGAGCAGAGGGTCCCAAACTGCTCTCCTGACACCCATCATCTTCTCACCCCAGCGGGAAACTGCTGTTTTCTCCAGCTAGGAGGAGGGACAGCCTTCCTTGCTCACCTCCCCAGCGAGGGTGCCAGCAGCCTCTGCTAGCTGGCTGGGAGGAAAGCCCTCCTCTCACGAGCGGGAAAAGCTATTCCCAAGGAAAACCAAACAAGAGGGAGCGTCTCGACACCAGCAAGTTAAATCTAGCCCCTTCTTGTGGCTTGTTGTTTACATAGCGCCTGTTTATAGCCAGCTCTTGCCATAGCTGCTAATTTGATAGCATGTGATGGATCGGAAACGCTTTGCAGAAGATGACAGAGAGAAAAACAGCCGTCGCGTCAGAGGCTGGAGCAAAGCAAGAGAGCCAGGGTGAAGAGCTGTTTAGATTTGGGGTTGGTGTGTTTTGGGGAGATAAAGAGATAAATATAACATATTGTGTGTGTATATATATATATATATAAAACTACCTTGGGGTACTCAGAGCTTGACCCTGCCTGGTGTGCTTCTTCCATACAGGTAGGTCGGTGGCTGCTGCAGCACTTGAGCATCGGGTGTGTGATGCAAAGTGCCCACGCAGCAACACCATCTCCTGCAGCAGGACTTGCCGCAGTGAGGGGCGAGCTGCCTGCAGCCAGGCAGCAGCCAGGAAAGGACGGTCACGTACTGCAAGCGAAGACCTCAAGTCCCCCGGCCACGGGAGAGTGATTCAACGCATGCCTGAGCTCCTGACGGCAGCAGAAATAAGGATGTGCTTGAAGTTAACTACATGTTTGTGTGTCCTCCCTCGGGGTCACTGTCTGGAGGTGGGTCTGAAGCAGCCCGAGTTCATTGCAGAGTAGCCAAGGTGTGAGTTACCTGTAGAGGAGTTGCGGTTCTTTTATTTTTTTCACTCTACCCAAAGAAAACTGTGGTTATTCAGGTGTTGAGATGGTGTTTGCAGCCCATGAAGCACTCTGAACTCAGCTTCACCCGGTGCCAGCTAGCACAGAAAACCTGTCCCTCAGCAGGGACACTGCACCAACATCTCAGGGAGACAGATTTCACTGGAAACACAGAGCTGATCTCCACCTTTGAACCTGTTTCACCCTGTCCCTGGCTTTGCAAGGGGGCTGCCTGTCCTCACCTGCATTTCTCCAGCTCAGCAGAGCTGCTGGCTTGCAGCAGCGCCTGTCACCAGGCTGGTGGCTCCTGCGGTGGCTCATCACCGTGTCCCACACTAAGCATTCGTGTGGTTTCAGGCATTCCTTCTCCTGCATCTCAGCACACCAGCGATGGCTGTGATCTGTTGGCTTTGGGCTAGCTGGGGTGGAAAACACCCTGAGGTCAGCGGGTTTTTCCAGGGCTTTTCAGGAGGTGGCCGGGCTCTTGCTGCTAAATGAAGGGCTTGGGCTGGGGGCACAAAAGACTTTAAAATTATTTTTTAAAAGAAGCCTTTTGAAAGTGTTCGCTGTCTTTTGATGGGCTGGGCATGTTGTGGGTTTGGTGGCTCGTGTCCCAGCAAGGATATTTCCAGTGACCTCTCGGACACGCAGCTCAAGGACAGATTTGCATCTTCTCCTGTGCAGCATCGCTCTCCATGTTGATGGCTCTGGCCATGGCAGAGGAGATGGTGGCTTCCCCTTGAGCTGCCCACCCAGCAAGGTTTTCTGACCCTTTGAGAGGAGGGGGCTGTTGGCAAGAGCAGCTTTTCTGGCTCAGCCTCCCTAACCCAACACGTGCCACGAGGAGGTCTGAAATCAGACGGCTCATTCGGGTACCTGTGAATGGGTGCTGGCTCCTGAGCTTGGGTGAAATGCTGCTGCCCAAAGGATGTTTGAAGCCTCCATCCTCTTCGTGAGACACAGCAATGTCCTTCCTCCTCTTCTCCTATTTACAGAGGTGCTCCTGGTGCTTTGGTCTCCAGGCAGTGTGCCTGGGTTCCCCAGGGGCATATGGATTTGCAAGCACTGAAGGACTGGCATGGATCAGAGGCAGCGCTGTGAGCTGAGCTTTCAGCATCTCAGTTTGCTGTCAGCTCTGCTCCCCAGCTAAACCTTTTATAAAAGGCCTGTCCAGTGCCTTGTGCAAACCATGACCTAGCCCTCCTTTCTGAAAATACTTCCCAGCTTCCTTATTTTCTGCCCATACAGAGTTTCTTGGTGGAAAACCAGAGGGCTGAGCATCAGATGGTGCAGAAGAGAAGCTGGGGTCTTCTGGAGCTCTTCCATTGCTCCCTGCTGGAGGAAGATGAACCTGTGGGGTCCCAGAGCAGCTCTAAACCTAAACCCAGGCAGGAGAGATTTAAATGAGCAATAAGTGGGAAAACCCAAGGCAATTACAAAAATCCTGTGGAAACCAGCTTTTTCCCCAGCTTGACCAAGGTGAGAAGCCCTCCTTGCATGGGTGGCTCTGCTCTGTCACTGTTCCCCAAAGCCAACATGCTCCCAACACATTCCCCCCATCCTCCAGCTCCGAGGCAGAGCTGTGGCTCCCACCGCGGGCTGTGTGTTGTGGTAACCCCCTGTGCTTCTCTCACAAAGCTCCTCTCTGCTTCTAGTGCCAATGGCTAAAGCACAAGAGACCAGAGGGACAATATTGGGTTAAAACCATGCACCGAGGTCTCTCAGCTATCTCCTACAGAGGACGTTCCCAACCTGGCAGCATTTGGGTACCATGGGGCCCAAGAGCTGTGGATGAATCTCAAAGAGGTTCCCAGGGTCGTAATATTGTCCCCTATAGAGAGAGGCTGGGTGGACATGGAGGAGAGCAGCAAAAAGGACAGGGGGGTGCAGTCCCCTTCCAGCGGGGACCCGAGTTGAGCCCCTGGGACCATACGGGGAGCTCATTTCCTAACCCTCGTCAGCCTGGGTCTTCCTGGCTAACCACCGCTGCTCAGACAGGCAAATGCCTGATACAGATTTCGATTTAAATGGAGTCCAGATTTAAGACTGCACTGTCACATCTCCTGCTGGGGAAAAACATACATTGAATTTGGAAACCCAGAGGATACAGTGGCAGATCGGAAAGTGGCCGGAGTTGGGAGGTCTCCTCGCAGTGCAGAGGGCATGGAAATGGGACTCCATTTTAAGCAGAGCATCCTGGCAAGCGTCCTGAGCTGTGCGAAGCTAGCCCGGGCAATTTAAGAAGGGTTTTCCATAGCTTGAGTCTGTTGTTTGGTGAATGTGTTTGGCAGTTGTCTCCAATATGCATTTTAAAGGCAAACCTGAAACGCCTGGCCCACTTGCTCTTTTTCCTCTCACAGCACGAGCATCCCCAAGTCTCCCTGGGCTCAGGAGCGGGGGGGAGGGTGTGTGTGTGACACCGTTGGGGTGGGCAGAGTGACCAGGCCCCCTCAATCGCTCCCACTGACCTGTGTGGGTGACCTGCCAAGGATCCCCACAATGATCACGTCACCAGAAATGGGATCTGCTCCCCAGCTGGAAGACCCCACGCAATGCTTGGAAAAGGGGCTGGGGAAGCAGCAGCTGATGGGAGCCCACCAAAGCTCCTCACTCCCCCCAGTACCCCCAACCTCTGCACCCCTCACCCCCATCTGGCATTCCCACCTAGTTTGCCAGGACAAATTGGAGAAGGAAAATGCTGAGAAACAAGCCCCGAGTCAAACACTTCTCCAAGCAGCTTTTGTGTGTCGCCTTCCTATGGTCCTTCATTGTGGGGGTCCGAGCCTGGGGTACTGCAGCATTTTTAAAAGGCTGAGCCTGAAGCACTTTGCAGCATTTTGGGGGTGAGTCCAAGGCACACCATAGCATTTCTGGGGTCCCAGCCTGGGGCACTGCAGCATCCTTCAGGGACTGAGCCCAGGGTGCACTGCAGCATTTTTAGAGGGCTGAAGCTGGGGTACCACAGCCTTTTGGGGGGAGCTGAGCCAGGGCCACTGCAGCATTTGGGGGGGCTGGGTCCAAGATGGACTGCAATATCTTTCAAGGGTTGAGGGCACAGTGCAGCATTTTGGGGGGCTGAACCCAGGGTGGAGCACAGCATTTTAGGGGGCCTGAACCCAGGATGCACTGCAGACATTTGGGGAGGGGGGCTGAATCCAAGGCACACTGTTACATTTTGGGGGGCAGAGCCCAGGACACACCGCAGACATTTGGGGAGTGGGGGCTGAATCCAAGGCACACCATTGCACTTTAGGGGGGCTAAGCCCATGGTGCACTGCAGCCTTTGGGGGGGACTGAAACCAGGATACACCCCAGCATTCTGGGGAGGCTGAACCCAAGGCACATAGTTGCATTTTGGGGTGCTGAGCCCAGGACACACTGAACATTTTGGGGCGCTAAACCCAGGGTGCACCGCAGCATTTTTTTGGGGGGGAGGGCTGAAACCAGGATCCACCTCAGCATTTTGGGGGGCTGAGCCCAGGACACACTGCAGCATTTTGGGGGGGCTGAACCCAGGTGCACCACAGCATTTTGGGGGCTGAGCCGAGGGTGCACTGCAGCATTTTGGGCGGGCTGAACCCAGGAACCACCTCAGCATTTTGGGGGGCCGAGCCCAGGGTGCACCCAGCCTTTTGGGGGGCTGAGCCCAGGGTGCACGGCAGCATTTGGGGGCTGAGCCCAGCGTTCACCCCAGCATTTTGGGGGCTGAAACCAGG
>NW_010972775.1:22574829-22588060 GCF_000737465.1 Haliaeetus leucocephalus | reverse complement strand
CAGCCCCGGCAGCACGGGCGGCCGCGTTTGCCCTCTAGCGCCGGCCGCTTCCCTGCACGGCGGCCGCATCCTGCACCGGGCCCGCGGGGGCGGGGGAGGGCGGAGCCTGCGGGCACCCAGCTCCCCGGCTCCCCTCTGCCCTGGGGGTTTTGCAGAACCGACCCGGCAGAACCCGGTCCCACAGCGGGACTTGCGCGGGGTGCTGCGCCGGGCGGGTACCCTGGGGAGGGCTCGCCCCCCCCCCCTTCGCCCCGGGGGTCTCCCCGCCTTGCCCCCAGCCTGGCCAGCCCTGGAGCAGCTGACCCAGAGCAGGCCAAATCCCACCCGGCTCTGGCACCCCACATCAGCTGAAGCCTGTGCCAGTGCCGGCCGTGGCGGGCACCCGTGCTGGAGTGGGGAGCTGAGCTGGGGCTGAGCCAGATCCAACGGCGTGACGCTATGCAGGACCAGGGGTGAGAGAAGGTGCACAAAGCCACCACAATTTCCACTAAAGCCGTGAAATAATTACAAATTTTTATCAAAATGCATAGCGCTCTCCCCCATCACCCCTTATTTTAGCGGCGGGAGGCCAGGGCTTGCAGCATCAAGGCTAACTGCCTGTGCGTTAATGGGATGGGTTGCTCAGCCTTTGCAGGGGACAGGCACCCCGGCAGCGTGCCGGCACAGACACGGGGCTGTGACAGCATCAGATGGGACAGGACAGCACACGATGCACAGGACACGCCAGGCAGAGCCTCGGCAGCAATGCACCACAACGCCGACCAGAGCCGTGTGCCTGGCACAGTGGCTGTAAAGCCATTTCCATTCCCTGAGCTTTTTACAAATATTTTGGAGCAAAATAAATAATAGCAAACAACGCGCCGCTGGGGAAAGACACAAAGCATGACCAAGGAGCTGGGACGGTGGGGTGCGTTTCCAGGGACCAGCAGTTTCATCAGCTCCGCCAGAGCTCAGCTGTATTTTACACATGGTAGTCGCTGATCCCAAAACTCATGGCAACGGAGGCCGCAGGGGTGCTTGGCCATCTGCACCCTCCCATGTCTCAGTTTACCCAGAGGAAGCATGGCAGCCGCTGCCCTCCAAGCACTGACTCTGGGCAGGCGCGGCGTTTCTGCAGTGCTACGGGTACATTGGCTGAACAACGCTTCACACCCCAAAAATAAAAATTTCTGAGCATCATTGCTAGCAGCTATGTTTATTTGCTAAATGTTTATTTAAACACAAGCTTTTTCTGCCCAGGAGGAGAGAGTTTTGGTCCTAGTGCCTGCAGACCCACGGCCGAGCCGGGGAGCAAGGGAAGGCGACCCTTTGTGTGTAACACATGGAGAAAGTGCATCAGCTTTCACCCTTCTTGGCAGTTTTTAAGAGGCTGTTTGAGCCCTCTCCGGTGCCAGAAGCGCTCCCTGCCCACCCACACATGCTGCACACGTTTCATGCAGCTCCGGGTTAATTTTCTGGCAAATGTCAGCCAACCCTGTTGGAAACGTGGGTTTGGGGCTGGCGATGGAGAGCCCACTTCCGCGGGGTGACTCACGCTGGGAGCATGGCCGTGTGCAGCGCACCTCTCAGCCAGATACTGCTGCGAAAAGGTCTCTCGCTGCCGCTTTGTACCGGTCTTGTCTCTGATTCTCCTTCCCTGCTTATTTTCATCACCTTCTGCTGCGGTTGCTGGTAGGAGAGAGCCTGTCAGAGAGCTCAAACAGGGAGGTTTTGGTCAGCTTTGCTGGAGCATGGGCGCATGTCACGAGCTCTGGCCGTTCCTGTGCTCAGCCCCAGCTGGGCTGGAGCCACCTGGGTCTGATCCAGCGCAGCAGCTGCCGGAGCCACAGCTGGCCCCAGATCCTGCCCTCTCCCACGGGACACACCAGGCAGGGTCCTCCCCTCTGGCACCCAGGGCTGCTTCATCTCCCTCTGTCCCCCGTGTCCCTGTCCCCAGGGCTGCTGAGGGAGCACCCCAGCAGCTTGGTGCTCCGTTTTGGGGCTGCAGCAGGAGTGTGCTGTCAGCTGTGAGTCCAAAGATAAATGAGCTCATCAGGCTGCAAGTGCTAATTAGCAGTCTGTGCTTAAAAGGGTTGGAGCTGGACCAAGGGCAGTGTTTTGTTGGTGTTGCAAGAAGTTGTGAGGTCCTACAGCTTCCCCTGGTGCAGGAGTCTGTCCTGGAGAGACACCAAAATCTTTCTGCCCAGCTTTGCACCCAGAGCTAGTGTCTTCCCAGGCTGGATCCATGTCTCTGTATGAAGGCTGCTGTGGGGCTGTGTTGGAGGACCCTCCGCCTGGGGTGAGTACTGGGGTCTGTGGCTGCTCGAGTGTGGAGGGTGCTGTCCTGGTTTGTCTGTGGCTGTCAGCAAAGCTCAGCCGTATCTCTAACAAAGCCTGCTGGACCCTACCAGGTGCTGCAGCACCCATGGGTCCCAGGTGCCTCTGAGCACTTTGCTGTTGGGGTCCTGGAGGTCCAGCCTGGCCCCGGTGTTGGTTATCTGCATGGATCTGCCCATGGGCTCTGCAGAGGCAGCTTCTCCTCTGAGCAACACTTTATGGTCTTGCTGCTCTAAGTGGTGTTAGAGAAGGCTGGAGTGAGCTGTTAGCTCTCGCTCTGGGGGCTCAGCTCTGGAGGATGCTGCTTATATGGGCATGAAGTTACATGACTGTTGGCTTGCTCCTGTATGTGCTACTTAAATGTATCCCTGGGGTAGTGAAATGAGCCCTGTGCATGTCCCCAGGCTCTGCAGGCTCCTATCTGGCTCCATGCAGGGTTAAAGGGAGCTGTTGACCCCCTCAGATGAAGTCAAGCCAATGCATCTCCTCTGCTGTCAACATCTCAGCTACTTGCTGGAAATACCCATTTCATCTCTCAAATAGGAAACCTTGCTATGTAGAGAGAAATGCCTTAATCTCCATTCTTGACTTACTCCGAATTAGCAGGTACCTCTGTTGTCCTGGCTCAAACACTACCTGTGGGGCAAAAACCCCAGTGTGACCCTTGCTGGTGTGTGTCCCCCCTCAAGGTGACTGTGACCACAGGGCTGAGCATAGCAAGCTTTGGCAGAGGCTGCCGCACCCCAGACCAGGCGTGAGGTGATGTGCCGTGCCATGCTCACGTGTATGCTCCGTGGCTGGACACCACATGGGGCCGGGGACACCGAGCAGCCCCAGGAGGTGGGACATCCCCCTTCCTTTAGCTGGGATCATCTCTGAAGGGCTTTGGGGTGCATGCTATGGCCCAGCTGCTGGTACAGGGTGACTTCCCATGATTTCCCTTCCAGTGAGCATGAGTGAGCCAGTGCCGTCCCCCCGCAGAGGAGCAGGCAGGGGAGAGCTGCCTGCAGGCAGCAGGGAAGCCAGCACGCTCATTTTTTAAGTATTACATGCTTTTCTGTGAATAAACTTGGGAGTTTTAATAGCAATATTGTTTATCTGTCTGTGAATGTGCACACATGTAGGAGGAAGAGAGTGGAGGGAGCTGAAATGACAAAATAAGGAAATTTGGGGATCAGGGGCCAGTTGTGCTGATAACTGGGTTGTTGTTGCTGTAGCTGCTGAGGACGCTCTATGTCCTGGTGAGCTTGTTAGAGGGTCCTGCCATGGGGATGTGAATCCTAAATCTTAAACAGCCTCACCCTCCCCAGCAGTGCAATAAACTGGAAGGAAACGGAGGGCACAGCCTGCCTGCCCTGCACAGAGAGCTCTTGGGAATGAAAAATGGGCTTTTAATTTCAATCCTGTGGCATCCTTTGCAGGGGAGTCAGGAAAAGGCTGGTTCTCCAAAATGCTGACCGCTGCCACCTTTGCACATCATTCCCCCGGCCCTGAGCTAGGAGAGTTTTGCAAGGGAAATAAAAGCAGCTCGAGCATGAGAAAACCCTGCTGCCAGGCTATGGCAAGTTCACTTCTGGTGTTGGGGAGTCCAGAGCAGCCCCCCAAATGCCAGAAATATCTGCAAAATTTCTTTTTAGGGTGTTCCAGCTTTGCTTTATATTTCTCCTGCCCAGCCACGCAGTGGATAGGGGGATCTGGCTGCAAAACAACTTGGGTAACCATAGGGCTGGATCAAAAGCGTTTGTGTTTGGTCCGGGCCCACTTAACACTTCAAAAGGTGATGAAAAGAGGTTGTGTGCATGTGTGTGAAGTGAAAAATACTGTAAAAAATTCCTCTTTTATAAATCCCCGCAGCTGAAATGGGGCCTGGGACAGGCTGCCAAGTGTTGTGGAGAAGAAACCAATCCACCCGCTCTGGTTTGATTTTTCTAACAGACCTAGGCGAGCACAGCAGCAGAACAATAATTTAGAGCTCCCCTAAATGGTTTTCAGGTGTGAGTAGGTAGCATAACATGGGCTATAACACTAAATGAAAGGAATGGCTTTGCTTCCATAAATGTATTAACAATACATCATACTTAAGAGCAATAGAGACTTGGCTACATAAACCGAGATTTTTTTACATGATAGGAGTATGGAAAAAAAGTTGAAGTAGTAATTTTACAGTCAAGAGGTCCTGTAGTGATGGTTATAGCAGGGTTTCTGGACTGGAGAGATCCAGCCCGGGTCTGGATCTGGGCTGCTCGGGTATCAGCAGCATCTGATGGATGCAGGTTGTGCCATTTGAGCGCTGTCCACATGCCGTTGTAGTGTGCTGTGCCGGGATTGCTGTGGAGCGCGGTGAGATGTCACCGCAGCCCCTGCCTGGACACCCTCCGTCCCTGAGGTCTTGCTGAGCTTGGAACTGGCAGGTGCAGCATCTCCAGCAAGGACCTGACTGGTCCCAGTGAAAGGCGGCTGCTGGAGGAAGGGTCCCTGGCTGTAACCTTCCCCAGCTTGCCATGCAGGGGCTGCAGGATCATGCCAAGGGCTGGGTGTTGCCTTGGCTCTCTCCGCCATGGGGATGGGGATGGGACTGGGGTGAAGGCTCTTCAGCCTTTGGCACAGGAACCAGCTCCTGTTGTGTTTCTAATACAGAGCCGACCTACAAGGACCTGCTCCCTCGGGGCTGTGGGTGTCCCACCTCAGCAGTAATTTATCAAGTCAGGCAAAGCTTGCACCTGGGCTCCCTGACTCCCTGCAGTCTCCAGCTAGTGTTCGTGTAATGCTCCCGATACAATTCTGACAGTGTTGGGGGGAAAAGCACCTTTAAAGGGTTTGGCAAGTCCCTCTTCATTTCTAGAGCAGGGGGAGTGAAGTGTCTGGAGGTTTCATGACATCATTTGAGGCTTTTTTCCCTTCCTCAAACAATAAACAAGTACATTTGCCATGGGCCTGGCTTCCCTTGCCCTGACCACCTGCACAACGTACTGCATCTAATGAAACACATGTTTTCCCAGCAGTCTGGCCTGGAGGAAAACGTCTGCAAAATGACATATTCTTCCAGTTACAGTTTGCAAAATTGGTGGGGGTGTTTTTGTTTTTTTTTTTTCCCCTAAAGTGCTAAATATAGCCTCCTTGAGTCAGGAGTGGGACCACTTCTACCGGCTCAGGGTTAGGAGGTAGAAGAGTAGAAGATGTGCTGCAACACTGGCAGTAGCCGTGGAGGAGCAGGAGAAAGGAGGAAGTCTGCTTTAATATGGGTAGTGCTTGTGGGGTGATGAAAGTTGTCTTTCCTTGTTACATGCTTAATTAAAAAGGAAGCAAAGGGGATACTTGTGAATTCTCACGTTCAGCTGAGCTTGGAGGCTGAGCCGAGGGGCCCTCCCGCCGAGCCCTCCCTAGCGTGCATCGGCCCATCCCGCTGGAAAAGGCTGGTTTTAAAAGCGAACGATGTGGAAATAATTAAAACTCCAGGTTTATAAGATGACTTCGAGCTTTTTAAATCTGTAACTACCAAAAGATGTTGAGAACTTTAAAAAATGCAGTGTCTTACCAAGAAGCAGCTGAAATGGAAGGAAGAGAAAGTTGGGACGTGCTGTAAGCAGTCGGTGCTGCTTTGTAACGGGAGCATCGGCAGAAGTGGCTGTGGGCACCGATGCCTTGGGTTTTGAGGGCTCTGGAAAATGAGATTTGCTGAGGTTGCTGTTAAATTATAAAACATCCTTTTTCATCTGAAACCCAAGTTGGTTTTCATATTAGACACCAGTATCGACCCGTGTGGGATGAGCAGCGTGTGGCACTCAGCTGTGGTTCACACCGGGTTTTATTCCATCCCAGCAGCATCCTGACATCAGGAGAGGTGCCTTTATACATAATACTTGACTCCATCACAAATATGGCATGCAGGTGGCATAGAAAAATCTATATGTCCACTGAAAGAAAGATCTTAAAACCTGCTTCCTGACAGATTTATTTAGTTTATGAAGGTGGTCATTTATTAAAGCACTGCATTCGGTATAAATATCTTTTGTGAATAGAATCATTTTTCATTTGTCATAACTTGGAAAATACAAAGTAGACAGCCTGTTTTCCTTACTTTTATTTCATTCTGATGCATGAAGTCTCTTTAGGATAGGATTTTATCAGTGGCGAAGAGATTTTACAGGTGCCTGTGCTGTCTGCCTGGGCTACTCTGAGGACAGGCTCCCCTGGAGCATCCCTGGGCTGGGTCAGGGGCTGTCCCCTGCTTTGTGACAGGCTTGCAAAGGACCACCAGCAGCAGGATCTGGCCGCTTCGGGAGGTCTGGGCTGCAGGGAGAGGTAGAGGGCTGCAGACCCGGGGTGAGATCCAGCACCATCTGCCAGAGGATATGCTGGAGTTTGGTTTGAAACAGGCAAGTTGCCAGGAAGGTGGGCAGCCCTGGGGACTGACTAATCCCTGCTCTGCCCTCCCGAGTGGGTGCCAGCCCGCTGCAGCTGCTGGCACGTCCCTGGTGTGTGCTGGCGGGGAGTTCTCTCTATTCCTAATCTGTCCCAGGCCCCGGGCTGGTTTGGGCAGCAAAACATCTTTTTCCTGTTACAAGCCAGGGCAGGTTTCTTGCTGATGCTGCATCCTTCCCCATGAGCCGGCATTTCTGTGACACTGATTCATCCCCACTTGCTGAAATACAGTTGCTTAACCATCCCCGCCTGGCCCTGCTCCTGCCTGGCCCTGAGAGCACTGGCTGGGGACAGTCCCAGGGGTGTGATCCCCAAAACGGGTAAGTGGAGAGCAGGTACAGGACCACCAGGCAGCAGGGGCTTTGCAAGCCCCTCTAGCCATTGCAGGCAGGGCTTCTGCACATGCCACAACTTGGAAACTGGTAATAATGCAACTTGGAAAATAATAATAGTGCTAAAATAACATGTGGGAAGGGGTGGGAGAAGCCAGAGGAAGCTGTAGTTTGGGAGCTTGAACTAGGTTAAAAAAAAAAGCGGGGGGGAGCATGAGTACAGACACCCATGGCTGGGGCGTTTCTTCCCTGCAGCTGCTGTAGTGAAGGGGTGACTCTTCCTCCCTCCCATTGCATGGCAAAAGCCATGGAGGGAGCCAAAATCCAAGCAAAGGACAAGGGAAAAACTTAGCAACACTGTTATGTGATTTTAAGCAAGTGATGGAGTTAAACCTTCAGTGAATTCTTAGACAGAAGCAGGAGCGAGCAGCTCTGATGCTAGCGTGGTTTCAGAGCAATCTTGTCCCTGGGACATCTCTGGGCTGGTTTTATGGACTAGTGGGAGGAAAAGAAGCCACCTGCTTTTTGAGGTAATAAGTTCCTTAGCCTGAAATATTTCTCATGTGGATCTCTAGAATCTGCAAGGCATTGTTTAGACGTCAAGACTGTTTCGGTGAGAGCCAGTCTGATGGCGGCAGCTTTAAATGCTTTCACATTTTCCTTTTTTCCATTTTGTTTGGTTCCTTTAGTTGGATGCCTTCTGATGGTGTTTCCTGCTCTGCAGACAATGCTGCATGGCAGAGCCGCTGACGCTCCAGCCAGCACAGGCAGCCAGGGGACGGTGAAAAGTAGGGTCAACGTTCTCTATAAAGAACTGGCTTTCCTGGGGGAAAAAAAAAAAAAATTCTGAGAATGTGCTAGCATTCAGCTTTGGAGTAAAAGCTGATTTCATTAACAAAGAAAGCACCTTCTTTTGGATGATCTTTACTTAAAAATCCAACTTTCAAATTCTTTGGCAGAAGCAGAAAACTTCGCACTGACTCTAGCATCAAATCTAAAGCAGTGTGAGGATGATGCTTTTTGTCTGCCTTGCTCCGCTGCCCCAAACAACTGACTGGGTGCAGCTTGGCACAGTGTGGCCGTGACCAGGCTGTCACATCCAAGGTCAATGTGCATCTCCTCTGCTCTCACAGGAGCTGCAGCCAGGGAGGCTTCTCTCTCTCTCTCTCTTCTTTTTTTAAAGCTAATCGCTGTTAAAAATTGGCATTTTCAATACGTGGGCAGAGTTTGCATTGTGCAAGAGAGCATTTGGAAACAGGAGGCTCAACGCCGTTCCCAGCAAAGTCACTGGCTTCAGAGACGGTGGCCAAAGGGCCACTAAATGCAGCTGAACTCACACCTCCATGCTTGAAACTCAGAGCAGTAGAAAAGCTTTTGACCTTCTGACAAACCAAAGGGGTACTAAGCTGCTTGCAGGCAGATTCATAAAAGGAAATCAAAGAGGGGACACTTTAAAATCCCTAAAGGACCATGTGTGAAGGTATTTGCTCTGTAACGCTAGTGGTGGGAAGGGAAGAGTAGAGCAATTTGCCTCTTGGGAGAGCGCACGCCAGGGACATGAAGCACCCTGGGATGCCCTTGCAAGAGTCAAAGCCCTTTCCACTTGCTCCATTTCAGGGCAGCTGCTGCCAGCTGCCCCACTGGGAGTGAACCCTCCATCAGAGGATGCTTAAGTTGATGCAGGTGATGAATCAGAGGGCAGCAGGGATCTGCCACCGGAGTGCAAACATTACGGCAGAGGCAATATCCCGGGCTGCCACCTCGGCGCAGGGATGCGGCCGGCTCCCGGCTGCTGGACATCGGTGTCAGCAAGGCAGGGTACCACGGCACTCATCATCTGCAGGAGCACTCGGCTGGTAATGGCCTTACCAGAGCACGCACAGCAAAACAGAGCACTCTCCAGATGCCTGGAATGTGTTAAGTCTGTCTCCAGAGTCTAAAAATGGATCATCCTTCCTTTTTTTAGAGAGGGCTGTCTAGAAAATGCCAGCACCAAGTGCCCCTGGAGTCAGGTGAATGGGGAGCTGGGGATCCGGTTTTGCTGCCTTATGGCGTTTCTGGTTTGGAAAGGCATTTGAGCTGCTTGGAGGAAGTGTTTTGCGAAAGTATGAAGGCTTGTTATAGCAACCCAGTTGCGTCTTGGAGTGGGTAACATGCTTATTTTCTGCAATGGACTGTTCTGGGAAATGACCAAAAATATTCAATTCCTAACCTGCATCCAGAGGAGCAAGAATTCCCAATAAAAGCGGTGTGAGGGCTGGGCTCACCCTTTCAATGCCGCTGGTCTGGAGGGCTTGTGTTGGAAGCTGGCGTGGAGGCAAGCAACAAGGAGGAACTGGTGGGATTCATGCCATGATGATCTCGAGCCTCGACCAGATTTCAGGTCAAACTTGTATTTCCCTTTTCTGAAGATTTTGAATCCCCTCAAAGCTTGTGCTAAGAGAGGCTGTTACACCGTTTTCCTTTAAGAGGGGAGAAAAACCACATTTTGGTCTCAGTGTAAAAACTCACATCCCTTTCCTTAACCCTGAAGCACGTTCAGCAAAACCGACAAGCTCTGCAGGACCCGGCTGGGTGATACTGCCAGGGCACCATCCCCACCCCGAGTCCATCAGCTGTTTGGGGTTTTTTTTCTGCCATCCTGTGTGCACTAACACTATTTCCCCCCTTGGTAGGGCCAGTGAAGCATGAAGCTGTGCTGGTGCAAGTGATAGCCCTTGTATAATCCCTGGGGAAGTGTGGGGAGCCCGAGCAGATGGTGCGCGGGAGATGGATGGTGCATGGAGATGGATGCAGCACCCTTCTCCTGACTGTGCCTCCCCTTTGCGCACAACAGGGAGGAAAGCAGGTTTGAAAAGCCTTCCCCCCCCCTTCCTTTGCAAAAGATTTTGTGCTCAGAGTTACTTTTACCATCACATATTTTCCCCTCCAGGAGGTTCAGCAGCATATTAATCAAGCTCTCCTCTGATGTCGTGATTTTTATGGACTGCCAACTGCACACAGCCAGTTTGGCATCTCCTCTGACAAATCAAGGTTTAAATGGCTTTACCATTACATGGTAATGGCTTAGCTATGTGTGTCACTTTGGTAGAATTAAACTGGACACCCCCAGCCAGACTAGAATTCATATTGCACAGCGATTGCCTCCAGACAGGGAGGAATTGCTACATGCGGGCAAATGGAGGTAGCAGAAACCTGCAGCTGTGAATAGCACTGCTGTGGAGCAGGAGATAAAATAATATTCATAATAGATAGCTCAGAATAGTTACGCAAGAGGGTTTTTTCTGCAATGGAAAATTTCCCAGGGGAAAGAGTCTGTTTTGATCATGGAGTTATTTAATTTCTTTTTCTTGGTTTGAGACGGGGTTAAGTGCTTGGGATGCAAGGGCTTTCCCAGGGCCTCTCTGGGGTGATGCACTGAGGATGCACAGGGATCCAGCCAATGCTGGACACTTCAGCCTTCCTTATAGAGGGGAAAAACCCCAACCATATGATTTATTTTTGTGTGCTATATGTGCGGAAGAGGTGTGAGCAGGATCTAGCCTGCGCTGGGGTACCTGGGAACTTGTCTAGACAGTGTGTGCCACGGGTCAGGCGGAGAATTCAGACCACAGTTACTCAGCACAAGCTCTGCCCCAGGGGATTCATCCTAATAATTCATTATCCAGGCAGGGTGGATGTTTGTTCATTCAAAGTAAGAAATAAACAGGGAGAGACTAAATAAATAGAAAAAAAATACGCTGGCTAAGTAAGCAAAGAAATTCCTCGGTAGCAAACACTTCTTTTATGGTTAGGGGTCTGTAAATACAGCATTGGGAAAGCTGCTTGAATTGTGAAGTCACTGCAGCAGTGCCAGACACCTGGGGAGCCTCGGGTCCAGGGTCCAGCTGGGAGAGGAGTGACCTTAAATATAGGGGGGACTCCATCCCCGCAGCTGCTTCCTTGGCCCCCTGCAGCACCGTGGTCCCCTCAGGGGAGGTTGTGGCTCTCCCAGCTCCCTGCCCTTGCCATCGGGTCCTGGGGCTCCAGCGATTCTTTCAGCAGGGTTTTAGCACACTTCAGAAAGCAGCTTTCGGTGTGTAAAGTCATCTGTTCAGAGGTGGATGTTTATGCTGGGTGCCGATTGCCAAGACAGCAAGAAACACCCCACAAGGAATGTCTCAGCTATTGATTTTTGTATATATTTTTGAAAAAAATATCATTTGCCGAGGCTTTTCCACCTACCTCAGCCTGGCACCGCTGAGCCCCCGCAAGCCCTGGTCCAGCTGCGAAAGTGTTTGGCCCCAGCACAAGCTTGGTGGCATGGAAGAAGAGGAGCAAAGCATTTTGGCAAGGGCTAATAAATACAGCTTATGCTAATTGAGTGCTGGGAGTTAAGGGCCAAAGTTCTTCCAAACACAGCAGGGGTGCCAAGTGTCTGCTTTCCGGAGGTTAAATTACTTTGCCAATGGGTCTCTGCAGCACCACTTCACCGGAGGAGTTTCTCTTGGGTTAGCGTATATTTTATCCCGACCTTGCTTCTGGAGTTGGGTGTTGCTCGTGGCTGCCTCCTCCTTGGTTCCCCCAGAGAACCGAGTGGATGGGGGTCTGTGCCCGCCAGGAATGGTGAGTGCACATGGAAGGACCCTGCAGCCGACACAGGATGCTGAGGGCAGGAACACCAAACTGTGCCGGCAAGGAGTCAGATGTTGAACATGGGTCTTGTAGCATAACTCGGGATTTTCCTGCTTCCATGGGCAACACCCCCAAGGGTGCCCTGGGTCCCAGCTCAGCATCTTCGCCTCCTCTCCCAGGCTCTGGTCTCCCTCCGCTCCCCTGGACCAGGCTGTATCCAGGGTGATCCCAGCTGGGACACTGCTCTTGTCCTTGGGGTAGCGCAAGTGATGGGGAGAACCTCGGGGCACAGAAATAACCCTGGCGTATCCCAAAGTGGGAAACCTTCGGGTCACTCCCCCTGGGCGCTGTGCTGGCAGGGCAAGGGAGGCTCTCGCCTTCCTAGTCTTGCACTCTATAGAGATGTAACATTTTTCCTGGCTTCACATGAAGCTGACAGTCTCTGGGAGAGGCTGGCTTTCTGTTTACATCAGCTTTTGTTTTGGACAACCAACTCTCCAGAGCTCTGAGCTCAGCGGGGCTGTGTGACGGCCAGGCATGACACCACGTGCTCTGCTGGCCTGTGCTCGCCCTCAGCAGACCACTTTGAGCTGCTCCCCATCACCCAAGGGTTACAAATCTGCTCACACCTGACTGCATCCACCCAGGGGTCTGAGCATGTCAAGACCCCCAGGGAGCTGCTGGTAGTCCGGCTTCACGCTGCCTTTTCCCTTCCTGCCATGCCAGAACTGCTGGCGGGTGTAATCTTGACCCCAGAGCCAGGTCTTGAGCAGCATTTGGTGCTCGTGAACTGGGGAACATGTGTAACCTGAACATCCAACCTGCACCCATCCTTCCCCCAAAACTGGAAGAAGGACCCCTGGGAGCACCAGGCGCATTCTGGACCCTCCACAGCACCATCACCCCAGGGCAGCTTGCGATTAAATCCCCGCATGATACTGTCAGCCCTTCCTCCGTTTATATTAGTGAATTAGGGATTTTGTTTTCATTCCTGGCCTCTGTTTACATTCCTTGTATCCTAGCTTAATTCTTCCAAAACTCCAGAAGCAATAGCATCCAATACATGACACCCTCCAAAAGGTCAGGCACAAGGAGGCATCTGCTGCAGAGAAAGACTGAAGTTTGGAAAAAATGACCACACGTGGGAAAACCTACAGTGAACTGCTGGGATGACTTCAAAACGTAGGTGAGGAAGGTCAGGCAGCCAGTGAGTCGGTAGCACGAGCTCATGCAGGGTTTGGAGGTGTCAGGGTGAGAGCTTGAGCTGGGACTCAGATGCATAGGTGGAAGTTGAAGTTAGTTACTTGTAGGTTTTTCTATTTAAGTGGTGCATGAAAGCTTGCCTGGTTCAGCCATGCAGCTTGCGGTCATCCTCACGCAACCTGCAAGGGCACCATCAGTGCAGTATTCCCCTTATACAGATCTTATAAGAAGCCCATCCAATGATGTTAATTTGGGGAAGACACAAGATCTTCCCTTTGGGAATGGCTCGGGAATGGCTCAGGAATGGCTTTTGTAATTTCCTTCCGCTGGAACCGACCATCCCC
>NW_010972775.1:22509888-22574819 GCF_000737465.1 Haliaeetus leucocephalus | reverse complement strand
GGAATGGCTTGTGTAATTCCCTGACAAGATCTGCAGCCAGATGAACTTGCTGCCTGGGTTGAAACTGTCCCTGCCTGCTCTCTCCTGGCTTTTTACTGACTTGTGCCAGCATTTGCAGAAAATGCTGATGGTTGGGAAGGTAAAACCTTGCCCAGGGCTCAGGCGCAGAATTCAGCTCCTGGGTTATGCTTCTGTTGAAGAGATGGGGTGGTTTAAGCCCAGCGGTGTTTGGCCACAGAGCATAGATGACCTCCAATGTGCACAAGCCTTAGTTTGCACCTTGACACTTTTCTTGGAAACTGTCAGGCTTGGAGAGAAAATATGAGTTTTTTGGTCGCAAACTTCTGACATCTGAGCCACAAGCAGAAACTTTTCTCAGGAGCCAGACTTTTTCAGGGTCAGAAGCTGAGGGCTGCCCTTCCTCACCAAAAGCTGTTGCTTGACTCTGTTTTGAGGAGGAAACTGGTTGTTTCTCACTTTCTCCACCAACTTATTCCTGGCTGCCGGAGGGCCCTGAGGGCTCAATGCCACTCATCAGGTTCGTTTTGCAGCACGGTGGGATGCCCGATTAACCTGTGGGGATGGGTCCTGCAAGCACCTTCAAAGCCCAGCATCCTGGCTCTCAGCACCCCCCTACCCCTCCATCCCCCAGCAAAACCCAACATAAAGAAAACCATCCCAAGGGCTTGCTGAAAGCCAAGCAGAGCTCGCAGCAAATCTTTTCCTACCGCCCTTCCAAGCGTTTGCGCGGGGACCGGCTGTTTGTTTGCAGCCGCGCCAGTCTCTATTGGAGATGGTTGGTGTGTCAGCCCCACGAGGAAGCAGCGTTGCCGGCCAGTCCTCATCCTCCGTGATGCTCATGTGCAAAACTGCTCGCCTTGCTGCTGCATTCATTGCAGTCAGCAGCTGGGAGATGGGGAAAAAAAACAAAAACAAAACCAAAAACAATAGCCCTCCTTCAGTCGCCTGAGTTTGTGTTTCAGCCTGTGGCAGCACGTGTGGGACTCCCCAGCTGCCCCCAGCTCTGCGCCGCTGCAGGCAGAGATTTTTGGAAAGCGCTGCCTGGGCTGGATGAAACAGCACTGAAATGGGAGCAGGATCCAAGAATGAAGTGGGAACGCAGCTCTTAATATGAGCCCAGCTTTTTTCTTTTTACAGGATTAACATCATATGATGAATACATGAAAATTATCTTCTGTAGGCTTTTTAGACATTAAGGAGCCCTGCTGCTGAGTTTTCTGCTGGATGTCATGGGATGTCCCCATAACAACTTTTTGCAAGGGGTTGAAATACTAGTATTTCCTTGTTTTTTGTTTTCCCATCCATCACTTCCACTGACAGCTGTTTACATTTTGGAAGCATTACATCAATATTATCACAGCACAGCTCTTCTCCTTTGAACTCCTGGCATTTCTCGTTCATGTGAAGAGGCTCGGTCACATTAAGATGTCCGAGGGCTAATGCTGATAACTCGGCAGAGGAGGGGTCTGCAGAGCGATGCAGCCACAGCAGTGACTGTATAGTTTAAACCAGTTTTGCAGAAGATCAGTCAAGTAAGACCCCGCTCCCCTGCTATCCCAGTTAGGTCCTATTTAGACTAATGACAAACCCCCATGGATTTGCAAGCTGCTTGCAGACAACCAGCAAAGAGAGACGAAGCAGAAGGGGTCTGACGGCCGTCACTCATGAAGCCAAAGCACCTCCTGGGGGTTTCTCCTTTTGCTTTGCGGCACAGGAACCATAGCCGACGCAGAGAAACCTCTTGAGGCCAGTCCTTTGGCAGGCATGGAAAAGCGGATCCCTGTAAATCCGACTTTCCGCTGGTTTCCAGGTCAGGGAGTTTGAGGCAGGAGGCAGCTGCTGCTGCTCGGTTTTCTATGGAGATTTTTAACTTCTGAAGTGTTGTGCTTGAGACCCCACTTGCTCTGTTTGGGGAGGAAGAGATAAGAGGAGACCCAGGACCCTTTCTCTGGTGTTATTTTCCCCATCTTTCCTCCAAAACCCATAAAGCCAGCTGGTTCCAGTGACCTGCTTCCAAATAACGTCTCTGAAAACTGAAGCAAGATGCAAATTTCAAGATTATATAGGCCTTTTGTAATTTTTTTTTTTCATTAATAACTGGCTTGGCTTCCAACTGCATGGGAGAGTTTAGTTCCCAGGAAGGGATTTCCCCTCGCGTGCCCCGTCTGCGGCCCCAGGCCAGGAGCAAGAGCACTGAGACTGTGACTTCTACTGAGCATCCACTTCTCAGGGATCCCTCCCTCTGTGCTCTGGTTACTCTGTTTTAAATCTCATCTGTGCTTCCTGCCTGAGCTTTTTAATATTTCCTTTTATCCCCTAAAAAAAACTTTTTAACTTTTACCAAACCAGAAATGCAATTTGTTCCTTTCAGTTGCTGCTATCCTCTGAAATTCTTTTTGCTCCAGAGTTATATAGGGGAGAAAGAGCTGGGAAACGTAGTTAAGAACTGAAAATACTTAATTCTGTCAAGCAGTGTTTTGCTGGTGGAAGGAGCACTGTACAAACAAGCTAGAGGATCCACATCTCTGTGCTGTTTTGGATCCTACTGCTGCTTTGATCTCTGTTCCAGACATGTGTCCTCTCCCGCCTGCAGACCCCAAATGTCTATTTTCAGGAGGCAAGAGGGGACAATAAAAAGAAACTGGATCTCCCAGACAGTCTGTTCCATCCAAGAGTGTCTCGAGCTTATCTCCCTCTCGCAGACCCCAAACCATCTGACAGACACTCGGTAGACAGAGACATCGACACTTGGACCCACCTCAAAAGATGTTCGCTCTCGGCTGGGTGGGAAGAGGGACAAAAACCCCATCCAGGACCTTCTCTCGCTCTTCTGCTTCGAGAGGAGGAGAGCTGGCACCACAGAGGTGGCTGCAGCAGGCAGACCTCTGGCTTTGCTTTTCTCCTGACTATGAGGTTGGTCTCACCAAGCTGGATCGCTGCAGGTAGCAACTGCAAGTGGAGATGTTCCTGTTCGCAAAAAGGGCTTGGGCTGGAGGGCAGGTAGGGAAGGACCTCCTGGGTCACATCTACGGTATGGAAATAAACCAAAGACTGCATTTATCTTTTCTGCTTGGAAAAAGTGGAAGCAAGGCGGTGGCTGGTCCTACCTTCCCAGCAGACGTGCCCCAGTTGGGCTGTGTGGTCTGATCTGTGGGCACTTGGGCTGTGTCCCAGCCTCAAAGCCTCGCCACAGCCAGAGCTGCTGGAGCTTCCTCCCGGGCATCTCCTCCAAAAGGTGTCCCCAGCCTGGGGAGGAAGAGGATGGAGGGAGAAAGTCCCACCCTAGGGATGCTGCTGTGCTTCAGGTGTTTTGGGCTGCTTAGCCCAGCCCAGAGGTGACGGGGCCCTAAATGACAATGGTGACTGTTGTGGGGGCATTGGGGATACTGACCCCAGAGCTGTGTGCAGCAGGAGCACCCCATCATGCCTGAGGGTGGCCCTGGCAGAGGGGAAGAAAACACTCATTAGCAATTTTCCTTTTGCTCCCTTGCTGTTTGCTTCTCAACCCGGCTCTCCTGGGTGCCCATGACAGCGGAGACGTGCTCATGCCTGGGTAGGTGCTGGGGAAACTAAGTGGTGTGACCAGTTGCCCCAGAGCTACATGGTACCCTGTGGCATCACAGCAGTCTCCTCGGTGCTGTTGGGCACTGGCCCTGCTCTCTTCCACCCCGGGGGTGGCATCTGTGTGGAGGTGGTACCCGGGCAGAAGTGGTACCCAGCTGGAGGTGGCATCTGAGCAGATGTAGCACCCAGGCTTAGGTGGCATCTGCCTGAGCAGAGGTGGCACCTGAGCAGAAGTGACACCCAAGGGGAGGTGACACCCAAGCAGAGGTGGCATCCCAGCAGACGTGGCACCTGAATGGAGGTGGCACCCCACAGAGGTGGCACCCCACAACCATCAGTGACCCCACACAGATCTTTCATCACCAAGCCCCCATTGGGGCGATGGGTCCCAAGGGGACCCCAGTGGGGTACCACAGGGAGAAGACCAGCGTGCTGCTGTGGGGTTGAAGTTCCCAGCTGTCACAGCCCTGCCGGGAAGCCGATCCCTAAAGGGTGCCGCGGCCGCATGAAGGCTGTCCCCTCTCCCGTCCTCTCCTGCTGTACCTCCTACAAGTTTCGCTCGTCCCTCCCACTCCCTCCCAATGCTCGCCTTCTGTCAGGGAGCCGGGAAAGGCTGGGGATAAGGAAAGGGCTCTGCGAGCGAGGCTACCAGTCTGGCTGGCTGCCTCCCGCGGATGCTCGGGGCCGGGGAGCAGGGCAGCCGGTGCTCCCATGGACCTCCCCAGCGGGATGCTCCTCGCCTGCTCCCTCTGCCTCCTGCCCGGTAAGCACCCACTCCCCCTCCTGCACTCACCCCAATTCCCCAGGCAAGGGGAAAGCAACCGGGAATAACTTTTGCTTGTTTGGGAAAGGTGCTGGAGAAAGTCCAAGGTTAATAAGGCTGTTGTTGGAAAAGTCTTGCCAGAAGCAGGAGGGAGGGAGCGAGGCGGGTGCCTTTGAGGCGGGTGAAGGGGAGTTGAAAGGGATGGAGATCTTTGATGGGCTCCCCAGGAATGAGCGGGCAGGCAGGCGGACAGCACGGCGTCCTCCCGGCCCCCCTCCTCGGCTGGGCTGCAGTTGAAGCGGGATTAGTTAGTATATTTCTGAAGCATCAGATGGTGGGGGAAAAAAATAATCCCCCAAAATAAAGCCAGACCCTTTTACCTAGAGTTAACTTTTGTGACCCACAGGTGGTTTGTCCTGTCGCACTTGAGGGGGCTGTGCAAAAGAAAATTGCTTGGGGTTAAATAAGTTAAGAGTGGGTTTAGGCAAGCATTTGGTTTCAGGAGGTGAGCCTGCAGGTCCCTCTCCTACAGCTCAGTGGGTGCGGGACAAACCCTGCTGGGGGCTGCAGCAGGGCAGGGGGGTTTATGCTTCTTGCTGGCCCCTCGCTGGCATGCTCGGGCTCTCTTCTTGCAGAAAGAGACTCCCCGGCACCGGTCATTTTTGCTGCAATTACATCTGGCATCCTCCCGCACGCAGCCCAGACTCAGAGCAGCCAGTCTGGGACTGCTCGGTGCTGCAAAAAAAGAGCTTTTCCCCTCTACCAGGAGCACTGCCACCAGCTCACGCCTCCCTGGCAGCCTGCAGTGCTTCTGCAACTGCAAACATTTCTAAACATCCTGATGGAAAAGCACGCCAGGGTGGGTTTTTATTTTTTTTACTTCTTTTATTTTTTTCCCCTTTCTAATTGCACTGCTGCTCAATCCTTTAAAGCAAGCCGCAGCAGAGCTGCCTTTCTTTGCTTAATAGGGAACATGTGTGTATGCCTTGCATGGCGGCGGCGAGCGTGGCGGGGCGCGGGGCTGCCTGCGTGGAGCTGCCGGGGCCGATCGCTCTAGCATGGAGATGGTGGCACAGACCCGGCCATGCTTACATGGGCAACCGAACCCGTGGGGTCAACTCCCCTTAAAGAGATGCTGCTTGTAGATATATGATGGTTATCGCAGAGGAGAGTTGGGGGATGTGGCAAATCGGCGACTCCGCCTTGGGCTGAACATGGGAGCCCATGGAGCTGAGCATGGGAAATCCTCCGTGGGAGCGTTTCTGCCCACGGGGGTTTCTGCGTGTGCCTGGAGTGGCTGGCAATGCCGTGTGCCGGTGAGAAGGGTTAATGCTTCCAGCGCTCCATGGTGGTCTCCAGACCAGGATGCGTTGTGGCTACCGGTCAATATATTTTGCTAGGGACTAATGCTGGTGTTTTGCCATCTGGACTAAAAGCAAGTTTGCGCGATGTGCAGGAGCCCCTGGGCCCGGGGCTGAGCTGAGAGTGCCAGGTTGGGACGTGCATCCTTGGGAATGGTTCCCTCACCGTGCAGGCAGCGCTGCCTGTCCTGCCGCAAACCCTCAGGTGCTTTGCCCAAGGGAAACCCCCCCCTCCTGGCTCTCTCCAGAGGTCCTGGGGGAACCTCCTGCACGTGGGTTCTGTCCCCACTTTTGCATCGTCCCATGGGCTGGGAGTCCCCGGAGGCACCGTGGCATCCCCGGCGATTGCCTGATGATTATTCAGTGCCAAGGGAGGAGACGAGCGATGCCAGCACTTGGCAGCCGGTGCCCTTCCAGCAGCCACCTTGCAGGGCTGGGGACCCCAGCGCCATGCCTCCATGCACAGCCTGTCTTGGGGACAACCCAAGGTTTCCCTAAACTTTGGATCAGGCCAGCTTCTCTTCCCCGAGGCTTTGGTGCAAGCAGGGAGCAGTTCTGGGTCAAAAGCGAGAGAGCCCAGCCAAGGGGTGCTGAGCCACGGCTTGTTAAAATAAATGCATTCAGTGGCCATGGATCACCCAGTTTCTTGCTGACACCGTGCACTGGCAGGGAAGCTGCGGCTTCCAGAAGGATCCGGGGAGGATGCGCTGAGATGTGATGACTTCCCTTGTGTCAGACCATGCATCTGTTTTCCTTCGCTGATTTAGTTTTCCAGAGAAAGTAGTTGGCTCCTTCCCTCTCTAAAGGGTCACCAAATGGTAAAACCATCATGCTTGCTCCATGGGCCACATTTGGGATTGTGCAGGTGGGTTCCCAAGGGACCCTCCAGTCCAGACTTTGATGGTGGGTGCTTAATTTTGGGTGGCTGCACAGCCCCAACAGTGGGGCTGAGGGACTGCACCTCCCCGCCTACCAGTTGTCCATCCACTGGCCAAGGTTTGGCCAGGGAAGGTCCATTAAACAACCCCCCTGAGGTGCATGGGGCTCTGAGAAGCCACCACCCCCCCCCAACAATGCCCCCCACAATCTATTGCTTTCCTGGCATCTCCCTGGGAAAGGGGGGGGTCAGAGACCTGCTGCTATTTATACCTGATGCCATATGTGTTATTGCTAATGAATGCACTGCAAATGCATTATCAACACATTCCTTAGGGCTGCAAAAGGTGGCCATCAAATGGCTCCTTCCTGGCTTTTGGGGGGCCAGAAAGCTGGAATTATGGAAGCACAAGGTACTTGTGTGGCTAACGCCCCGGGGCTGTTTGTCAGAGATTTTGTGGGTAACCAGGAATGTTACAACACACGAGCTGTCGATGACTGATCCTCTGTTCATCCTCAGTATTCCCTGGCTCGCCATCCACCGCTGCAGCAGCCACCAAACCCCGGGTTGTTTCCTAATAGCTGATGACAAACGCTGGCTTTGAGATAGCGACCTGGAGAGGAATTTGGTGCTTTCAGCATCTCATTCAGCAAAGAGCGCTTGATAGGAATTAAAACTAGAGGGAAGCACAGGGACATTTGGACCCCCTTGCTCCTTCTCAGGGCCTGCTGTTTTTTGCCCAAACACCCTATATCAAGCTTAAACGTTTTCTAGTTAAGACAAATATTTCAATCCTAAGAAAAGAAAAACTAATATGCATGGCAGATGGGTTGCAGAGGAGCATCCGATGATGCCAAAGCCCATGTGGTGGTGGGGATGGGGTCACAGGAGCCCAGCCCAGCGCTGGGTGGCCAGTGGCATCCCTATGGATGCTGAGGATGCAGGGGTCACAGCGGCGATGCTGGTGTCCATGGACTCGTTGCCCCGTCGCAGAGCTCGCATCTCCTGCGGGGGCTTGAGCAATGAGAGAGGAAGCGGGAGCGACAGCAGCAAGGCAAGTTTCAAAGTGCCAGACCGAGCTGTTTGACCCTGGCACGCTCCACGTTTTTGGCAGATGTGAGTTTTCCCCCCACCACATGCTCCCGGGCTCCTCCAGTGAACAGCTTGCTCATCCCTGCAAGAAAGCAGGAGCCCCGGCGTGGCATGTGCTCTTCTTGTGTCCCATTCATACCCTTTTCCTTGGGTCACCTGTAGTGTCCTCAAATCCCATGTGTCCTCCTGTGCTGCCCCTGGGGACCTGCAGCAGCCCAGCAGCAGGCAAGCTGCCTTCACCCTGGGGAATTCAGCAGAAGAGCCCATGTGGATCCGGACATAGGTTCTCATGGGCCAGACTCAGCCCCAGCCTTTGAGATGCTTCTCCCACTGTGTCACTGCCCCGTGTCAGCTCAGCCTCTCTCCAGAAACTCTGTCTTGAGCTGTGAAAGTGGAGGGCAGAGAAACAGGCTGGGTTTGCACCATGCAGTCAAAAAAATTGAGTGCATTTTCCTCACGGTCAGAAAAAAAAGATATTTTCCCAGCACCTCCACTGTCCAGCTTGCACCTCCTTAAATTCCAAAGGTTTGAAGCAAAGGCAGTGAGCTAAAGCCCCAAACATCTCACGGCAGCAGAAGCAGACTTGGGGCATCACAACAAGTGCCACTAGGCTGCGTTACAGCACCTTCCCGGAGTCCCTTTGCCAGCAGTGAATCCAGTTGCCTGCCCAAAGGATGGAGGCAGGAGGCATGGGCAGAGGTATGGGCAGGAGGATGGTGCTGGGGCCCTGAGAGCATCCCCCTCCAGAAGGTTTCCTTTACAGGGAGGACTTATTTTTATTCTTTTTGGCAGGAAAGGTGGCTTTTATTCCCAGTATTGTTACCCAAATGTGTGTTATTTTTTTTCTTTTCAATATTTGACCTGACAAGAATCAAAAGTTTGGACTCAACAGAAGCTCCAGTTCAGAAAGGAGGTATTTGAGGCTTCCTGCCTTGGCAGCATCACAAGCAAAACATGTGGCTTTTGGTCACTTATTTATGACAGTGATGTCACTCCTGACAAGAAAATGAGACTCGGTTCTTCGGGTTGCTAAATCTCCTTGACAACCTCTCAAAAAGCTCCCATTAGTTTAAGCCAGTTCAAATATTCTCTGATTGTGGGTTTTTTTCTTACTGCCTCGAATGCACCCACATCTGTTGGGTTTCTGAAATTCCTCCCCTGTGCCATCCATTGCCTGGAAACTTTCTCCAGATCATTTTGCTTTTCCAGCTCCATCACCTCCTCCAGTCCCCACTACCTGCCACGAGCAGGATGCTTTGGCACGGTGAGCGGTACAAGCCCCTTGCAGCATTTCTCCCTGCTCCCCCCGCTTCAGACCTTTGCACTTAATGAAGCATTCTTGCTATTTATTTGGTGGTTTATATTGCTTTTCATGACCAGCCTGGCTGCCTTTTGCAGGAGGCTACAGCTGCACAATGGAGTCCTAAAGCAAGGAACCATGGGATGGGTGTCCCCAACTTGTCCCAGTGTTCCCGCTCCCCAAAAACCTCTGCTTGGGGTTCTGCAGTACAAAATCAGAGAAACTCTGCTGAATGCAAGAAATCAGAAGAAAACCCATCCTATCCTCTCTGACACTTGCTCCGCACTCAAGTGATAAAGATGCCTCTGCATTACCTGGAATTGAACCTTGCTTGAAATACAACCCACCCTCCCCAAAAGACCCCATTCTTCCAGCCAGGTCCAGGGTGTCACCCCATCTCACTGGTGGCAGCAATGTGACACCCCAGGGTGCCTCCAGCTCCCCACGACCTCCCCCCCCTCCCCTTGCCCATCACTCCTCTCAGTGGCCGGTCCTGGCCTGTGTTTCTCCACTGGGTAACAGTTAACTCAGAGGAGGTTTTAATTTGTTTTGTAATGCTAAATAAGGTCAATCTACCACAAAATATGCTGGCTCTCATCCCCCCGTCTCCTTTTTTCCCCCCCTGCTTTCTAGAATTTCTTTTTGTAGGATTTTAAAGCTCCTTACCTCAGCTCTCCTTGGCGAGACTCTGCAGTTCTCTGCTCATGGAGCCAATGTTGCAGACTTGTTCCTATGACTGCAAAAAATCAGGTTTATCCCTAACATTCCTACCTATAAAAACACTTTCCATCCTGAATTTTTCTGCCTGGGAAGCAGCATTCCCAATCTCTCCTGTCGACAACCCCTTTATGCCCCTATAAATACCAAACGTGATCCTTCTGCTGCTTTTAAAGCCATCCTTAATAAGGATGCTGAGATCTTTTATTTGTATGAACCATCGAGCAGCTACTTTCTGCCCAAAGGCAAACGAAGAGCCGGGATATCCTGGCTATCAGTATCCATCCCTGCAGCACCATCTCTGACACGGTCGTTCCTTGCTGGAACCTGGGCCATGCCCCTCTGCTTAAGCAAACCCTTGGGGAAAATAATGTTGTTGAGAAAAATACACCTCCTCGTAGAAGCCATGAAGAGTTTGCACCCATGGAGGGTTTGAGTGTGCTGCTGGCCTGAGACAAAGTGTGTGTGTCTCTGGATTAAGATGCGCACCGGGATATCATGGGCTGTGTCGTGGTTTAACCCCAGCCAGCAACTAAGCACCACGCAGCCGCTCACCCACTCCCCCCCATCCAGTGGGATGGGGGAGAAAATCGGGAAAAGAAGTAAAACTCCTGGGTTGAGATAAGAACGGTTTAATAGAACAGAAAAGAAGAAACTAATAATGATAATGATAATGATAACACTAATAAAATGACAACAGTAGTAATAAAAGGATTGGAATGTACAAATGATGCGCAGGGCAATTGCTCACCACCCGCCGACCGACACCCAGCTAGTCCCCCAGTGGTGATTCCCTGCCCCCCCCCTTTCCAGTTCCTAAACTAGATGGGACGTCCCATGGTATGGAATACACTGTTGGCCAGTTTGGGTCAGGTGCCCTGGCTGGGCATGAGAAGCTGAAAAATCCTTGACTATAGTCTAAACACTACTGAGCAACAACTGAAAACATCAGTGTTATCAACATTCTTCACATACTGAACTCAAAACACAGCACAGTACCAGCTACTAGGAAGACAGCTAACTACATCCCAGCTGAAACCAGGACAGGCTGATACCTGCTGACTATGGGACATGGACCATGGGACATGGGTGGCTGCAGCGTTTTGCAGCCACCAGTAATAGAGGCAATGCAGTGCCAGAGCTCCTTGGCACAGATAGTGCTCTTCCCCCCTGCCCGGGGGTGGTCTTTGCCCCCAGCCAATTTCTTCACTGAATGCACCCGGGGAGGGCTGTGAGCATAATTTGGGGCAGCTCCTGCACCCATGGATGGGCAAAGGGGCATCTCCGGCAGCCCCAAAACACCCCAGTCCTGGGGAGACTCACTTGACCCCCCCCCATCTGCACACCCTGCTCCTGGGTCTGGCTCCTGGCAGAGGGAGGAGCTGCCAGACCAATCCCCCAAGATTTGCTCCCTGACAAGCAAATTGCTCTTGAAGGTTGACCCGTGTGGGCTGTGAGCACCGGGCTCCCCGGAGCTGGGATGCCATGGCCAGGGATCCTGCTCCCACTGTCCTGCAGGAAGGGGCATCCTCCAGAGCAGCACTGGGGAGAGGACAAAGCCTAAAAATCACCCCATCCTGGCTTGAGCAACCATCCTCGGCGACATGCCTCTCCGTAGCAAACTTCCCAGTGGCACCAGCTTTTGCTTGCACAGGAAAAGTGAATCCCAGCTTTGACTCTTTGGTACTGCAAAACCCTTGGGGACAGCAGGAGGTAGCCCATGGGGACAGCCAAGCTGGGTGATGGGCTACAGATGGGTCACGTCTGGTGTGGCCACACATTTTCTATGTACCCCCAGCCCGTGGTCCGTTCTGGGTTGGGTGGTGACATGGTGATGGCCATCTCCTCCATGAGCAGCTGCTGCTCCACAGCTGGAGGAGCAAAGCGTTGCAGAGCGGCATTGTCTGTCACAGGGGAGATGTCAGAGGGGAGGAAGGTGCTCTCTTCTTCCCCCCCATGCCTGTCCTGGCAGCCCCGGCTTCAGCTGACTCACTTTTACAGCAGCCTAGAGGAGAAATGTGCCCAGGTGGCCAAGAAGGCCTAGCCTGCATCAGAAATAGTGTGGCCAGCAGGAGCAGGGAGGTGATTGTTCCCCTGTACTCGGCACTGGTGAGGCCGCACCTCGAGTCCTGTGTTCAGTTTCGGGCCCTTCACTACAGGAAAGACATGGAGGTGCTCTAGTGTGTCCAGAGAGGGGCAACCAAGTTGGTGAGGGGCCTGGAGCACAAGTCTTATGAGGAGCGGCTGAGGGAGCTGTTTAGTCTGGAGAAGAGGAGGCTGAGGGGAGACCTTATCGCTCTCTACAACTGCCTGAAGGGGGGTTGTAGTGAGGTGGGTGCTGGTCTCTTCTGTCAGGTGGGTGGAGATAGGACAAGAGGAAATGGCCTCAAGTTGAGGCAAAGGAGATTTAGGTTAGAAATTAGGAAAAATTTTTTTACTGAGAGGGTTGTCAAACATTGGAATGGGCTGCCCAGGGAAGTGGTTGAGTCACCATCCCTGGAGATATTCAAAAAGCGAGTAGACAGGGTATTTCAGGACATGGTTTAGTGGCATGGAAGATGGTTGGACTCGATGATCTTGAAGGTCTTTTCCAACCTAAATGATTCTATGAAATACTTTTTCCTTTCTCATAAACCAGAAACACACTTTTGCTTTGGTAGCAGGGGTAGACACCAGCTCAGCGGCCCCGAGGAGCACGTTGGTGCCTGCCAGGGTGAAGCCCCTTTGAAGGTGGGCTGGGGAAGGGAGCTGCCCTCTAGGGCTTGTGCAGCTGTGGCCTGTAAACCCTAAATGAACCCATTTAAAGCTGCAACCTTGGGGCTGGCTACTCCCTAGAGGCTCAGTGGTGGAGAGAGGGGCGCTGGGTGGCTGCAGGTGAGGTGGAGCTAGTGTGCTTTGGATCCTGCAGCCTCCTCTCCATCCTGGCTGGCTGTGGGAATGCTGTGCCACAGACCTGCTGTGACGGGCTAAAACCACCTCTGTTTCATGTAGGACCCTCCTGGGGCATATTATACAATTTGGGGGAGCAGCATTCCCAGGATAGTTGAGGTTGGAGGCACCTCTGGAGGTTGTCTCATCCAACTCCTGCTCAAGCAGCGTCACCTGGAGCAGGTTGTCCAGGGCTGTGTCCAGTTGGGGTTTGAGTATCTCCATGGGTGGAGACTGCACAGCCTCTTGGAGTGACTTGTTCAGTCTCTGACCACAGTACAAAAGTGTTTTCTCCTACTATCTCAGCACCTTGGCTAACAGAATCCTTCTCTTCTCTCCCCAGGGTTCAGCGACACCTTCAACATTGACACCAAGAGGCCCAAAATTATAGCTGGCTCTAAGGAAGCGTATTTTGGCTACACGGTGCAGCAGCATGATATTGGGGGGAAGAAATGGTAAGTGAGCACTGCGCCGGGCTCTGAAGAGGAAGGGGTGTAAAGCAACCTACCCAAAACGCTGAATATCTCCTCCTGCCCCTTCCAACAACTGGTTTGGGATGGGCAGTGCTGTGGCTCCAAGGGAAACTGAGGTTTGCTCTTGGTGATGCTGGTGCCAAGCCAGCATGGGCAAAGTAGAGAATAGAAAACCTATTCCTTTCAAAAAAATGAGTTTTATGAGGGGGATAACAGTCTATTTTGTATTTGATAAGTGTATGTGTATGGAGGGTGCTGTGCTCTGGCTCCTGCCCAGCTGCCTCTCGGTGGTAGGTGCTGTGCATGGAGCTTTGCTCCAGGCAGGTTCATGGTGCCCCGGGGCCCCTCAGCCTCTGACAGTTGCTGGAAACCCATCTGGATTTTGGGTTGAGGCCATCCCATTTTATGTAGTTTCCACCAAAGTGCCGCAGTCTGCAGAAGTGCTCAGACCTGGCTGTGTCCATCAGGAGTGCAAGATGAAACTCGGATCGGCTTTGTTCAGGTTTTGGGTTTCATGGCAGGTTTTGCTCCTTGCCAGGGCTGATCCCTGCTGGGGGATCCTGCGCAGATGTTGGCAGAGACCCTTGGTTCTCTCCAGAAGCACATCTGGATGCTGCAGTGATGAGGGCAGCTCAAAAGCCCATGAAATTCCCTGCAACTCAATTACTGTGGAGCTAAAGGATCTGCCCCATGGGTGGATGACAGCCAGGCTTAAGGCAGCAAGCAAACATGGAATTAATGCAGATGGATACCCCTGAAACTCAAAAATCAGACCTGTGCTGTCTTTCTATGACTTTTGCTGGTGCTGGTGGGGGGTGCAGGGCTGGACCCTGTCCTGTGTCCTCAAGCTGAGCTGATATTTCATTGCAAGGAGAAGCAGGGAGGTTTGACTTTAACCTTGGTCTCCCCTGCTGCCATCAGCACGGCCCGAAACCTCCCTGCTTGCTGCTTCCCTTCTGTTTAATGGAAGGTCAGGGCCAGCTACCCAGGCATGTTCTGGTGAGCCTTTCTGCTGGCTCTGAGCCCCAGTTTCCCGCAAGGATTGTGTGCTTTTCCCAAACAGTACCATGCATCCAGTTAATGGGGTGATGCTGATGCTGTGGCCCCTGTGCTGCATCGGGGCTGTGGGGGCCATCCAGGCTCTGGTGTTCCCAGCTGCATCCCGGGGAGCCATTTGCAATTAAATCCACGCTGATATTTGCACTCTCTGCGTCACGGTTTCCTTCTGCCGTCCAGCAGAGACCCAAGTTAATATTCATAAAGCTTTGAATGGTGGAATAAGGTTCAGCTTTCCACTGGGATTGTGTGCTCTGGGATGGGCTGGGAAGGGAGGGAGTTACCTGGGGTGCAGCCCATGGAGCTGCCTCTGCCCCATTGCAGAGATGGGTCCTGAGCAGGTATTTTAGCACCCAGTATCCCTTCTGAAGTTCAGAGACTCACATTTGCACGGCAGTGATGAGCTTTTCCACTGCTTCAGCTCAAGACTGAATGCAGGGCTGCTCATGGACGGGATGAGTCTTTCCAGAAGCGTGACCATGCCAGGGATCAGAGCATCCTCTCAGGGGCACATCCCCGTGGTCCTTGAGCAGGTTTGCACACAGCAGTCAGGGAGCTTTCTCCTATAGCTGACCCTGCCTGGGGCTGTGTCGGGGACCAGGTGGACTCTTGGGATTCTTTTCATCCTCACTGTCCATGAATGTGTGCTATGGGACTGTTTCCCAGCTGGCCAGCTTACACATAACAAGCCAGAAGCCAGAAATATCTGGCATAGGACACAGCCCTCCACCCTTTCTTCGCTTGAGAACGTGGATATTTACCCAAAGAAATGCTTTTTGGGGGGGATAAAGAATTTTGGGCAGCATGACAGCACAACTGCTTGTGGCTGAAGCCACTGGAGCACAGCATAAACACGGCTGTTGAGTAGTTCCAGTAAATAAAGCAAATTCCAACGTCCCATGCTCAAGACCTGGGTAGTGACAGCTGATGTTAACGGATGATGTTACTCTGCTTGGCATGAAGTCTTCCATCCTCATCTTCCTTCATGCAATGCTGGAGCACATCTGGGCAGCACCATGTGCTTAATTTCTAAGGGAATCTCAGCCCAGCCTGGTGTCTCCATCCCTCACCTGCTTCTGCACAGAGCCCAGGCATGTCTGTGAGATGGTGGGATGGGGACCATGCTCTCCAGGATAACTGATCTGATGCTTCAGGCCATGTGAGCTCTTCATTTGCACAGACCTCTGCTGTGAAATATTTTTCTATCAGGAATGGATCCAAAACCCCCCAAATCTGGTTATATTTGCCCTGGCTCCTGCAAGCGACTCCAGCTCCACAGAGCTGTCTGCCAGGTCAGGGCTAAGCCCAGGAAAGGCTGTTCAGAGATCACGGTTCTCCAAAGCAGATAAGGAACAGGAACTGACTTTGCTATCACATTCCTCCCTGCCTCTGCTTCTGGAGAATATCCCTTTTCTGTAACTCATTTCATCCTAAACATGCTAAAAGTCTCCCCTTGGAGGAGAACAGCGTAACTGGGTGTGAATGATATGCAGGTGCCTTGCTCCAAAGTGATGGTGTGCCACCATGCTCCTCAAATGACAAAAATGATATCCATAGATGCCATTGGTGGGAAACCCTCCTGGGACCACAGCTAAGCCTTGCTCCTGAGGAAGGACTGTCTTTGCCCACCCCTGGGCAGGACATGCAGGGCATGGATGCGGCTGAGCCTGTCCCATCCCTTGGCCCATCTTGCAGACATCCTGGCCAAGGCATTTATGAGGGATCTGGTGCAATTCTGTCCTGCCCCTCGAGGTTTGGTTTCCCTGCCAGGCAGGGATGGCAGCAGTAGCTAAGCTGTTGGGTGTTCAGTGCCTGCACAGGTTGGTTTTGCTGCTCTGCAGAGATTTCTGCCCAAAGTGAGCTCTCTGAGGGAGAGGCCCTGCGGAGATTGGTGGGAAATACCCATTTTTTTAAAATATTTTCAGCCTAATTGTAGCTATAGGTGCTGGTTTAGGCATGATCCTGGCTGCACCTCAGCAGAGGATCTGCAATTCCCATGCCATTTGGGGACTCTTATGCTTTTTCCTCATGCCTTTGAGCTGCCACCATCACTGATGGGGTGGTGAAGGGCTGGCTTCCCTGGGGACTGGCAAAGGGAGGATTTTTCTTCCTTTCCCAGCAGGACACTGGAGCAAAGACCAGCTCTGGCTCTTTCTGGCCCTTCTCACATCTCTCCTGCCAACATCGGGCAGGACACAGCTGTAGTTTTTTCTTCTGTCGGTTCCTCTGCATGAAAAAAATAGATGTTCTCTGCACAGTATGAGTGTATGTATATACATAAGTACAGCATCTGTTTGAATATGCAATTATGTTGTACAAAATGTCTATTAAATATGTGTACCCAGTTAAAAAATGAAGCCAACGTGACTCACTCTGGTTAAAGGATAAATGACTGAACAAACAAAACATCTATAGTATAAACCAAGGACGTACAGAGTGAGCAGGATAATAATTGTGTGGAGCCTTGGCCAACCCCAGGAGCTGGCAGGAGGCAGAAGAAATGGAGATGCTAAGATGAAACCCCAGTTACTGGTAATGCAGAAGCCAGACAAGCACCTTTGAGTATGGCCCTGAGGAGTTCAATAAAATCCACTGAAATGCAGAAGAGCTCAGAGAAACTAAATGGTTATCTCAGAAGCGTGGTTCATATAGGAGCGATGGTTATAACAAAACGTGCAGCGACCCGGCTGCCAAATACCAAATGTGGAATCTGAGGACTTTGGCACCTATCCTTCAGTCTGAGTCTTTTAATGCTGCTTTTGGCTAGTGTAGATGGTTTTAGAAGGGTTTCAAAGCAGCTTTTATATATTTTTATATATATATATATATATGGATGTGTGTGTAAAGGCATATTTGAGTGTATACAAACTTATATATAATATTCTCTAGGTATATTTTTAGTCGTGACTATTTCCCTTTTTCTAACTGTTCGAGAAAGGAGCCAGGTCATTTGCCCAAGGGGGCTGTAATGGCAACACTGATAGTGGAAAATCTGGGAGGAAAGAATTCAGATTATTAAACTCCAGGGGAAAAAACACTTGGATATATACTGCTTGAAAATCTCATCGATTTGTGGGGTGGCTTTTCTCTGCTCACCATCTTCCAGAGCAGCAAGTAGCTTTCAGACCTCCCTTTCAACATTTTCTCTCCCTTTTTCATTAAGCTGAAGGTGCAACCCAAGTGTCTTCTCCAAGTATGTGAATGGAAAAAATGACAACAGGCTACCAAAACTCATCCTAACGTGCAATGTAGCTTCGTACAGTGGCTGCCCTGCCCTGGAGTGCTCCCAATGCAGGCAGGGCAAGCAGTGCCAGGCATTACAGGGTCTGAGCATCCCCGGTCCCCAGGACTGGGCATCTTGGGTGAAACCTGGGAGAAATGGGAACTCCCCGTGTTGCTGTGCTTGGGGCAAAGTGGCCTGGCAGGAGTTTTGGCAGAAGGAGAGGGAGTTACTGTAAGGGCAGAGATGATCATGGTGTTGACGTGAAGTGGTGAGTTGGCTTGGAGCTGCTCCTCTCCCCCAAGTCACGCTTTGGTTCATGCCATTTTGGGGGTATTTAAGGTGTGAATCACATGAGTCCAGGCAGGTTTGTTGCTGTGGATGGATTTACTTGGGCAAAATAAGTGTGTTCAAACATGTAGAGTTTCCACAAATGCACATGGGACATATGTCCCTCAAACGTGGAAGATCCCATCTGCGTTCTTCTCATGCCGCACATGGATGTTTGTGGCAAACACAAACTGTAATCACATTGAGTTTGGGGGAAAAATGTTCTTAGAGGCCCAACCTCAGGGGAAAAAGGGAAAAAAAGTTCCCTCCATCTTTCATCTCCCCTCTCCCAATTGCTTTTCTTGATTGCTCCCCATCATCCCATGGGCAGGAGCTGTGTCACTCCCTAAAGAAGGACAAAAGGACCCGCTCCCTCCTCCCACACGTGCACGGGAGGACGTGCCAACCACCGCCCTCAGCTTTCCATTGCCACCAGATGCTCCAGTACAGAAGCAGGAGAGGAAAAGGGGTCCAGGGGGCAGGTTGTGCCTCCACAGGGCGTACGGCAGCAGCCATGATGCTCCACGCAGCGAGTGCCGGGACTGCTGCCCCACGCCGGCTTGTGTCTGCAGATTGAAAGTTTCCAGCTATGTAAAAAATGACGCTCGAGAAGAGCTGGCTGTGGAAGGAAAGCCCTGGGAATAAACATCCATTAGCCTTCAGAAGCCGTAAAAACAATAAATACAGCATTCCCGAGCTGGCTGAGGCCAGGGCTTCGCTGATGCTGCTGGCAAGGTGGCATGGCTGGGGAGCAGGACCCCAGCTGTGCTGGCAGCTGGATGGGCTTCAAGGGCTGCAGATCTAGCATTTGGGATGCTGGATGCTCCCTAGCTGCTCTCTCCCTCCTGAGTTCATGTCTCGTGCTGTCCTGACCCCGCTTTGTGGCAAAGGGGTGCTGTGAAGCCTTGGCACAGGATTTGGTCCTCTTGAACCCCTCCCTGTGCACAGTTCCCCACTGCCCTCAGCAAGAGTTCACCCTTGTAAGCACCCCAGGGCTAACTTCCCCCTTCCAAGGATCCCTGGAGGGGGGCAGCCCTGAGCCCCCATCCCCGCGGCTGCTCCAGGCACAGACATGACGTTTCCAGTCGGAGTGCGGCCAAAGGGAAAAGGAGGAGGGAGAAGAGAGAAAAATCTGCTTGGTGGATTTAAAGCTATAATTGTGCTGATCTGGAAAAACAGTTAAAGGGTTTGCTATTTCCCTACTACTGCGAGAGGCTTTCTTGGCTGTAATTCTCCTGTGGTTTGGCCAGTACCCGAGAGCTTGGATTATTTTGGTGAAAGGGTACATAACTGCAAAGCATTCCTCCAGCATGGGGATAATGTCTGCTCCTGGCTCTCCCTCCCACCACGCCAGAGCTGCAGGCACAGTCTGGGTGCCGGGTGCAGGATGCTGTAGCAGCCCACCCCATCTCCTGTGTTCAGGGGTTGTCCCTTTTTTGGCACAGTATGGCCTTTTTTCCAGAAAATCCCATAGGTTCTGTTATTAGCATCGCTGAGCTCTTTGGGGCTGCTCCATGGGTTGGTCTGTCCTTGCCCGGCACCTTCCTGGAGTGCCTTGGAGGACATGGGATATCTGACATCCCCAGGGCAGATCTTTCTTGCCATAAAGCAGTATGGTTATCGCAGACTCCAGGGTCAGTTTGCATCAGTTGCAAGGTTAGGCCTTTTTATTTCTTTTATTTTTTTTTTTTTTAGAAAGCATTTGGTCTAATTGGAAAAAGAGATGTGGTCTTGTGTTGCTTGCTGTAGGGCTTGCAGGAGGACATCTGCTTTCAGGCAAGCCCAGGCTGCACTCCACTGACACACTCTTTCAGCCTGCTACCAACCAAGAAGAGGAAGGAAAAGGTTTGCCAGCCTGTCCAGCGAAAAAGCAAAACTGCGCTCGGTATTTTTTTCCACAAGGGACCCAAGAGGAGGCACATGCAGAAATGGGCATTTGGGCTGCACAACAAATCCAGGCAGTGGAGAGCAGCAGCTCCACAGCTTCTGAGCTCCCCAGCTTCTCCACCTCACCTTCCCCACTCCAAGGGCCTGAAAATTTCCTCTGCCCCAACCCTGCGGGTTTACCCCAGGCTTTCCAAACTGCTGCGGCAAGAACAGCATTCCCTAACCTACCTTGTTTAGTCTGGAGAAAAGGAGGCTGAGGGGAGACCTTATCACTCTCTACAACTACCTGAAAGGAGGTTGTAGTGAGGTGGGTACTGGTCTCTTCTATCAAGTAACTAGTGATAGGACGAGAGGAAATGGCCTCAAGTTGCACCAGGGGAGGTTTAGATTGGATATTAGAAAAAAATTTCTTTACTGAAAGGGTTGTCAGGCATTGGAACAGGCTGCCCAAGGAAGTGGTTGACTCACCATCCCTGGAGGTATTAAAAAAGCACGTAGACAAGGCACTTCAGGACATGGTTTAGTGGGTATGGTGGTGTTGGGTTGAAGGTTGGACTTGATGATCTTAGAGGTCTTTTCCAAACTTAATGATTCTGTTCTTTGCTTGCTGTGATGCCTGGGTGGGCTTCCCCCTCTGAGATGCACCAGGACTTTTAGGAAGAGCTGGAGGAGGCACATCAAGGACAAGCTTCAGCAACCAGGCCCTTGGTGCACAGAAGAAAATTGTCTCCTTGGTGTTTTTTAAAGCATCCTCATTGCACCATAACATTAGCATCCAGGTGCAGCCTTAAGACCCCAGCACCCCTGCTGCAGTGAGACTGGGGGAGGCTGGAGGTGGAGCGACACCAAGTCCTGCCTGTGCCACCACAATACACGTGTGCTGCAAAATATCTATACCCTCACTTATGAAGATCTATATGGAGGAAGGGTGCCTTGCTTCTTCCCAGCCCATATTATTCACCCATAAAAAGGCCTTTGCAGTCACATCATTATTTAGAGTTGGGGGCTTGGGGCCCTGGTGTCAGAGCACCGAAGGGCAGCTGGATGGTGCTGTGATATTGGAGCCGGTGACCCAATGGTGCCTCCAATGCAGAAATGTGTGGGTGGGAGAACCCCCCCCCCCGTCAAATGCTGTTAGCAGGTGGTAATGGGTGACTGGGGAAAGCAGGAGGCACCTGGTGAGAACTGGAGTCACAGATCAGCGTTTGCTTTGGAAACCTCCAGAAGAAAGCCAGGGATTGCATGAGTCCTGATGGACACGTGCAGCCTACAGAGAGCATCGATCAGTAGCTCCAAATGCTGCAGTGGAAACCCACAGCTGGGCCAAGAATCACTGATGGACCTCGCCTGTAAACACTTCCTTATTACAATATCCCTAAGTAAAAGGGAAAAAATTACACCAGGAAAAATAAGAAAGTATCATTACTGCTGACCACAATATTCTGCGAGTTCCTCAGACATGTTTTGCAACACGCCCGTCGTCTGCTATTTTAAGGAGCACTCCGGTAATTTTGCTTACGGCGATGTCTGTGTAATTGCTGCAGCAGCACGTGAGGCTTGGATCCTGCTTTCCTCCGTGTCCTGGTGCTGGGTCCCCTGGGGCTGTTCCCGCCATGTGGCCACTCGGTGTAGGGGGAGATGGCCCGCCAGGTCCTGCCTGGCCACGGGAGGGGTTTACAGACGCGCTGTGGGAACGGGCTGTGTAATTAGGAGCATCCATTCCCAGCTCGACCCGGTGCACAGAACAGCTGGGTAAATTACAGTTGTGTTTATGTTTCATTTTGCAATGAGAGGGTTTGTTATAAAGCAGAGAAAACGTTGATCAGCCTTTAAAAAAACAACAACCGAGGGTGCTTGTGCATGTCGGTGGCAGATGGACAGCCTCCTGCAGGCACTCCCTGTGCAGAAGCAGGAGGGGACAGGAAGGGACAGGGATGGGGACAAAGCCACATGCCCAGGAGTGGGTCAGGGTCTGGACCTGGTTGCTTGCGCTGGGCACTGTGGGCTCAGTGGGACCCAAACCTCAAAGCAAGGATGCACTATGTTTTGGGAGAGAAATCGCCTAAAACTCACCAAACATGGGGATGGAGCACTGCAACTGCTCTGTCATTAGTAGGTTGTCTATTAATTGGGGTAATATGGGGAGCACAGGGAGACTTGGGAGTGAGCAAGAGGCTCTAATGCCTCCACTGGGAATGCTTCTGCCAAGGAATGATTTATCAGGTATTTAATGGGCAAAACAATCTTGCAAATGGTGTAACATTCCCCTGCAACCACCACTAAATAATGAGCCTGAATGGCTCGTTGGCCATGAGTCAGCCCAAAGCTGGGTGCTGGAGAAGAGCCCCTCCAGAGCTGTGTGAAGGATGTCAGCCCAGAAGCAGCGCGAGGGCTGGAGATGATCAGGAATGGATCAGGATGAGATGATGTTACGTACAGGAGAGAGGGATGTGAATGAAACAACCACGGACAAGAGGAGCATCCTCTCCTGGGTGGCAGTGCCAGGGGACATTGTCCCTCACCGAGGGTAATGGAAACCTGATACAGACAGTGCAAATACTTTCCTGTTGTAACCATCCTCTTCCTCCTCCGCCCCGGCCTTGGTTCCCAGGCTGGGTGAAACATCTTGCTGCTGCCAGGTGGGAAAGCAAAGGTTTGCATCGCTCCTGGCTTTGTGTGCTGTGCCTTTTCAAAACTGCTTGCTGAATGTACCCAGTTGATATTATTTAACACACTGTTAACCCAGTGCACATCAGGACAGCTTGTTGGTGCTCCCAGACCCAATGTCTCTTCTCGCTGCCAACCTGCGCTCCTCTCCTGGATGCCTCAAGCTCCCTCCCTGGCTGCCCCTGGCCCATGGGACTGCTCCATAGAGAGACAAAAAAATTGGTTTGTCATCTTCTGATATCCAACACGCAGGTTTTAGCTGCTCGTGGTGAGCAGAACTGGCCGGAGCAGCAGTCTGCCCATTGCTGCCCGTGCAAGGCGATGGGATCCTCACCATCAGCTGAGCTGTCCTGCATTGCCTGTGCTCTTCAGTGGAGCTGTCTCATATTTAAGGATGAAAAAATGACCAGAAATTGATGAAATGATTTGCTAGTGGCTACACAGAAAGCTGCTGTCAGACCAAGGACTCATTTTCAGGTCCCACATCCTCCTGTGCCACCATCTCATTGACTCCACCTCTGTTTCTACCTCTCCTTCGACTCCCACTAGGTATTTTTTTCCACTGTTGCCAATGTGGAGAAAAACATTTCAAAGTCCATTCCTCTGTCACACTCCCTCCAAGGAGCCCCGATCCCATTTAAAGTTTTCCACAGCTGAACTTTCCCTTTCCTGAACCTCCTTAATCACTTCTTCATCCAGTTCCATCTTGAATAAATTAAGTGCAAGTGAATTTGCTTTACAGGAGATTAAGTGTCCCATTGATTGAAAAATCCTGTGAAAAGCATAGTTGCTTCTCCGTTCCTCCCTAATCCCTGCATTCCCGGATCACCAGCTAGACATACCTTCCTTTCCTGATTTCTTTCCATTTAATCAAAATATCTTAAGGATCAAAATGAGCTTTGCAACCTCTCCGCAATGCACCCAGGGAGCCTGCTGTGCTGGGGGGGGGGGGTATTCCCTTAAAAAGTCCGGAATTTGATGGATTTGGTGGACCCTTCAGCTGGGGTGTGGGATCATCATGCATATGGGGCAAGGGGCTGAGCTACCTCTGGGCAAAGATGCTGGAGGTACACCCGAATAGCCACAAATTTTTAAGCACTCAACTCTGCAACAAATTTCCCAGGGAAATGCTGGCTTCTCCATCGCTTGATGCCTTCAAATCAGGGACGGATGTTTTTCTGGGAGATGTGCTCCAGCCAAACATAATTTTTTGGGTTCAGTACTGAGATAACTGGCATGATTTAATGTCTGTGACACAGGGAATTTCACCAGATAATGTTTTGACTAAGGGAAAAAAAATACCCCAATAATTCAATCAGGACCGAGCAGCTGTGACTCTAATTGTTTTAGACACCGAAGTACAGCAGTGCTTGGGTTTTATGTTGCCCTGGCACTGCGCACACTGCTCGTGCCCATGTAAAAAAATAATTTAAAACAGTGCAAAAAAAATGCAAATTGAGCTTGACACATCATTTTGATGTTTGATGTGAGGCTTGCCCCCCTGCAGCCACAGACACAGCCGTCCCATCCCCAGCCCAGGCAAGGCACTGGAAGCAAGACCCAGTATGGGTGCTTTGCTGGCAAAGCAGAAATTGGGTTTCCACTCCCTTCACTGCACAGACAGAGCAGAAGCTCCTTGGGTATTTCCACCAGCAGCCTGGTTTTCCTTTTTTTTGTTTTTTCCCAGGATGAAAGTTAAAAATATGTCCTCAGACATGTTGCTCTGAGCAGTCTGCGCTTTTCACATTTCATCCTTTTTTTTTGCTTTTGTTTTCCCCATAAGGAGTACATGAAAAGGAAGGCGAGGGCGGGCTTGTTTGGTTCTTATTTTCTTTTAAATCTTCATTTATTGGCCAAGCCATGACGCAAGGGCCTGCCGCTTCGCTCTTTGCAGAGGGCTTTGCTTGTTTAGCATCAGGCTGGGGCGGGGGGATTGCAACACTCCAGGGAGTACGAGGGAGGAGATTTGGGGTGACCCAAGGGTGCGTGGAGAGGGGGAGAGCTGGGATGGAGCCGGGGATGGCTCTCTTCTGTGGCAGAATGCTCCAGTTGGATTTGGGTGGTTTGGGATGGGACTTTTTTTCTTCTTTTTCTTAAGGAAAAAAAACACATTAGAGCACAGGTTTACAAACCATGAAGTAAAGGAAGAGGTTTGTAAGCAACCTGTGAGCTGGTGAGTAGAGCAGCATCTCTGACAGCCGACTTTGGCGAACACTTACAGCATCCCTGAAACCGGCACCTTTCAAACAGCTGGAAAAGTCTTTTCCTGAGCTGCCAAGTTTCCATGAGAATTTGACAGCTTCAGCTAATTAATCATTTAAATTTAACCAAAAAGGGAAAACAATGCCATTGTCTTTGGGAGACAAAAATTCTGGTTTCATGAGCTTCACAACCCTTTTGCATTCATGGCAGCGTCTGTAAATATTTGGGCTTTCTTTGAGCTTCTAGCCCTGACGTAGGGCTGGGGAACTGGGGCAGTGGGTGGCTTGCCCTCGTGATCGTCTCGCATTTGAAAGAGATGCTTTGACCTAATAACCGCTGCTGTTCGGGAGTATTTATTAATGGGTAGTGTGATAATATTATTATGTGACTATTAATTACTGGGAAAGTCCCAGATAGGGTTTTCTGCTGGGGCCAGGGGCGAGGCACACCCAGGTGGAGCTGCACCAAGAAGTTCATGTTAGATCCCATTTGTGTTAAATTCTTCTTTAGGAATTGAGAATTAAAAAATGAGAACATCCTCTTCTGAGGTGTCTCAACCTGTATTTCTTCTCACCTTCAAAGTCTTTTTCTCTCCCCCTCCCACATCCTTTCACTACATTTCACATCTTTCACCTTCCCCCCCTCTCTGACCATGAGCAAACAGGCATTGATAGTGGGGCAGAGGCAGAGGGACATGAGCAAGGCTTCTTGTACAAGTCAGGGAGAAGGTACCAGACTGCCCTGAGCTTCTGGTTGCTACTGAGGATGGCTCCAGATGGTTATTATTTTCCCCTAATTAATCTCCTCGTTAGCAATGAAGCTGTAAGACAGGAAGTATTTCCATGAGAATCCTTAAATGCCGCTTAGATTTTGGAGCTTTTAATTTGGTGAGCAATTCCGTTTTATAGTGATGGAATAAAAGAATGAGTGTTTAGTGTCTTTGCAGAAATGGAATTTTGAAAAAATGACCATTTCTGGTCTAACAGGGAACATCTGTGCTGGGGATGGTCGCTTTGCCAGCTGCTGGGTAGGGCGGTGCAGAACAAAAGCGGTCCTGTTTATCTGGCGATCCAGACTTGGACGGTTGCATCCACCGATAGGATTTTGCAAGTAAAAAAGCAATGGGGCAGATTTATTTTGGGCTAACACATTGGGAGCAGAAGACGCCAATAACACGTGTTTCAGGGTATTTTTGAACTAGCCTGGAAGGAATGGTCAAATTCCTCAAGTCCTGCTCTCCTCCTCCTTTGGTTTGCTGTTTTGTACTATTCTGGTCAAGTCCACAAGAAAAAGTGCAAAAAATGATTGCAATGTCCCAGATACACCCCAACTACACCCACCCTTGGTGGGTGCATGCGTTTTTATCAGCTCCTCTTATTTTAAAGAACAGATAGATGCCCAAGGTCCTCACACACCGCTGAGCTGGGGATCCTAACGTACTGCTCCAGGTTGCTCGCAAGTGAACAACCCCAAGTTGGAGCAAAACTCCTCCAAATTCACTTTTTCACCTTTTTAGTGGGGAAAATTCCCTGTGGATCCCAGCGTGAGTCGCTGTCACTGCTATACCAGCTCGTTGCTATTCCTTTGGGTATCGCTAGGCAGGACTCCTTCCTACACATCCATGTCCTGAAGGCAATCCTGGCATGAAAAGGTTCCTACCTGAAGCAGCAGTGAGAATAGACACCTCCATTCCCCCCACCCCGGGGCCAGCTGTGCCCACCACGGGACCTCAGACAGATGCTGAAGTTTTCGGTGCCGGTCATGACCTGAGGTGGTGATGGCGGTCCCCTGCTCCACCCCGTGCCATCAGATAGTTTTGCAGACCTTGCTTGCTGCTAGACATTTGTTCTGCCCCCATTGCATCTGATGGGCATTACTTCCAAGCAACAGTGAGTCATCAGCCCCGGCTTATTGCTGCCTGCTGTCGTGCGAAGGGGAAGTCAAAATAATGCTTTTGCTGCTTGCACTGAGTCAGGTCAGGGGAATGATGGCATCCCCCCAGCAAGGGACCTTCTCCTGACACCTCTCAAACCATGAGCTGGGGATCTGGGCTGGGGAATCCTTTTTCCCAGGGCAGGGGGGTTCCCCTCTGGCAGTGGCTGTGGGTTTGTTCCCGTGCCTCCCATCCAGTCTCTGGGCACTGATGGACCCCTCTTTCCTACAGGCTGGTGGTGGGAGCTCCCTACGAAACCAATGGCCAGCAGAAGACAGGAGATGTCTACAAGTGCCCAGTGACCAGCGACACCCACAGCAACTGCACCAAACTCAACCTAGGTACCACACACCCGCGGAACAGTGAGGGGAACTGGGCATTTCTAACACGATGCTTTTTATCAGTGCTTTGGTCTGTAAAGATGCACCCTGTTGCGTTGCCCAGATTGTCCCCAAAAGCATGAGGACTGCATGTTTTAGGAGGATTTTTAGATAAGGAATTATTTCAGGTGTTCACATTACTCCCGGTGCTGAGCTTTAAGCAGCGTTAGGGTACAATCAAGCAAATTGGAATAAAGTAAAAAAAGTTACTTATTTAATATAGCTTGAACTGGTTTATTAAATGATCAGGATAAACTTATCCATGGATAATGGTGCCACTAGCAAATACCCGACTGCACGTGGCGGTGTCTGTATTCCCTCTCCAGGGAATGCTGGGCTGACGTGCCCACTGCAGCTGGTTCCCTGGACACAGACGAGTTTTGCATCCCAGCTCCCAGCGGGTTTGGTATTTGGGGAATTATCAACCAGCCCCACCACCCCCAGGCCCCATCACTGCTGTGTCACAGAAGGAGAGACCCTGCGGGTGCTCTGGTCCCACAGACATCCCAATCCCATCTCCCTGGAGGGATAGAGCGACTGGTTTCTCAGGATTTCTCGGGCTGGAACAGCACCGACCGTGCCGACAGCACAATATTGCGACATCGGGACGTGCCCTCCCCTGGTCGGGGCAGTGCAAGGCACGGGGGGGACAAGTCCCCTTTGCTGCCCAAAGTGGGATGCCCAAAGGGCATGTCCCTGTCTCAGTGGGGAATGTGAGAGCCGGGGACTTTCTCATGGTCCTGAGGAGCATCGCTGGGCTTTGGGGGCAAGCTCTGGGATTTTTTAACACTGGAGCAGCTGTTCTCACTTTATTTTTCATCATTATGAATCTGAACCCTCCTGGGTTTCTACCAGAGCTGATAAGGGAGGGGGAACTTTGGATCATCTGCAATATTTGATTGATTGGCTCCAAATCTTTTATTTTTTTAAAACATTGTTTTCTTTTTTCCTTTTTTTTTTTTATTTGCTATGAGAACATCAAGATTCTTCAAGGAAATCTCTCTCTTGTGTGTGTAAATTTGAATCTTGCTAAAAAGCAATCCTTTTTCCATTGGAAACAAGTTTCAAATTAAAAGATCAGTTCCATGAGGACATCCTTTTTTTTTTTTTTCCCAATTAACTTGTCCAGTTAGCACAATCCACTGAGTAATCCATTGAGTAAAACCAGACGCAGAGCTGCCTGGTGGGGATGCCAAGCTGACAGGGAGCGTACAGCAGAGATGACTGTAGTGTGGAGAAGCACGAGCTGATGTGGGTCTGGGGCTCTGCCCCTGCCCTTCCCATGCCGAGCAGGCAGCGGGTGCAGGAGCTGGCTGGGAGCATCCTGCTTCCCACCGCAGAGCTGCGGTCGCAAGGTGCAGCATACCTGGGTACCAGAGCAGGACAGCAGGGTGTCAGCATCTGCAGCCAGGATCCTGGAGGATTTATAATGTGAGATAAAGCCCCTTTTTCTCTGGCTTTGCTGCAGCATGCATGCAGACAGCGGGTGAGAGCAAGCTCAGGGCGTGCAGGCGAGAGCCAGGGCTGCAGCCAGATGGTCCGTAGGGGAGCAGCAAGGGGTTGCTGGAAGGTGCTCAGCTTTGGGCTGAGCTCCTTTGAGCTCTGGGTTGTGGCGCTCAGTTTCTGAGCCTCCACTCAGTTTAAACCTCAGTAAGAAACTTCCAAAGGCCACAGGCAAAGAAACCAACCCCCCAATTTTACCATTAATTGCCTGATTTCCTCCTTCTCAGTTTGCTTCTCAGGCAAAACAGCAAAGGGGAGCCCTGGCTCACGGGGAGCTGCGTTGCCCCCTGAAGTGGAGGAATGGCTGGGTTAGGCAGCATTCAAGTCACAGCTAAATGATATTGGCGTTAACAGAAAGACAGGGCTGCCCTGGGGGCTGTTCCCAGTTCCTGAGCTATGACATGGGAAACAAAAGCAATGCACAAATGCCTGCTGGCCTGGCAATAAAAGACAAGATGCTAGAGCCACTCAGAGAGGTTTCTTCCTAAGGACTGACTACGTAAGAGATGCCGTCTCTGACTCACAGCTTAATTCCCTAGAAGACTTTTCTTTTTCTTTGTTGTGGCATCTAAGAAAAAAACCAGTTCTTATCTTGACAACTGCTTCCAAAGAAAAGCAAAAGCACAAAGTCTGCAGTGTAAGTAGGCAGAGACAGCTCTCCTCCAGCTGTTCAGCTGGGTTCCCTCTTGCTCCAGAGATGCCAGGGAGCACCACGGGGACGTGGGCTGGGTGCCCGGCATCCCTGCCCAGCAGCCATCTCTAACCACATCCTCTCTCCGAAGGACGGGTAACGCTCTCCAACGTCTCCGAGCGGAAGGACAACATGCGTCTCGGCCTCAGCCTGGCTACCAACCCCAAGGACAACAGCTTTCTGGTGAGGAACGGGGGCTTCGGCACAGCCTGGCCTCCCTGCGCCGAGAGGTCGCTGCAGGGTGCATGTATATCAGCGTGTAAAGGCATGCAAAACCAGATGCATGTACAAAAGCATGTAAAGGCATGCAAATACACCTCTTTTTATATATGCTGTGTGCACCGTGGGGCTCAGAAACCTCACCTTCCATGGGGAAAAAGATGCCAAAGGAGAGGACAGCCTTGCAAAGCAGCAATTAAAAAGTGGCAGTTTTAAACCCATCCTCGATGCTTGATTTTCTCCCCCAGGCCTGCAGCCCTCTCTGGTCCCACGAGTGCGGGAGCTCCTACTACACCACGGGCATGTGCTCCCGGGTCAACTCCAACTTCAGGTTCTCCAAGACGGTGGCTCCAGCTCTGCAGAGTACGAGAAACAATCTGCCCTGCGGCTCTAACCCTGCCTTTGAAGTCAGAGGGAATTTCTGTTCTCTAATCACTTCAGTCCCATTGAGAAAACAAAGCGATGTCAGTGTTTAAGCGAAGGCAAAAGAGCAGAGGAAATGGTTGCAGGGAAGTGATTCAAAGGGGGTTACGTACACAGACATCTGGTAAACATTTTCCTTTTGACTGACACCCGGGGAAGACAAAAAATACCTTATTCTTCCAAAACCAGAAATAAAAGTATCCAGAATATTTTATCAGCACAGCTAGGAAGGCAAAATAGGGAAAGAATTCAGACCTTGGCCACACAAAACAAAGAGCTCATTGACTGAAAGCTAAGTATTTGGGCCCAAATTTGTAAATTTGGATATGTGATTTTATTCTGAGGTATTAAATAAGCTTCCTGGCTTTCCTGTGGGTGGTAAGAAATTGCAGAAGCCCGTCCTGCACCGTTGGGGCTCCCAGAAGCTCTTTGCCCCAGCCAGGCATGGGGTGTGACGCCCCAGTTCCATCACCCGTTTGGTATCGTTTAATTCTCATGGCGTAGAGCAGGGCACAGGAAAACAGGACTTCTGGGGGACAGAGGCAGTAAAGGCAGAGCCCACCACCAAATTTTCAGTGTCACTTCCCTCTTTATAGCCAGAAGATGCTTTTAGCCCTCGCTGCAAAGGGTAATTGGGGTTTTTTTTGAGAGAAGGTGGTTAACAAGCAGAACGTTACCATTTAGCAAGTGGGATGCTGGAGGTTGGCTGGGTCCCAGGGTGAGCAGGGAATCAAGATGGTGGCATGCAGCTGAGGACCACAGTGATGGAGCAACCCATGTGTGACTCCAGTCTGTGGATGCACTAACCCATAAATGCCCACATCAGGTGAAAAGAGCAACTGATAAATGTGTGTCACTGGGAAATTCAGCATCTTCTGGTTTTCTGCAACTTTTGTAAATAATGTTATAAAATATAAGCAAAATAGAGAGATGACACTGAGCAATTTTCCCTACTGAAAACCAGTCAACTGGCTAAATCCTTCACAGCTCATACTGCAGAGCATAGCCCTGGGGTCCTCGCTGGGGTTTTTGGCTGTCTCGTTGCTGAGGATTTAATGGGAAGGGGAGGAAATACCCGACTTGCGTTATATGGCGAGTACAGGCAGGGCTGAGGAGTGACTCAGGCATAAAGCATTGCTCCGCGGGAGGAACAGAGGCCAGATCCTGCCTGCAGTGGGCCACTCTTTGAAGTATGCAACTATATTAGACCGGATAAAGGTCCAAATCTGAATCAGAAAAGATACCGCTGAGTGTTATTCTTAGAAAGTTATCCGGTCTTTTCTCGGCAGAGAGGATGCTTGTGGCTTCTCTCTACCTTATTGAAGCCCAAAAGTCTTTATGAATGATTGAAATAAGATTTTTTTTTTCAAAGAAATCATAAGAGCAAGTACCTGACTGCAAGGAATGAAGCCATAAATCTCCCCTTTGCAAGCATTGCCAAGGTCTTTCAATAACACACTGCCTATTTTTCACAGGATGCCAGACGTACATGGACATAATCATAGTTCTGGATGGATCAAACAGCATATACCCTTGGGTTGAAGTTCAGCACTTCCTGATAAACATCTTGAAAAAATTTTATATTGGCCCTGGCCAGATACAAGTAAGCCCCTGCACAACTTGTGCATCCCTCCGTGTCATGCAGAGTCCTCTGGCTGTCCTCACGGGGCCCTTTTCAATGTCCCTTTTCTGCCAATATGCTGTAATTTGGGGCCGTGCTTTTTCAAAATAAACTTTCATTGTATGGATATTAAAGCTGAGCCCATGGAAATAATGCTCACATTAATGTCCTAAATGAGCTATGGAGAGAGCAGCACCCCACACCCCAACCAGGCATGGGGAGGATGAAATCATACGGAAATACAGAAGTATTGTCCTGTGCCAAGGCAGCTTGTTGCAGCTGTGAAGAGCTCTCCATCCTCTTCCTATTAGTAACCGTGGGCTGATTTGGGCAGGGATTTGTGCAGGGATATCCTCAACAATTTGCACAAATAACCCCCTGTTTGGACCCATCTAGAGATGCTGTGGGTCCACAATGGGGCACAGCACATCTGCATCGCCCCAAACCTTTATAGCAGGGCAGGGGTGGCTGCACATGGGTGAGAATAGAAGTACAATTGAGCATTATCAATTGTCCCATGGAGGGAAAAACTGGAGGAAATGGGGACAGAGTGACTGACTTTTAATGGTGGCTGTTATTTCATGTGGTTGACAAAGCCTGCTCGTTGTGTCGCAGGCCCTCACTACGCGGCAGGTTGTTGGCATCCTTTGTGATATTCCTTTAATTCCTAGGTCGGAGTTGTTCAGTACGGAGAAGATGTCGTCCATGAGTTTCATTTAAATGACTACAGGTCTGTAAAAGATGTGGTAGCGGCTGCCAGTCACATAGAGCAAAGAGGAGGTACAGAAACCAGGACTGCCTATGGGATAGAGTTTGCTCGGTAAAAATCGTTCACCTTCCTGTTTATTCTGATAACAAGTTTAAAATCACCATTTATTTTTCTTCCCTCTCTCCCCCTTTGCTTTTCCTTGCTGCTTAGAAAGCAGGGTATACCGCCAGGCTAAAAATGCTTTTGCAAAAAGGCTTGGTCCTCAATTAATGTTTTACAAATGATGCAAAACTGCCCTGTCCTCGGTTGCAGCTGGACCAGAAGGAGGGCGCAGGGGCAGACTCTGAAAATATATCCTTTTTCTGAAAGCACCCCAGAGCTGAGCTCTCAGCCCCCACACGTGACCCCACGTCTGCCCCAGGCACTGTAGTTCTTCTGCAGACCCCCGTCGGGTACCCAGGAGCTCGGTACAGCCGTGACCCACAGCTCCATCTCCTCTGTTATCTGGGACAAGTGCCTGCTCCTGCACTGTTTTTGCCACAGCCCGACCGCTATTCCTGCTGCAGATTTAGGGCATTTTGCTGAATTAAAAACTCCTCTCCTGCAAGAACCCAGCCCTGTCGGTGCAAAAATCCCCTTTTAAAGTCCTAAAAGGTTTCCTGGGAGTCCTGCACCTGTTGCACCTCCCCAAGGGCTAAGCAGCCCACCAAACACCGCTCAGTGCTTTACGATGAGGGCGATTGGGTGCGTCTCGGCAGCCGCGACGGTTTCGGCAGTGACCTGCCTGGCGAGGCTGAGCAGCCCAGGGCATCTCTTCAATTGCAGCTCGGAAGCATTTCAGAAAGGTGGCCGGAAAGGGGCAAAGAGAGTAATGATTGTAATCACAGATGGAGAGTCGCACGACAGCCCAGACCTGGAGAAGGTGATTGAGGACAGCGAGAAGGACAATGTCACCAGATACGCAGTCGCAGTAAGTGCAGGGGGACCCTTTCAGCAGCAAACAGCTGCAAAAGCCGCGCAGAGCTCGGCAGTGCCCTGTGTGCCCCATTGCAATGGGCCTGGCAGCGCAGCCCACCTCCACCACTCCCGGTGCATTTGCGGGGGTCTTTGTTGCTGGTCCTGCTTTTGCAGGAGGCAGTGGGATGCTCAGCTCTGGATTCAGCTGCCAGAGCAGGTGCTGTGGCTGGGGATAAGCAGGACCCTGCGTTGCACCAGGCACCCAAATTGCATGAGGGGTGCCCAGCCTGGGCTGCCTGGAGGAATTACAGTGGCTCCTTGCTCCTCAGTTTGCTCCCACAATGGGGTGTCAGATGCCAAGGCTGTTGGGCTCCTTCCATATGGATACCCCTCAGGTGCTTTGGGACGGCTCTCTCCATCGCATGAAAACCCAAGTCTTGCATTTCTATTTTAAACCTAGGTACTGGGTTATTATAACAGAAGAGGAATCAATCCCGAAGCCTTTTTGAACGAGATAAAATTTATAGCGAGCGACCCAGATGACAAGCATTTCTTTAATGTCACAGATGAAGCAGCACTCAAAGACATTGTGGATGCTCTGGGAGAAAGGATATTTAGCTTGGAAGGTGAGTGATGCTCCTCCCTGACAAATCCTGGCTGGCCAGGCTGCAGTGGGTTGCTTCAGATGTGCCATTGGTTCTCCATTTGCTGAATTTGAATGGGTCACACTGGGGGTTTCCCTAATATCTGTTTGGTACAGCCAAACAGCCAGGGTCAACCCACCACACATACTTTGAATATCTTCATCTATAAAGAAGTGTCTTTATTTTGAGTGGTTTGCATCCCTCAAGCATCAGGAGCACAGATCCCCTCTCCTCCAAAGGACACCCTTCATTCTGGCCACTGGTATTTGCAGAGCTATGGTGGCTCTGTCCTTTATAGCAAACCTTTGAAATTTGGTATGGGGGTCGTCTGGGTGTCAGCATCTTTCTCACCCATCAAACTTTATTCAAACCCAGCCGGGCTATAAACAGGCAAAAACCACACATCAACTGCCAGGGACTCCCTGGGGTGGCAGACATTGTGGAGTTATGGGAATAATGTGAGGGTTTATGGTTTATTGGCTGAAATTAAATATCAGGAAATATTTTTGTTCTAAATGACAGCACTTCTGCCTGCCTTGTGACAAGTTCATTGGTCTCCAAAACTATATTTATCTAAATTTCATAGGAAAAGCACATCCCGGGATGAACAATTGAAACAGAAGATGGAGGGCTTTCACTGAAAATTAAGCATCTCAGGGTTTGGGGGAATTTTGACCAAACCAGCTCACAAGCTCCCCACCAGTTTGCCAGTTACCTTGGTCCAGCCAGCCCAAGGCTTCTCTGTGGAAGAAAGCTTCCCTGGGTGAGAAGCTTCACGCAGTTGCAATTATGAAGCAAAATCCTCTAAATCCACATTTTTGTGTGATCTTGCAGCTAGAAAAGGAGAGAACCGCACCATGGCAGAGCTCCCAGTACCTATTAGCAGCACGAGTTTGTGTAATTGTGATGATTTAGGGAGAAACAGGCTCATTTGTTGCAGCTGAGGTCCTTTGTGCTCCAGGTGGGGTAGAGGGGAATGCTCGTGCCCTGCCAACCCACCAAGGCACCACTCAGGCCCTCCAAGAAAGCAAAGCTCACCATTAAATACAAATTTCCTTTTTTTTTTTTTTTTTAGGAACTAACAAGAATGAAATCTCCTTTGGCCTGGAAATGTCCCAGACTGGATTTTCATCACATGTTGTAGAAGTAAGAGAGTAAATGTGGGGGGTTTATTTTTGCTCCTGCCTGTGCAAGCAGGCACCCTGTGCTTTCTATCATCACCAGCCGCTGCAGGTGGAGAGATGGGTATTTGGGGCAAATTATTAATCATGAAGCTAAATTGCTGTGAGCATAAGGAAGAAAATGCTGTTGGTGCTGGTTTATCCCATGGGGAAGGGAGCTGCTGGGAGGCCAGTGCTGTCCTTAGGACCAGTCTGCAGCAGCTCCTCTCAATGCCATGACCTTTTGGAAAGGACGTGCTGGGATGTGCCATGGAGGAAGGTGCTCATCAGTGGTGGGGTGCGAAGCATGGTCAGTCCCTTTCTGCCCTCTGTGGGCCAGCAGGTCCAAGCAAAAAGCCAGCAGGGATTTCTGCTCAGGGTTTTCCTGGGGAGGAAAAGCATGCTGAAAAGATATGAATGGGGTGGAAATATCATTCCAGAATGTTTAAAAATCTCCATCTTTCCAGGTGTGCTTTAGAGAATGGTTTGCTTGACTTCTTTCTTTTTTTTTTTCTTTGCCATTTGTGAGATTCCCTCCCCTCTCCCCCCCCGCCTTTTCTGTAAAACATGCGATTTCTGGGAGACACCATTTGCTGGTTTTCTCTTCTGTGCTCTGCAGCCTCCACTAAGTATATAGTCTAGGAGTTGGGCTTTGGGGGACCCCCATATGTGTTCTCACACAAAACCAGCCCATTGGGTCCCCTCATCCATCTCGGCATGAATCGACTTTGCCCATATGGGCAGTGAGGGGGACGATTGCCTTCACTTGGCAAGAAATACCCTCAGACTACTTCTGCTCTCCCACAGGACGGGATCTTGCTGGGGGCGGTGGGTGCCTACGACTGGAATGGAGCCGTCCTGAAGGAAACCAGCAGCGGGAAGGTCATTCCCCTGCGGGAATCTTATCTCCAGGAGTTCCCGGAGGAACTGAAAAATCACGGAGCGTATTTAGGTAAGAAAGCTGAACAAGGCTCTGCTGCCAGGGCTGAATTAATGATTTTATACTTAATAATAGGAAGCACAACATATTTCTCAAATGACTAATAGCAGCCAGCGTTCCCACCATAGGCAGTACCATGCCCAGCTTCTTGCAAGCTCCCATGGGCGCGAGACCTGCGTTGCCCTTTGCTCAGGGATGTAGCGTACGTGAGCATCCTCACCTGGGAAGAGTCCAGCGTCAACCACAGTGTGCAGCACAAAAGTGATTTAAATGCAGAAGTATCTCAGACACCAGCCAGCCCGGGTCATCCGCAGTGCTTACTGGAATGGTTTAAAAAGCACTGATGAAATTTCATGCCTAGGGAGGAAATACCTGCTGGGTTAATCCATTCCATGTGCGGCTGTTGAAGCCCCAGAGTAAAAATATCAGCCTGGTTTGCAAAATGAAGCCTCTCTCTGGAGATGTGCGTGCCAGGCTGAGCTGCCCCGTGGCAGGGAGCAGGGTGGGATGCTGTGGGGTCGCCTGCCAGCGTGTTGGGGCTCTTCCCTCCACTGGGGACATGAACAGCCCCTGGACACGTGGCTCATCACTTGGGGTGACAGCAGAGTGTCTCCCGGGCTCAGCTGCGAGCACCTGGAGTGGGGACATCTACAATTGTGCAAGGGGTACCCATGACAGTATGTGGGAGCTCAGCTGGGCTCTGTCTTTCCCATTGCCTGGAGTAAGAAATCCAGAAATATTAAGGAAACGCCGGTGCATCCTGCTGTGGAGCAGCCCGGCTCGCCCAGCGCCAGGACCTGGGGGTTTCAAGGCTGATGCTTGGCTTAGGAGTACAGAGACACCCCAGGTAAGGCCAATGCCCAGGGAAGGGGGTCCATAAACCCCAATAATCCCTGGAGATTCTCAGAATTAAACAGGATGTGTCCCTGAGTGATCTGATCCAGCTTCATGGCTGGCCATGCTTTGAGTTTCTAATAAATTAAGTAGCATTTAAAACTGACTGTGAATGTGCAGGAACCTGGAGTTTGAAAAATAGGATTTTGCAGCCCCAGCATTATATTCCTACATAAGCCCGTCTGCAACCACAGGCAAGTGCCGCAGCCCAGTGTGCAATGTGTGGTGTCGGTGATCCCGGCATAGAAAATAACCCGTCTGGGTAGGAAAGAGGGATTGCTCAGGATCATTTGCTTACCGAGGGTTACTTCCATAAGGACTCGTGAGCAACGGTCTTGATGGATTCATGGCTTTTATTGGACTATCAATGTTAACATCAAGCATCAGCAAAGTCTTTCACGCTTGGCTTTGGACATGGTGTTGCCGAGGTCTCGAAGGAGCAGTGCAGTGGGTGCCACAGCCTCCTGGCGTGCACGCACCTTGCTAGTGTTTGATTAACTTGATGTGAGCCATGAAGTAAAACACTTATCAGGCCAGGAACTGGACTTGTCTTCGATGAGAGAAGGATTTTGCACGGGGTTTGCCGGCTGCATTAGGCAGTGCCAAAATTTTTGGCACAGCTGTGCTGCTCAGGCTGCAGGTGGGACCTGAGCAGGCAGCTCAAAGCCCAGGGTCAGGGCACTAGGGTTTATTGGAATTACTTTATCTTTGAAGAAATCTGGGTTTCTAGCTTCCCAATCTGGGAGGTGGCCAGAGTTGTGTCAGCAGCTGGGGGCTAATGGAAAGCAGATCACCAGGCAGCGGCTGGGAGCAGGCAGGGAGCTGCTCAGCTGTGCTCACCCCGCGCCTGCCCCCCCCCCCGCTTCCAGGTTACACCGTCTCCTCCGTCATATCCACCGAGCATGAGCGGATTTACGTCGCGGGAGCGCCAAGGTTCAACCACACCGGGAAAGTCATCATTTTCAGCATGCACAACAACCGAAATCTCACCATCCATCAGGCACTGAAGGGAGAGCAGGTAACACCGGGGCACACGCTGCCAAGGGTGCTGCACTGATTTTTCCATGTGGCATGCATGCTCCTCCATCAATCCTCCCCTTTCGTTCTGCAAAGTGTTCCGTTTAAATGGCTCAGCAGTGTAGTGCATCCATGGGCAGCTGGGGATGTCCTGGCTGTTGCTACACCTGCAGCTCCAAACTGGGTGGCCGTAGCAGGGACAGGGCTTGAAATTTCCCCATCGGGGAGGGTGGCAGTGCCCCTGCGCGCCAGCAGCATTGCTCCCACCCCCTCCTCTGTGTCCTCCAGATCGGCTCTTACTACGGCAGTGAGATCAACTCCCTCGATGTCAACGGTGACGGCATCACCGATGTTTTGCTGGTGGGAGCCCCCATGTACTTCAGCGAGGGCAGAGAAAGGGGGAAGGTTTATGTCTACGCCCTGCGGGAGGTATGTGGCGGCACTGCGGGGGAGAGCCGGGGATGCCGCAGGGGCCGGGGCATTCGGGCACTAGCGCAGGAACTGTGTCCCCTCCTGTCACCTCCCCAGGGTCGCTCCAGGCTGCGCTCACCCACCAGCTTCCACCAAACATCACAGGGCACGGCAGCCCGGCCCAAAGGCAACAGAGCTTGGCAGCGCCTTGCTGTTGTGGCTGCTGCGAGACTCGAGGAGGATTTGTCTGTTTTCCTTGTTTATAAACAATCTCAGGGGGTTTGTTCGCTGCCAGCAAAGGGCGTCCAGCCTGCGCTGGAGCAGAGCCACCTTGTCTCAAGGCTTTGCTGCTCCCAGCCGGCTGAGCATCCCGGCCCTGAGGAGGTGATGTATAGGGTGCAAGGCGAGGTCCTGCTGCTCCCAGCCCTGAGGAAGCGATGCACGGGCTGCAAGTGGGGTCTTTGCAACATGGGTTTCTCCATCCACTTTGCCTCCCCCAAAACTGTTCCCTCCAAGGGCACCCTCCTGCCCAGGGTGGTGGGGTGAGACAAGGTCCGTCCCTCCACCACTTCAGGGCACAGACGGAATGTGTGCCATCCCTGTCCTCTGCCCTCGTGCCCAGCAGCACTCTGGGGCAGGACCAGCTTTCCTACCACCCTCAAATCTGGCTCAAAATGCAGTTTCTGAGCCAAATCCATCAGGATATGGGGCTACGTGGGGCGACGAGCGGATTGTGTTCTATATATCCAAGGCTGCAGAGCCCACCCAGAGCAGTGGGAGTCCCTGTATCTAAAGCACAAATTTTTATGCGATTATTTACGTAGGTTGCTGTAAAAGGAAGGCAAAGCAGGCATGGGGCTGGCATGGGGCTCATCCCTCCCCAAGGACGTGCTCAGAAGAAAGTCCTGCAGCCCTGGGAGAGCTCTCACCTCCTTCCTTAAAGAAATTGCTCACATATCGCTGCATCTTTTTTGCTTCCCTTTGAGGGTTTTCTCTTCTTGCCAGGCTTGCTGCTGATTGTTTTGGGGTTTGGGGTTTTTTTGCCTTTTCTCTTTGCCTGGCCCAGCAGAACCGCTTCGTTTCCAGCGGTGCCCTCGTCGATCTGCAGAGCTACCAGAACTCTCGCTTCGGCTCCTGCATCGCCGCCGTGCCTGACCTCAACCAGGACTCCTACAACGACCTTGTTGTCGGGGCACCTTTGGAGGACGAGCACCAAGGAGCAATATACATCTTCCTTGGCTTCAAAGAGACCATCCTGAAGAAGTACAAGCAGGTATGGCTCCTGGGTGCTTCGGTTGTCCTCGTCCTTCATCAGAATAAATGTCATTTTTGCCCATTTTAAGGACTCGTAGAACACAATAAATTCACACGCAGTATTGCATTGTTAATTATTATTGCCAGGTACTTTCTTTTTTGAGGGGTCCAAGACAAAGCAAATGTAGGGTATGGAAAACATGCTTGAAATTAAGGGCAATGCTTAGCACTGGGTGCAGTGAATTACTCTAGATAAAATATTTCTCACACTTGGGAGAAATAGTAAATATGCAGAGTAAATTCAGCAGAAATCTCTGGATGGTGTCTCCAAAGAGAAACTGCTCTCATTCCCCAAAGAATTATGTTTGGTGCAATCTCTTGGAAAGGGGAACCTTCAGTAGCGTGGTGGAGGTCAGCATGGCAAAACCCTCCTTCACAGGTAGGGATGCTCCTGCTGGAAACCAGCCTGGATTCTCCCCTTTGCTTTTCAGCGGATAGCAGCTGCAGACCTTGCTCCAGGCCTGATGTATTTTGGATGCAGCATCCATGGACAGCTGGACCTGAACGAAGATGGGCTCGTAGACTTGGCCGTCGGCTCTCTGGGGAACGCTGTGCTGTTGTGGTTAGCTGTATCTCATTTGGCACCCTCCTCTGCCCAAAGCTCATTGCAATATGCTGACATTTTTCAGGGGGAAACTGATGTCCCAACAATCTGAACTGTCTTTTCACAGTAACGGCTCCCTGTCTGGTGGGGCCATGGGATTTCAATGCCATTGGGCCCTAGAAGGATGTCAGAGTTGGTTTTGCATTGAATTTCATCATTAGTTCCCCAGGAGTTTCAAATCAGTTAATTGATTTTTGGTGCTTTGCCCAGGCTCCCTCTGTTCTTATTTAATAAGAACAATTTAATATTTTCAAATATTGATTAATGTTTGGAAAGGCCCTTGAAGCTGTTAAGACGGAGGATAGCTGTACCCAGCAGAGATGGGCCACCCTGGGGCCTGCCTTGAAAAGTGCTATGTGCATGTAATTGGCCAAATCCTGCTCTCGGCGCTGACCTACTTCACTGGCATAAGCAGGAGGCAACTATGTGCAAGAGATTTTATTCTTCAAATGCTACATAGATGAGCTGACAGTAGATCAGCATGCTGTGGTGGCCTTTGGTCTTCCTCAACACCTTCTTGATGTTGAGAATAAGAGTGAAAAAGTGTGAAAAGGGTGAATCAGGAGATGTGGGAGACTTTTGGAGGATGCTGCAGATGGGTGAGGGCATCCCACGCTACAGTATGTCTCTTGACTCTTGCTCACCCCACAGGTCCCGTAGCGTGGTCCAGATCAACGCCAGCATCCGCTTCGAGCCCTCCAAAATCAACATCTTCACCAAGGACTGCAAGCGGAATGGGAAGGATGCCACTTGCATGTCAGCCTTCATCTGCTTCACTGCCGTCTTTCTCTCAGCTCACTTCCAGACAGCCAGCGTGGGTAAGCGGCACGGCTGCTCACGCAACAAAAACCCCAATTCATGCGTTGTTTAGGTCTCCAACCCCGAGGCAGTGCCCGGCTTCTGCCAAGGGAAACCATCCAGGAGCTTGGCATGTCTGGAGGCATGCACATTGCCACCCACCACATCCCTTTTTACCCACAAATTTGTCCCTATCCTGGCTGATGTAGCAGGGACGGTGGCTCTGCCATTAAGCAGTGCCAAGAAACACTCCGAGGATACAACCTTACCCATGCTGAACATCTTCTCTCACCTACACCCTGGGGCCAAGCTCTCCTGCAGCTGATCTGGCCATGGTACGTGTGATGGAGATATCACCACCACCCTGCCAGCCAGTGGGACAGGAGGAGTCGTGCCCGGACTATGTCCCGCAGAGCTCATCCATCCTCCTCACTGCAGCGGCAGGACACATCTGCCGACCATATGTGCGTCTTTCCCTAATATCCTGGGGAATCTCTCTGAAGTTATTGGCCAGCTCTGCTATTAAGTCCTTGCATGTTGCTGTGACCCTGAGTCTACCAGGCGGATGCCCATGACGCAGGGGGAAGCAATAGTGGCTCAGCCCCTTGTAAACCAGCAGCAAACACTGTCAAAAGAAAATCGGGTCCTGAGCGAAGCCACAGGAAAAACTCCCATCCCCTAGAGCATGAATTTCAATTTGTACTATCGAATCCAGTGTTTTCCTCCTCCCTGCTATAACTGTGGAGCTTGCAGGACAAAAAGCTGAGTGGGATTTCTTTATTTATTTAATTTTACACTTCTTTCTGCCCAGAAGAGCCACCCTGTGGACGGTGCATGCTGGGGGCTGATGGTTGCTCTTTGCTTATGCACGTATTGCATCACACTTGTGTAGTGGGTGCAGATCCCACCCTGCTTGGTGCTGGGTTGGGAACCTTCGGTTTGTTTTCAACAGCGCTGCAGGAAGAGAATGATCTCCAGTAAAGCACATAGAAGAGGAGAGTGCTCCAGGGTACAAAACCTCCAGAACTGGTACAGGCCAGCATGTGAATATATGAGGCAAATAATTATGTATCCTGCACAGATTTTACACAGTGTCTTGTATTTAAAGCTCCTCATTTGACCTGGAGAGTCAATGCTTTGCCAAAAAGAAATATCTGTTAGAAACAGGCAACGCTAACTATAACCTGATTTTCCTGATTTTCCCTTAGCGAGGCAGTAGGGGTTTGAGTGCCCAAAAGCCCATTCTTTGACCCAGTGTTGCTATATAGTGAGCATAACCCCAGGGAGAAGCCCTGAGGGTGCTGCTCTCCTTCCAGCGCTGCGGTACAATGCCACCATCGATGAGCGCAGGTACACGCCGCGGGCTCACCTGGACGAGAGCGGAGAGCGGCACATGCAGAAGGGGCTGGTGCTGCTTGCCGGGCAGGAGCACTGCGACACACTCCAGTTCCACGTCTTGGTGAGTGTGGAGGAGAGCAAGGCTGGGGTCTCCTCCTCCGCCAACCTGGGGGGAGATGCTCTCCACCTTGTGCAAAAATAGTGATGCCCCGGGATGCTGTCAGAGGAGTCTCGATGGCTTCATAAGCCTGGAAAAGAGCCTCATCCCCATGCCTGGATTTCTTCGCGCTAGGTTTGATGTGGTCAGGGATGGAGCTGCCGGCATGCAGCAGCTGCTGGGTCCCTGAGCGCTGACTTCATTGCAGCGCCAGCTTGCGCTGTGCTCCTTTCCACGAGCTGCTAGCCGTGCCCTCAGGGAGGGCGTGCACTCCTGACACCCGCGTCAGGCTGGTCCTCCTGCTCCAAAATTGGTGAAAACACGTTTTTTCCATTGGGAACCAAATGCCTCTGTGCCAGTCCCCACTGCTCTCACCCTCTGCACCCTTCTAACCTTCTGGGTCCCCCTCCCTGGGTGCAGGAGCCAGCGAAACCCTCTGCATCGCTTGCAAGGAACAGCTGATGCACAAACCTGGCCAAAATCAAACATTCCCAGTGAATGATGAGAATATTGCAGAGGCCAGGGAGGGCCAAGCTGCCAGACTGGCCTGGCCCCAAGCCCTGGCCTGAACTGCTGTGAACTTCTGGGAAATTTGAGTCTGGAGCTCAAGATGGAGCTTGTGATTTAGCACAAGAAGCGTCTTGCTTCAGAGCATCTAACTGCACCCCGTGCAGCTGAGGCAATGCATGAGAAGAGCTCATAGACCTGCAGGAAAAGTACAGTTTCGTTACTGGCCAGATGAGCCCCAGGTAAGGGTTGCAGGACAGCTCTGTCCCCCCTGGGGACAGCCCCCACCAAGGAGCATCCACCTTTCAGAGCCAGCATCTCTGGGGTGAAACATTTCCAGCATCATCAGACATGTACTTGTGGACGGCTGTTGAGCAGCACCACTGGGCTTGGGTTGTCCCTGTCCCTAGGTAAGGGTTAGCTGGGGAGACAGGTTGATTACACACCAAGGATACTAGATTGCAAAGCTTTCATTTCATAAAATAATCACACATGCCTGTAGCTCTGCCTTACCTTGCTCTCTGATGCTGCCCCTCTATAAGCAGGAGCCCTGTCCTCCTCAATGATGCTTTCTGTCCGCCACAGGACACAGCTGATTATGTGAAGCCGGTGACATTCTCCATTGACTACGAGCTGGAGCACCCTGAGAATGGCCCCATGCTGGACGATGGCTGGCCCACCTCACTCAAGGTCTCGGTAGGTAGCAGCACCGACCTCCCAGGGTGCCTTTTATCAGGTAGTTGGTCAGCAGATTTATCTCTGGATGTAACATTTGCTTCTTTATCTTGGGGCTGCAATCCCTGGTCCTTCCCATGATAACAATGTGTTGGGCATTCGCTGCAGCCAGGGGTCACCACTCATGTCCCTTCTCCATGGAGTACAACCTGGGGCACAAATCATCACTGAGCTGCTCTTGGTGTCCCCTTCAGGTCCCTTTCTGGAACGGATGCAATGAGGATGAGCACTGCGTCCCTGATCTGGTCCTGGATGCCAGAAGCGATGTGCCCAGTGCCATGTGAGTAGGTCGCTCAGAGCATCCTCCAACCAATATCACAAATGGGGGGGGAGCCTCTGAAACCCAGCCCCAACCCACGCTCCATAGATAATGGCATTGCAACTGGTTCTTCACCCAACACCACCACGAGGTACCCCTTGGGACCTCCACTCGCAGTGGGTCTCTGAGCCTCTGCCTGCTCCCGACCTGGAACAAATCGGTGGTTTTTTAGAGAATCCACAAAACAACTAATATTTGATGCCATGGTGATGAGCCCCAGGGAGACAAATCAGTAAATAACAGCGGGGAATAAATGCAAGGCTGGCATTACCCACTTGGCAATTACAAGCTTGACTCACGCAGCAGAAATAATTATACGCTACAACTCATTGCTTAAAGAGCTTTTAAAGGTTATCTAGGAGCGCAGGAGCCTGAACCTCCGCCTCCCGTCTATGGCAGTGGGCTCCGAACTAAGCTCATAGCCAGTGCTGCTACCTGGGGATTACTTGTATCCTGTAATTCAGCATTTATTGCTCTGTGTCTCCTGTAAAGCTCTTGGTCCTGAGGCTGTCACCCGGGGCTTGACTGGGAGAGGGTGAGGGCCCCCAGCACCCCTGGCTGGGCTGGGTTGGGCTGTGCTGTGGGAGCTTGAAGTGAGCTGTAGGTAGGGATTAGGTATGGATCTTAGTGGCTGGAGTCCTACAAATAACCATGGGCAGATGCTGTGGTCTACTGGGGTGCCAGACCTCTAATTTGGTTCCTCCTGAAGCATGTGGAGCTTTCCCAACAGCATCACTGGGAACTGGACCGTGCCCTAGAAAAGAAACCAATATGGAGGTGATTTCTGCTGAGAAAACCATTTTTGAGGTGACTTGTTGGAATAAAGCCATTCCTTCAAACTGGCACCCTGGTTGCCCCGCCATTAAAGGCAGAAGGTGACTCTGAAGGTGGCACTGTCCTACATTTTCCTTTCCTTTTTTATTTTTCATAAAGAAAATAAATGCCCAAACACCCATCAAGTCTGCAAAAGCAGATGCTGCTGCCATTACAGAGTCTGTGCTGGTAAACTTGCCGGGAAAGAGATCTCAGCCAGGCTGAAACTAAATGCCAGCTTTACCCTTTGCTAATGGTATGGCATCTATGTTTTTTTCCTTACACCCCAGCTGTACTAAGAGCTCCTAACTGGTTTGAGAGAGCTAGGCACCGTTAGCCAAAACTCACAAGCAAAACGATGGTCCACGGGAAGAATTTGTGATTCCTCTTTCGGCAGCAGCGCAGCACAACAGAGGGAGAGCAGGGATTCCCTTGTGCTCTCGTATGCACTGTGCACGTAAAAATCCCGGGGCTAGGTCTGGAGCGGTGCTGCAGGCAGCGCTTGCCTGCACCACTGCGCTCCTCTTGCAGGGAGTACTGCCGCCGGGCTCTGCGGAGGGCACCGCCGGACTGCTCGGCCTTCACCCTCTCCTTCGACACCTCCGTCTTTGTCATTGAGAGCAGCAGGAGGAGGGTGGTCGTGGAAACGGTGCTGGAGAACCGAGGTGAAAACGCCTACAGCACAGTCCTCAACATCTCCTTCTCCAGAAACCTCCAGTTCGCCAGCTTGATCCCCAAGGTAAGGCTGCCAGGGGAGATCCAGGGCTTTCCAGAGGCACTTCTAATCCCAGCCGGATGAGAAAGCTGTGTCCTAAACCAGAGCCCAAAAATGTCTCCATCCCTCATAAATCAGACATGTTTATGGGCTTAGTTTCTAAGCACTTACAGCCCTTTCAGCTCTTTATTTTGGAAATACAAAAAATGTTTGAATTTTAAGAGCCTGAAAGAAGGTCAAATGCAGATGAAATTATTTCCCTCTTTCTTTTTCTACTCCAATAGTTTAAAAATACTTGCTGCACATGGCCAAGTTCCCGTCAGGGATAAATTTTTGCAGCTGAGATATAACTCCTGGAAGTGTGGGCTGATAATGAGAATGTGGCCACAACTGAGCATTGAGCTGGGTGATGCCACTTCTCTACGGCTGTCCCCTGGATGAGCCCATTGTGCCCCATGGACTCCCACCCTCCTCAATATTTCACCCCCACCACTCACTGGGTCTCCGTGCGATTCCTCCCTTTTCCCAGCAAGGTTTGGGAAATATGCTGATGCTGCCGAGCCCTCCCTCGTCCCCCCAATGACTTCATACCCACCCGCAGATCCCATGTCCTTCGTTTGTTTTTCTACAAGCTGTGCCAAGGGAAAATTGTGGGGCACGTTGCCCACGAAATAAGAAAAATGCATTTTCTGAGACATTTCTCCAAATTAAGTGAGGGGGAAAAACCCTACAATGCTCAGTAACAGAAAGTACCATGCAGCAGTGGTTGCAGGAAATATTTGTAGCTGGTTACAGAAGCATCACTGCTAATGGGTTTCTGGCTGCCGCTCCTTATAAATAAGCAAATTGCCAACTGGAGGGGATGGATGTTTGTGTCAGAGGCTGTACAAAGACCCAAACAAAAGTAGCTGTGGACCCAGAAAGTCCATAATCTCAGCAGATAAGTGGGAGAAAGCTCCAGGCCATTGCTGATGGCTGTCAAGGCATTTTCCCTGTGGCTGGTGCTGGGATGTTTCAGCTCCTCAGTAGGATTGTCTGGTGGCAGCAGCTTGAACCAAGACCCTTGCGTGGTCTCACACAGGGCCAAAAACTGGAATAGCTCATCATCTCATGGTGGGGATGGACACCTGCATGCAACCAGGCTACAACCTCTTGTAGGGTTGCTACAGCTTGGCAGTGGAGCAGGGTCAGTGTCACATCCCACCCCAGCTGTGCTTGGGCTTTGTGATGGGCAGGAGCTTCCCCAGCCTGACTGGCGAGCTGGAAGGTGTTCAAGCAGCAGGAATGTAATTGTTGAGACGAGGAAATTAAATATTACTCCTTAGCTGGTGGCCATGCAGAATAATAGCTCATGTTATCTCTTGATGCTTCCCTGTGACTCCTCACCACTGAAAAATATTCTTCCTCCCAATTAAGTGCCAAGATAATCAAGTTCATTCATTCACTGCTGTAGCTAAATTTCTAAAGAGGATTTAAATCAGAAAGCTGGAAGTTGTTTGCTAGAAAAGCCCCTCTCCAGGAACGGCCCTAGAAATTCGGCTGCATAGGAAGGATTCCCAGCCTGCAGCAAGCAGTGTTGGTTGGTTGCTTGGTTGGTTTTGTTGTTTTTTCCAAAAGTTAAAGCCTGTTTTGAGCCCCACAGGTGCATTTGGTGCTTTCACAAAGAGCCAGGTCATGGGGCTCATGCCCAGTGTCACAGACAAGTCGCGTCCTGTTCTAGGATGACACGGACATCAACATCGACTGCGTGATGGAAGACAAACACCCCAACAAGAAAGTGTGTAATGTGAGCTACCCGTTCTTCCGAGCCAAGGCCAAGGTAAACCTATTCCCTCCTGCCCAAGTGAGGCTTCACCCATGGGACAGGAAACCCTCTGCCCTGGCACAGCTGCGGGGCTGCATCCATCCGTCTTCAGGCTGGGCAGCTTTGAACAGGATTTTTAAAGATAAACATTTGGTTTCTTCCCTTTCTCTGTCTGTTTCTGGTGTTTGAAAGGCACATTAGGGGAGATGGGATGGTTAGGACACTGCCTTGATGCTGGGAGAGTACCAAAATGAAACCCAGCTCCTCCCAGTCAAAGAATTTGACTCCAGTCCTTTGGAGCAATTTAATATTGGCTTCAAGCCACTGATGGTAACTTCTTGGAGCTCCTTCTTCGCGGGATGAGGCACTCTTCCCTGCCTGAGAGGTTTTCCTTGCTCTGAACACCCTGGGTCCCTCCAGACCCTCCTCCAAACCTGCCCAAGCCCCCTCGGGCTGGTGGCACCCTCCAAACCGCAGCTCACAGCGGTTCCCAGCGCTCGGGGTAAGCCCAGGTCCAGGGAGCATAATTTTTTATGTGCCATAAAACCCTTTGCAAACATTACATGCAGCATGAAGGTGGGGAAGGAAAAGCAAGGAGATGCTGTTCTCTGCAGTCACCGGGGCTCTGTGTGAAATCCCACCTGCCCATTCTGCACCCCCGTGGGAAAAGGGGCCAATACAAATGGTATCTAAAGATAAAATCTTTCCAGCCCCCATATCTGTCTGAAGCCTTTCCTTGTCAGAAGCTTGATAGTGATGGATGAGCTCCAGGCACCTCGCTAGGCTTTAAAGCTCCCAAAAAAGCCCTCTCGGATGCCTGTGGCTGTACAAAGAGTGCAGCATCCTGACTCCCCATGACCTACGGGGGCTGAGAATGCATCTGCGTGGCATCAGGTAGTCCAGGTCTTGCCAAAACAAAGACAAGCTGGAAATGGAAATTTGGCCCGAGAACAGCAGGAGCTTTAATATTATACTCAGCTGTGCAGTCCCAGACAGTTTGAGGTCATTGCCACAGCTCTTGCAGATGTGACATTTATCACATTTTATTGTTGTTGGCCTCCCTCCGGCTGCCTTCCCCCGCCAGCCGACCCCGTGCCGCAGATGGGAGTGAGCGGCCTCTCACTGCAGGCCCCCCGGAGGGTTTCTCTTCCAAAGAGGGGCTGCTTGCTTCTCCAATCTCAGAGCAAAAAAATGCAATGTGCAGGGCTGAGAGCAAATCCTGCAAATCCCTGGCATGGCCTCTTGTCTCCCTGGAAAGCTGAGGCTCTGCCTGAAGCCTGGTAGCATCTCCCAGTGGGATCAGGGGGATGCTTTCACCCACAGAGCTCCCGCACCACCCCTGGCCAGCACTCAGGTTTTGGGTTTTTTCCCCCTAATGTTTTCTCCAATCTGTTTCCAACTTCCACAGGTAGCTTTTCGCCTGGATTTTGAATTCAGCAAGTCCATTTTTCTTCAAAGCATGGAGATCTACTTGATCGCCAACAGGTTAATGGTTGCTTTCTCCCTTGCACGCGTTTGTGAGGTCGATGGGACATTGTCTGCATGTGTTGGGTTTCCTTCTTCCATACCCATAGGTGATGCTGAAGGCTTTACTCGGGGAATAACCACAAGGAAATCTGATTGCCATGGGTTATTACAGAGTGTGCAGCCCTATATTCACAAATCAGGCTATTTTTATTTATCTGTATATTTGTAGCCCTCATTTTTCTGTATATGTGGAAGCTATGCAGTCACTGCCAGGCTCTGCGCTGAGCAGAAAAGGTCTCCAGCCACTGCTGCTTTCTTCACAGCCTTCACAACTGCAAATGCTCCCAGGAAAACTATCTCCCAGCAGCTTTGCATAATTCTCCTTGCTCACTTGCCCTGCGCAGGTAAAGTTTTCTGACAGCCAACTGAAATCTCATTAACATATTTTTCATTTTCGTTAGTCGTGGTGGCAGAGAGCGTCTGAGGATTTGCTCTGCTGGGGCTGCTGCACTGCTTTAAGGCTGCTGGGTGTGAAACCTCTCTCCAAATATCTACTTTTATGGCCTTGGGCTAATAAAAAATACAGAACAAATTTGCTTCTCTTTACACTTTGGCCAAAAAAGCAAAAGTTCAACCCTTCCCCACCTGCTTCCCATGATTCCCTCCCCCCCCCCCAAAAAAAAATCAGAGGGGAGCCGGCTCCCACCTCACTCCCCGCTTGCCCCACTGATGTTTCAGTGACAGCGAGGAGAAGGAGAGCACCAAGGAGGACAATTTCGCCCACCTGAATTTTCACCTGAAGTATGAAGCCGACCTGCTCTTCACCAGGTGAGTGTTTTGGAACAGGACGCAGCTTTTAGGGGGACATGGCTTGCAGGGTGTCCTTCAGGAAAACCAGTACTGGCCCCATGGGAGCTGTGTTCAAACAGAGCCCAGGGCAAATGAGCTTTAATTTGGGGAATTTGTTTAGAAAAGGGGCTGAAGGAACTATAAAATCAGGGGCATCCCACTCAGTGGGTCCTTATAAAAATCAACAGCAAGGAGCAAAAAGGTGCTGTGCTTTCCTAATGTTTAAATGCACAAGTGTTATTAAATAGATGTGAGGGCAATTGTTTTTTAAGGGGAAAAAATAGTTAACGTTTGTAACATGTTACTAGCCAGCACCTGGGCTGGTAGCCATCCCACTAAAAATCATCTCACCAAAAGCTCAGCTGAGGGATGTGTGTGGAAGGTTTGGGCATCAACAGTAACTAAAGCAGAGAGCATCCTCGGTCCAAGGAGAGCAGGGAGCTAAGGCACAGATGATAATTTATTAACCTGATTATAAGAAAAAATGTGGACCCCAGAAGCACATTCTCTGGCACCACTTGCTGTAATTCTTAGCAGATTTTTAAGACCTTCAGTCTTTCTTTTTTTTGTTTTTTTACACTAGAGGCAGTGGGGCACTGAAAATAAAACCATTTTAATACTTAAAATTTATGGGGAGCAGGAGGATTCTCAATTTAACAAATATCAGAATCACCCTTACAGGAGAAGGGAGAACTTGGGGGAAAAGTAACAGCATAAAAAATTCAAATTTGGGCACCTTGGAGGCAAAAAGAGGAAATAATTTCAAAGAGTTTTGGGGGTTTTGGGCCATGTGCCTCGTGTCATGGCACCGGTTAGCATGCGTCCCATCGCAGCCGATCCTGGCCAGCCTCCCACAGGCACCCATCAATGCTCCTGGCTCCTTCCCCTCTTCTCCAGCTGCAAAACAGAGGTGTGATGTACCTCCTCTGATTTATACGTGACATTCAAACAGCTGACCAGGGTCTTGGATGTCTCTCTTATATTAAAGAGGTGAGAAGAATTCTACAAAGAAAGGGGAAAATACTGCAGAAGCAGAATAGCGTGAAAATCCCCCATCTTTTTTTTGCATGAGGTGGAGCCAGGTCATGGTTTCCATCTAAAAATGGGGCCAGAGAGACCACAAGTCCTCTCCTTGGGGAATCTGCCTGCGGAGAGGGCAGCTGGGCGTGGGGCTGCTTCATGCTCTGTTTGCTCCGAGCCCACCTCATGACTTGTCATTCTTTGTCACAACAGAATGTCAAGCTTGGACTACTATGAAATCAGGTCAAACAGCTCCCTGGAGAGATACGACAGCATCGGCCCTCCCTTTCATTGCACCTTCAAGGTAAGGAGGGGATTTTAAACCAGCTGAGGGACCCCCCGAGCACCATCCCGGAGGTGAAATGTGCCACAGTCACCCTGCTCATCCCCATCCCATGGGACACCGGCATCCCGGGCACATCCCTGTCCTCTGCCCTCGCAGTTGCAGAACCTGGGCTTCTTCCCTGTGGAGGGGGCAACCATCAAGCTCACTGTCCCCGTGGCCACCCGGGCAGGCAACCGCCTCCTGCTCCTGACTGAATTCATGGTGGACCAGGTAGGAAGGGGGTTTCATCCCTATTAAGCATGTGTGGGTCTCTTCTGCACCAGGGGTGGGGATGGAGACACCCCACAGCGGGTCACCCCATCCTTTTGCAAACCCTCCCCCCTGTGCTCACACCTGCACGGATGGCCTTGGCTCATGCCTGAGCTTCTCCCTTTTGCATTCGCTTGGCTGGAAACATGGAAAATGGTAGCGGCCAAAGGGTTTGGTCCAAATATTTCTCCAAGCTAGACCTTCCTCCAGTATGCAATGAATTCTTGAGGGTCTTGAAAGCATTAGCTGTGCCTGGGGCAAACTGGAGGTGTGAGTGACCGCCAAAGTGGTGAGAGGGCTGGGAGCAGACCCTGGGGTACCCCAAGCCTCCCGCTGCCCCACGTGCCGGTGATGGAAAGAACCCAGCACAGGAGACAGCATCTTTATGGATGGATTTGGCCTCAATGGGGGCATTTTGTATTGCAGCTCTGGCAAAGTCCCCGTGTAACCCCTGCGCACGTGGCTGGAGTCCTGGATGGGGGTCTCTGCCAGGCTGATTTTTGCTGGGGAGAGGCTCAGCCTCCAGCACCAGCAAAGCCTGGGGGGTGCTGGGGTCCCCCCTGCTTCCACCAGGACAGGTGCTGAGCAAGGGGTAGGATGTGGGGAGGTGGCCGCCATGGTCCCTATCCCCATGCTCGGAGCCCATCAGCTTCTCCTGCAGGAGAACGTGACCTGCAACATCTGGGGAAACACCACTGACTACCAGAGGACGCCCGCCGAGGAGGACCTCTCCCGCACCCCCCACCTGGTACGTGTCTTCGTGGGCCTGACCCTGGCCCCGGGATGAGCTCTGCCACCCCAGGCAGCCCCCGAGCCAAAGAGAAATCCCCCAAGATGGGGATGCCCCATGGCCATGGGGGAGGACGGGTGCATGGCCCCTCTGCTGGGGTTTGGATCTCACTCCCCTCAGTGTATGCCAGGGGAGAAGCCCAGCAGGCTTTTATCCCCTTCTCGGCAGTGATGCTCCCACACCACAAACTTCTCCCCTTGCAGAACCACAGCAACTCCGATGTTGTTTCCATCGACTGCAATGTGAAATTAGCCCCCAACGAGGAGATGAACTTGCACTTGCATGGCAATCTGTGGATGAAGTCTCTAAAAGCAGTAAGTCCTCCCAAAGCAGATGCACGGCTTTTGAGGAGAAATCCCCCAAAGGAGCCCTCGCACCATGATAACATGTGTTTTTTTTCTCTCCTGTAATTGCATTCCCTGCCAGGGAACCTGGGTATGTGTGGGATTAATTTGTTTTCAAATCCATTTATTCTATTGGTGTGTGCATCTAACATCCCGCACAGCACCTCGTCATGGGGAATTTAATCTTGAGCAGTCCTTTTTGCTGCAATTTAGCCACACTCACTACTTGACCTGCATCGTCCTCCCCCATGGATGCAGCACACAGCATCCCTGGCACAGATGCAAAGCTGTGTTGGGGAGCAAAGCCATGGGGGGACACCTGGTCAGAGCGCTGGGTCCTCTCCCATGGCTGGTGCTCATGTCCAGCATCTCTTTGCGCAGCTGAAGTTCAAGTCACTGAAGCTTACCACAAACGCTGTTCTCCAGCGACGCTTCGGGAGCCCCTTCATCTTCCGCGAGGAGGACCCCAGCCGCCAGGTGAGTCCCTGGGCAGGACGGTCACACATGGACCTAGCAGCTTTGGAGATGCTGCAACACTCTGCTCTGACCCCAGTGGGAAAAACCCTGTGTCCAGCAGAAGGGCTGGAGCAATCCAAGCCAGGCACCCAGCTCTGCAGAGCCTGGAGCAACTCGGTGCAGTTGTGGCCAGAGCCGGGCAGCTCTGGTCCTGGCACCACCAGCTTCAGCAGGGAAAACCTGAGCCAAATCACTGGTGTGTGCGGTGGGCATCCTCCCAAAGCGGGGGGATGCTCAACATCCCCACTATCATGCCATGTGTCCCCATGCCCTATCCCCTGCCCACCTGGTTCATGCACCCAGCAGCAGCAGCATATTTTGATGCCGTTTCCTTGCAGATAACATTTGAAATCTCCAAACCGGAGGAATCGCAAATCCCCATCTGGATCATCCTGGGGAGCACATTAGGAGGTCTCCTGCTCCTGGCCCTGCTCGTCCTCGTGCTCTGGAAGGTGAGCAGCCCTTAAGCCGCGCGTGTTGGGGGCTCGGTGGAGACCCCCATGTGAGGAGGGACCCCCCTGGCCCCCCAGCTCCATGTCCACAGCCCCATGAGCCCCTCGGCACCACCGAACATCACAAAAAGCTCCTCTAACCTCTTTCCGCTTCCATATTATTTATATTCAGGGTCTAAACCTCCTGGCAATATCCCGTTAAAAGAGAGACGCTTCCCAGCAATCAGCTGAAGTAATGGTGGGGTTTTCTTTTGTTTCTCTTTAAACCCTACAGCTTGGATTTTTTAAAAGCGGGAGCCGCAGGCGAGCGGCGGAGCGGGAGCGGAGCACCCAGGGGCTGGAGTGATGGTGCCGGGGCCACCAGGTTCCTCCCCCCTCCCCGCATTCCCTCCCAGCCCCTCACCGGTTACGGAGCAGAGGTTCGCCTCAATGCCGAGGGATTTGGGTGCTGAACTTGGGTTTGCATCGAGATGAGAGTACACCCCTTTGTGTGAAAATCACCTAAACAGGTCCAAAAGCCAAAAAAAACCAACCCAAAAAAACCACCAAAACAAACCACCCTACACGTACCAAAAATCCCCAACTCCTACTTGTGGCCCCATGCCACAGCGACAGGAGCTTCAAACTGGGTTTGCAAGGAGGTGGCAGCAGTGCGGGGACGGAGGGGCCACCGAAGCAACGTGCCCTGTAACTTGGGGCAGACTATGGGGCTGCAAAAATCTGTAAAAAATAATATCCTTTTAAAATGAGGATTGCTGATTCCCATGGCTGGGCTGTAGCAAACCCCCGGGCTTTGCTGGGCCACGGCTCTCAAACTGCGTGGCATTCGCTAATCAGAGCAATTGGGTGGAGATTTTAATTTGCCGCCTTCTTAATGCACTGAATACAAATGATAGCAAATTAAAGCACCTTAATGCAAATCTCCAGTGTCCAGCTGTACATACTTATTCTAAAAATATTTACCTGTTTAAGCAAAGGAGAAAAAAAAATTCAGAAATTTAAACAAAAAAAATCAAAAACCAGTTTGAAGTGTTTGCTACAAACTGAGCAGTTTTGAAGAGCTTGTGTCCAGCAAGGGTCCGCACGTGTATTATAATTGTACATACTTGGTGTCACGCAAAACCGGATGATCGGTGCTGTTTGACAAAAATCTTTCTTTTTGCATAACAGAATTATTTATGCTAATATTAATTTTATGGATGAAAAGAAAGCATATGTCTGCTGGATGTGTAATGAAGTTTGTTAAATACTGTCCTAGTATTTTTTAAGGATTAAAAATACAGTATTTTAAAAATGAATAGCCTCTACTCCCCTTCTGTGCTAGCTCACTTGCACGGCTCAGCTGGGTACAAAGGGGGGAGCTGCTCACATGCCTCTGGGATGCAGCAGAGGAGAACGGGGCTCAGACATTCTCCACTTATTTATTGTGGGATGCAAGTTTTTTGCAGCCTGTTTTTAAAGGGATGCTGTCAGGTGGGATGAGTGGTCGGGGGTTGCAGCCTTTGTGAGCCCAGAGGAAGGCGTGCTGCAGAATCAGCCCCGCTTATTGTATAAAAGGGGGGGGGGGGGGGAATAAAAATCTCATTTTCATTGCTGGCATCCTCACCTTGAATGGGAGTTGTTAATGGCAGAGTTTCTGGCTGATTCAGGTCTCAGCTTTCCCAGGGGGCCCAGCTGGGGTGCAGGGCTAACCCGGAGAGCCAAAATGCCAGTGCAGACATCAGGGTGGGGGCCTGGGGCTCCATGAGTCCAGGGCAATGCTGGCACTGCTGGCGCTCCCATGGGCCCAAAGAGACCAAATTTCGCAGATTTGGGTTTTTTTCTCCCTTTTCATGCTGAACCAATTTCAATTGCCTTACCGCTGTTGAAAGCACATAGGTTGCACGAGAACTACTGATGGCATCTTTCCAACCTTTTATTCCTAGGAAAAAAGTAACTAACCACTTTTCAAGGCTTTGCCCAAAAGCATCTCAGCCCTTGGTGCCGTGAAGAGTGGCCGCTCGTCTCCCCCTGAGCCCCTGCACAGTCCCTCCCTTCCTCCCCAGGCTTTCAATACCTGCAGCACCAGCTGCAAGGAAAAGAGCTGAAGGTCAGCAAGGGCTGGGCAGGATCCTTCAGCAGGGCATCCCCAGGGACGTGGGTGCCCTCCTGCTGCTGTCCGGCTCCAGAGCCACATATAAGGACATAGACATATGTGTGTATATATATATATGTTTTTTATGTACTCTCAGTCTCTCTCCCTCTACATGTGGACATATATCCTCCAGCTTTGGGAAACCATGCTCACAGGCAAGATAGTGCACCATCCAGGTTCTGCGTATGTGTATTTACATATATGTGTATCTACGTGTGTGTGTGTGTATATATGTGTGTGGTCTATGAATATAAGTGTGTGTGTGTATGTACTTGAGAGAGCATCTCCAACCTTCATATTTGGGAAGCTGTGATCACAGGGGACACTGTGCACCCGCTATGATCTCTGTGTGTGTGTACAGATGTGTGTGTATATGCTTATCTATGTGTGGGTACATACGTATAGGCGTATATGTGTGTGTGTGTGTATGTGTGTACATATACATATATATATTTCTATACTGTCCCTGTATACACAGCTCCCGCCCAGCAGTGTCCCAGGGCGTGGAGCAGCGGCTGTTGCCCACCGATGCCCGTCCCTAGTGTGCGGCCATACCTCTGCCGCAGCCAGATGGCTGGTGTGTGACAGCCGCTCTGTGCCCTCACAGGAAAGAAAGCTGCACTTTTTCATTCCCATTCAGGCAAAACTCTCCAGAAGCACAATTCCAATTTCTCTCTGCAGCGCAGGGGCTCTGGGTGCCTGGGGAGGATGCCCACCCTGTGGGACACGAGCCCGGCTGCAGGCTGCTCTTTACCCAAACCGGGCGTGAAAGCATCAGCTGTTCTCCGAAAACACAAAGAGGGTTTGTTACTGCTGAGAACTTGGTTAAAGCTACTTACACCGACAGCTTTTATCAATTTAACTTACAACAGCGCAGGCAAAGCGGTCGAGCTGCTCCACACTGGTACTTCGGGTCACAAATTCACGCTCATGCCCAGGGAAGCCTCAGTGAAACAAGCTCTCTTAAGCCGCCCCATCTGACCCGCTCAACAAGAGGCAGCTCTCGCCATCCTCAGATAAACTAACTCGTTAATTAATTCTGCACCTTGACATATCCTGACCAGGGTGGCACAGCCCCAGCCGGGGCCCGATCCGGCAAACCCTGCTGTGAGCGCAGCAGGGGGACAAGAGCAAACAGGCACCGCTGCCACAGCCAGGACGGGGCTTGAGGCTGTGGGGGTCCCTGCAGGGCCACTGGTCCCCCACCAGGCACCCTGCAGCAGCAACAGCAGTGGCAGTGATGGGGCTGGTATGCAAGCCCTGCCAAACACAAAAACTTGAGTCCCATCATTTCAAAAAAAATAAGTGACTTTTTTTCAGAAAACCATTTTCTTTACTAAGCCAAGTGCTCTTCCCTGCTTGCTGCTGCCAAGGCTCTGAGGTAAAGTTGAGCAACGTTTGCCTCCACAGAGATGCAGAAGCCTATGGGATAAGTGAAAACCTCAGCTTTTCATGCAGCTACACGATGCCAGGACCAGCTAGGGCTCTCATCACCACCTAAGGACCATGGTTTAAGCGTAGCTGGCCCAAAGACAAGCATGTAAAATGCCAGCTGCAGCTCTCTCCATCTGCAGTGGCACTGCCCTTCTGCTCGGGCTCACATCCCTCCGGCTAGCAGGACCGAGACTCCAGGTTTGCCAAGGGTTTGCATCCCACCGAGTGTGGGCTGGCCTCAGGAAGGTATATTTTTAAAAGCCAGTCTGCTCTCCAACAGCAGCTCTCTGCGCCGAGCCAGCTCTATAAATAACAGACCACCACCTATGGGCACACACATGCCTCGTCCCTGGCAGAGGTGATGTCACACAGCTCCTTTTTCCCAGTGGAAGGAGCACCAGTGGGTTTTGTACAGATTTTTATCGAGAGCTTTAAATAACTCCCACAAAGACACCAAGCGCACTCTTCCAGCTTTTAATGCTTGAAAAAGAAATTTCCAGACTAAGGAGAGGGATGGTCCTGGGACGCCAAGAGCCGTGATGGACTTTGCTGCATCCACCAGTGTGCAGAAACAGGCACCCACCTTTTTTTTTTTTTTTTTCCCCTATCCCTTGGCCAAGAGGTTTCACTGCCAGAGCGCAGGCAGCAGAACAGCACGTCCATGACGCCACCTTCCCGGGCTGCAGACAAGCAGGAACCCGTCTTCATCAGGAACTGGGACAAAGACCAGGGACCACACCTGAGATGGGAGCAGCTTTAGCATCAGCTGCTCCTTCCATAGCACAGACCTTCCCCCTCTTTATAGAAAGTGCTTTGCAATCTACTGACAAGAAGTTTTATTGCTGCTTCTAGGTAACAGCATCCTCTCTCTTCAGGTCTTCACATACTGAAATCATCCCAGGAACAGCAAGAACAAAGCAGAACCTCAGCAAATATCCTGCAACGGAGCCAAAAGCGGGAAAGGATCAGAACAAAGCTACAGGAAGGGAGAAAGAAGCAGCTTTTCCACAAGGTCGTTTGGTGTAACATTCTGTTTCTTATTAAAAAAGCAGAATTATGGGAGGAGCAGCTTCTGTCACCTTATTATTACCTACAGATATTTCAAGCATGCACGTTTGTTCCAAGAACAGTTTTATACAGGTATTTCACAAGAACACAACACTTAGATAACCCCACATCAGAAACAGGCCCTGAGAAAAAAAGAAATAGTGCAAGGAAATAAATACAGTCTTAATCAATGATACAGCAACTCGAAATGATTTCCAATCCAGAACGCTTTGTTATACAGCAAGCAGTATGAGTCACTGCAAGTGTTCAGCCCTCTCCCCTCTTTCCCCCTCACTCTCCCAAGTCAAACAGACTCAAGGACCGCTGACTCTCATTTTTAACTACAGGCACATCACAAATTATAAATGTGCAAGTGCAAAAAGGAACAGCAAGGCACCAGAGCCCTGTTTGAAGCACATGGCACAGGGTAACAGACTTCTCTTCTGTAACCATACACACCAGTTCATATACTGGTTAATTTTTAACCGAGTCAGCTACCAGCAACTTTACTACCTAAATAGTAACTACCTGGTACATGGTCTCAAGTTGTTCAAGTTTCAGGTTCAAAGCTTTAGTGGTAAGGGACACAATCCCCAAATGGGAGACTAAAAGCATTCCCCGGTTCTCGTGATAAGCCACAGCGACTTAAACATTTTTCTGCATTTCCAACAAGCAGGCTAAAAATCACCACTGTAAATTCTCAGCAAAACTGCAGCTTTCCTGATGACTTCTGATGACCACATCTCAGCACACAGGACGAACACATTTAGGGTAACAATTTACAGAAACACTAACACCTTCCCAACCATTTGACAACATCCACTTGTTGCATTAAGGCTCCAGGCAGCCGAATTTAGCTTTGCCATTTTGCCTGACCTTCGACTGCAAGAGTCATGGGGTTTTAAGTGCAGTAGCCCAACCTACCTGAGATAAAAGTGACAGACATGTTTTTCATTTTAGGTCCTAGTTTCTAGCAGAGCAAAGTTTGCAGCTTAGAAGACACAGTATTTCTGAAGCTTTTCCCTTGAAGGAGATGCAACAGCCAGCGCTTATGGTACCGTACAATCCAAGCAGTACTATTCTGCTTGGCACTAAACAAAAATTAACAGTTACAAGCTAATTCCACATTCAATGTTTATTTATTTGTAATACAAATAGAAACGTGTGCCCAAATCTCGCCTTAAAGTTCTACCCAGATTGTTTAAAAAAAACCTACAGAACATTCTTTCATCATCTTACAGTTAAAAAGCTGCATTTAAAATAAACAGAGTTTTCAGTAGCCTGTCAAAACAAGTGACATTTTACTGTCGGAGTATCTGCAACTTCTACCAAGGAGAAGTACTTTCTCAAGCAACAGCATTATTATACAATCAGTTGCTTACCATAAAAGATCTTATGATAGGACAATTTTTTAAAAATCAGGTTTCATAGAGATTTTCATAATGAAAGGAGTAAAAATCATGAAAAATCCTCAAGTCCAATTCAGGGAGGCACAGACTCCACGCTTATTGGAAAAGCCAGTTTCAAGCAGTTTCAAGGAAGACTCTCTTTGGCGACAGACTACTCCATTAGGAAGATACAGCATTTGGAATCCAAGAGTGCAGTTTTACATACTTTGAGTCAAAAAGGTGCATGTTGATTATTGAAACAACAAAAAACAAGTTAAAAGCATTTTGAAATGTTGGGACACACACAAACACAAATACCCTATAAATTTTCTAGGTATCCATGCATGATCTTTATATATGAGCAACTTAGCTACATAAAAAGAAACCATGACTCCGGTTCATTTCGGTCAATGTGCAAGTTCCTTTTTCAAAAGTTATTCAATACTTACTGTAGTAGTGTAAATGAAGAGCTTGATATTTCAACTGTTATTAGATGAACATACCACAGCTGAATTTAAACCTGTATTTCCTAACAGAGCATTCCATATGTCTGTAGCTGTTGATAACTGCTGTTCAAAACTTAATTAAAAAAAAAAAAAAATTTAAAACGTTACCAACGTCTTCAGCATTAACTGAAAGGCATAAAAAGATGGTGAGGTATGAGAGCAATGGACTGCTCTGTATGTCAACATTTCACTTTTAACCAACTACCACATAATTTCTAATTGCCCTTTCCCACCTCACTCCAAGAAGTTTTAAAATTTGCAAAGCTACTGCCTCGGTAGCGCGGTGACACAGGCTTTCAGAGGTGCCTTTGTAAATAACTACCTAAAGCACTTGGCTGCAAATCGTAAGTGGAGATGCGTTATCGGAAAGAAAACATTCTGCACAAGTTACATTGGGATTCTTTTCATTTTGTTTACAAAACCAAGAGATAACGAAGCGATTCTTTTAATCAAAAGAAATGACCAAAATCTCAAACATCAGATTTGACTACAAGAAAATGATGTGGCTTTTCTCCCTGCCCATGGTCTGCATGAGAACTGAGGCTGCAGACTGAATCCAGAGGAACCCAAAACCAAAACAATAGAGAAAAACAACTCCATGTACACATAATGCATTCTGCTGTCTGCAATTGATGTCATCCCAGGATAGCACCACCACAAAAGATTTTAAGTTGCCTAGTGAAACTTCACAAATTCTTCCAGAGTTCTGGGGATCTGGTTTTGGTAGCTGATGTTATAGATCCGTACTGCTCGGGCAGCCAGGCACTTGAGACTCAGCTTCATTTGAGTTTTAAGGAGTATTTCAGACACCCCTGTTGTACTTTTATCAAGAGGGGTTTTCTTCTGCTTGTTCGTCATGTCTGTATGAGCACCAGCCTCCACCAGGCTAATGATGATGGAATGCAATGTCAAGAAGTCACTGATGGGCCTGTGATATTGGACAATGATGTGGAGTGGACTATTCCCTTCGTTGTCCACAGCGTTGACATCAGCACCACAATCTAGCAAGAGTTTTGTGACAAGTGCGTTAGGAAAGCTGCAGACATCATTCGTGTGGAAGTCGTCAACCGGCGTACTGGAATTGACAGCATGATGCAGCAAACTAGAGCCATCCCGAGTTCTGGGATCGAGGTGAATCAGGTTATAAATCTGTTTGTTGATTCGCGACTGATCCTCTTCGCTGCACTGGGTCTTGGTAGAGATGCAGACTAAGTAGAGAAAGGTAAAAATGTTGCATTCGTAGTTGTCCATGGCTGTGTGGATGTCAGAGTCTTGGGTGGTTTTGATCCGGGACATGCCTTGTTCTATTTCCAAGACGCTGCACCTCAGAACACTCTCAATGTCCTTGGCTTTAACAGGCTCATTTAAGTGTATCATCTGAGAAAAGACTTGAGCAAACCTCAGGAGGTCCTTATGAGTGTTCCTGTTGCCTTTTTGCCTTAGATGCAATGCATGAAGCCATAGCTTGATACACTGTTCAAACTCCATGTTATCTGCATAAACAGCCCCACGGTAAATAATGGGGTGAGAAACATCGATATTGTCTGAGCCCAGAATTCTTTCCCGCACAATGAGGCCCTCCATGTGAAGGGCATCTCTGTCCTGCCTAATAGACTCTAATTCCTGAGGAGTCCTGCATTCAGTCCTGTTTCCATAAGCTTCAATTTGTGGAAGAACTTCTTTTTCAATTATATTCTCACTGTCTCGGTACCTCTCCAGCATCGCTAAATATAAATAGTGGTAAGTCTTCATTATATCATAGTTTTCTCTGTCATTTGCAAATGAGGCACCCAGAAGTTCCAGAGCTTCAATCCGGCTTCTCCTATCACAGTCGGCATGAGCAAGCAGCAGCTCTACAACATCAGCCTTGCAGCTCTCGGCAGCGACTTTCAGTGGAGTCATCCCATGGCCATTCACCATCATCGCCGCCTTCCACTTGACCAGCTCCCTCACTATTTCCAAGTGGCCAGCTTCGGCCGCGAAGTGCAACGCCGTGGCACCGCAGTGGGCTTTGGCGTTGGGATCAGCATGCTGCTCAAGGAGGTACCTCACCACATCCGTGTGGCCTTTGTAAGCCGCAATCATAAGGCAAGTGTTGTCGTACTTGTTGGCAATGCTGATGTTGGCATTGTTTTCTACCAGGTATTTCACAATGTCCAGTCTGCCATCGAAACACGCGGCCCTCAGGGGAGTCGAATTGGTCACCGTAGTGTGATTCACATTGGCGCCGTGACTCACCAGCAATTTGACTACTTCAAAGTGGCCGGCTCCTGCTGCACACCAGAGAGCTGTGGCTCCATCAATGACAAAGCTGAAAATGTGAAGACAGAAACAAGCAGTTAAACTGACGCTCTTTCAAAAGCATCTTTTACAGCCAGCCAAGCAGTATGGAACAGGCACGTACGCACCCAGCCATTAAAAACTATTTTATAGCCATCCTATTTTTGTACTTGAAGGAACTTACCGGGATAGCCAAGGTAAAAGAATGAGAGACTTATCAAGCACGCAGGACTCTCAAAGGAAGAAGCGTGGGAAGCTGAAACTTCAAAGCAGCCAGGGGATTTAGCCACATTTTGCACTAGTACTTCCTGGGCTGCTTTGGAGATCCTACCTGCAAGCTCCAGCCCTCAGCCTATGGAGGTCTCAGGAAGAATAGTTACAAAAATTACCGCTTCTTTGATGCCTTGTGCCAGAAACTGACACATTGAAAAAAGAAAGAAAACTCAAAATTGACATATTGACACAAAAAAACAAACTCAGACATGATTAACAGTACAGCTATACACTACACCAGCCCTGGCAGCAAAGCTGGCTGAAGAATTTCATATCACTTCGCTCATTCTCTCGCCCTGAGCTGCAAAACTGCAACCACTTCTGCTGCGCCGATACTTCTTGTTTGAGAGACCGCACGGTAAACCAGCAGTCTGGTTACTCAAATGGAACTCCAGGAATAAAAAAAGCAGAAGTTCTTCTGAGCCGGACTGTTTCAGAGATCTGTTTTACATCATAGCCTTGTAGACAGCTTGCTGGCACTGGTAAACAAGGGGACAGTTAACTTCAGCAAAGCATGACAGTTTCTTAAGTTGTTTTCATTCCCAAATACAGCACGTTGTGTAACTACAAAGCTAAAGGCTGATGTCCTTTCTGTTCTCCTGGTTTTTGAAGCAGCACTTAAATGTAGAAACAGGTGGCATTCACATTGCAGAGAATACACACTTGAAGCACATCCCAAATCACAGAGGAGGGACGAATACCTTATTTCCCTATGTCCAAACAGTCACGTTTCCCAAAGTTAAAATATCATAAGACACTGACTTAATTCTAACTTTAACAGTGATTTTTATCATTTTATGAAGCTCTCACATAGCTCAACAGGAATAGAAGTGTGGCTGTTTGTAAATCCAACACCTCTAGACAACACTCCAGAAGCCGTTTAAGAGCTCTGGCATTCAGAGATGTCTACACCTTTAGTCACAGTAAGAGGTTCCTTGTTTTGTAAATAATCACACTAAAATACTTTAATATTAAAACCAGAGGAAAGTCAGGGCCTAGGATTTGTTAATGAACAGGAGGTAATTTATTGGTGCAGAGGTATATATTTACAAGTCAAAACCCCGGAGCCCGAACAAGCAGAGCTGCTGTGCCTGTGCCACCTTATCCCAAGAACGACAATAATGCCGGGATCACATGCCACCTCTCTTCTCACCAGGCTGCGACTCCCACTGTGCCCATTGTGTCTCAGACAACACCTCCTTTAATCTGCACCAGGCAGAGGCTCTGGTAAGCAGATCACCATCCCATCAAGGCACAGCAGGAGAAAATTCAGTGGCAGAGGGGTCTGACAGCCCTTCCTATCGCTTTCTGTCAACAGAAACCCTTCCTTTAACTGAATTTGGGGCAGACCTCACCCTAGGTATTCCCAACCAGTTTTTGCTTGTGGAAAAAAAGGGCTGGAAGAGGAAGAAAGAAATAAAAAAAACAAACCAAACCACACAGGGAAGTCGGTTCCTCCCCCTTCATTCAGCATGTAAGAACCAAGCCAGTCTTTCCCTGGGCAAGGTGGAGCTGCACAGGCACAACTCCAGCTCATCAAGTAGGAACCAGATGAAAGATATCCACGGGGACCCATCACGATCTCTCACTCAGTATCTGATGCGAGCTCTCCTCTTGGTGCAAGCTACCTGCAAAACCTGAAGCTGTTCAAAAGACCAATCTACCTTCACGATTAGTCAGCCTTATGTTGAAGGCCGACATATGGGCAAGAACTTGATGAGCACTGTAGGAGATTTTAAAAACAACATTCCTCTTTCCTTGTGCTGTGGCAGCACACCGCCTGAGGACCCAGACATCACAGCCAGGCTTCTCCCCAAAGAGTGGCATCAGCACCGCTGCCCCAGCCAGGTCCCATCTGAGGGTCTGGCACCCCCTTCCCTCCCTTTCTTCCCTTCCCATCCTAAAATGTCACATTTCGTTCCCAGCCATCCCATACCTTGGCTGCCAGCAGCCAGGAAGGGATGTTCCTCGGGCTGTCTGGGCTGGACACCAAAAAACTCTCAATTTGAGTAAAACAAGGCCCAGCTCCCAGTGTGCAGCTAGCACCTGACCCTGACCCAATGCTCACTGTCACCCGCGGCACAGAAATGTCACAGAAAAGGCCGTTTCAGCACAGCAAGAGAAAATGTGAGGTGACAAGCTCACTGAGGAGCTCTCTAGGCTGCGGCGAATATTATTCCGTCTACAGTTTCAGGTGGAGGATCTCGGAAGGCCAAAGGCGTTTTTACGGCTCCGAAAACAACCTCCCTAAGGCCAGCTGGGCGAACGACGGGGTCCTGAGCCCTTACACCGTGCCAGTACCGACACCGATTTCTGGTCGGGGCAGTGCTGGGCGGCAGCCAGCTCTACGTACCCGTCGAAGCGGACCGTGCCGGTCTGCTGGGTCTGCACGCGGTAGTGCTCGAGGAGCAGGCGGACCACCTTGGTGTGGCCATTTCGGGCGGCGATGATGAGCGGGGTGGAGCGCTGCCCGCCGTGCTGGCTGACGTAGCCCAGCAGGTACTTGATGTCACTCTCGGAGCGGTTGAGGAGCAGCGCGGCCAGGGTCAGCACTCGCCCCTCGCTCGCCGCCTTGTACACGTACCCGGCCAGGCCCTCCATCGCCGCCTCCTCCTCCTCCCGACTGCGGCCCCGACGACCGGGTCGGCCTCGCTCGGGCCTACCGGCCTGCCCCGCCGCCGGGGCGGCCTCTCCCTCCGCCTCCTCCTCCGTCCTGCCTCGGTGCCCGGCGGGGGGCACATGCGGCCCCGTCGGGGCCAGCCGCCCCCCGGG